>NC_090658.1:5989605-6302763 GCF_013368605.1 Nyctibius grandis
CACGAGTCCACTCTCAAAAAGCTCACAGAAAGATGATCACCGTGAGAAAATACATCAAAGCATAAAAATCTAAATATCCCCCCCAAACACACATGCACTTATACACACATCCACACTTGGGGTGAAATACCAAGTACCCACACTTGTCATGCTCTGGTTCCAGAGTTTCCACAGTTTCCAGAGTCAAGTCATGCAGGTGTTTCAGACAGGATCATCAGTTATTTTCGTATTGGACTAAATTTCAAAACACGTGCTAGCTTTTCTAATGTGCATTTAATGTGTGCTACTTCACAAAGTGAAAAAAGGAAAATTCACCTGGGCCTTAGGCCAAGACACATGAGTCTCCTTGTTTGTGGCAACAGTAAAAGCAAAAAAATCTTACATAGAACAGGCAGGGAAACATCTTCTGCTGTGCCACATCTGCAGCATCTATTTGATGTCGCCAAGGAGAAAGAGGAGAGGACCTGGACAATGTATTTCCCAAAGAGGAAAGCAATCCACCAAGGCAGAACAGTGCAAGACTAATAATCCAGCTAATTCACACTACAAAGTGCTAGCATGAAATAGCTACTGTACAAATGGCACTCCTTGCAGGGGAAATCATGACATGCTTTGTGCTAAAATGATGTCATCTATTGTTGTGACTCACCACACAGTCCCATGCTTCACATCACCTGCCTTTCCATGCCATTGGACGTGCAACCAGCTGTGTGTCACCACTTCCCTGGCAAAAGAAATTTCATATCAAAAAACAGCTTTGTTGTTGAACTTTCTAATGCTAGAGGTGTTTTGCAAATAATTCAACAGCCAGTCTTGGCTAAGTGCAAGACAAACAGTCTCACTGCAGCAGCTGGCCTCTCTGCCGTCATCCCATACACGATTACTCAGCCTGACAGGAGCAACAAGGGCCAGTTGGTTTGCGGCACTTGGCAGCTGAAATTAGACACTAAATGGACAGAAAAGAAATAGAGCTTGGGAAGTCCCAGTGTTAGCGGTGTTTGCCTTCGAGAATGACTTATGCTTCAACTCACTTAAACAGTTTTGAGCGTTTTTCCCCATTTGTTGGCGCTGACATTTTTCTCCTGTTAATAAATAGGTTTCTCCTTCCAGCCAGGTCTATGACCAATTGTGTTTTGATTCAAGTCTAACATACCTCATTTATATTATAGTGCTACACAAATCCTCTGGGGATGGATATGAAGTTGGGTTATACACAGATCTTGTAATTCCCTTTTTGTGGCCGGCGATTCTACTAAAATTTAGAGGTGAAACAACTACACTGTACTGCTTTCCATGGAAGGGAAAGGAGGTTTGGCAAGAAAGTCAGTCAACAGTAAAAAAAATGTCAAAGGCCGTGACACCCAGCTCCTTCCTCGTGGCACCACAAAAGATAAGGACACCGAATACTTTTCCCCCAGCAAAGGCAAGAGGTGACACAGGGAATGGCGCACCCACCATTGCTGACACAGCCTAGTTGGTACCAGAGGGTTTAGTAAAAGTAGGCCTCAAAGTAGGCCCTAAAAGACCTGCTTTGTATAACCTTTAGACAGAACTAATTTTCCTTTCAGTAATTTTCCTTTCAGCTGCAATAACTGCACTTTCTGAAGCTAACTGTGTGTTTTGCAGTATCTGCTTCTAGGACGGATAATGCTTGAAGTTATAGTCATCACCGACCCTTGCTTGTGCTTATTCTTAGAGGATCCAAGGTCTGTTAAATTCCTCACTAATTACAAAGAAGTGCCAAAGATAAACAAGACTGCGAACAACACCTTTGTAGTGTCTTAAATGACTTGATTCACAGCTCTGGCACCAGGAGAAGAGATAAATCCTGTAAGAACCAGAACAGGATCTTCTTGGAGCCACCTGCGTGTGTCAGCAGGAAGGCCTCAACCACGCTTGGGTCACACAGCGGACAGCATCACTATGGGGGATTATGACCACCGGAGACCACCCGAGACCCCTTCCCCAATTTAGTATGCGTACTCAAAGACAGTTACATAATATATTAGCATATGCATAAAGTTTCTTGGAATAGGCAGGCTTTTCTCAGGAATTATATGAATATTTGTTTTTCTATAATGTATATAATGGATGTGCTTTTGTCCCTAAGTGGAGCGATCCCCCACGTCCCTCGGCCGAATAAAGTAATGCCTGCTCGTTCGTGCTAAACCCAGCGTTAAGGAGTTTTATTCCCGATTTCGGTGACACGGTGACCCTCAGGGCGGCCCGGGCTCCTTCACCTCCTCAGGGGCTCGCTGTACCCAACCCGCCGGCCGCTCATCATCGACCTCCTCCCGCAAACCAGCGGCCCGTACCCTCCCCCCGCGGTTCAGGGGGCGGTGAGGCCGTTCCCGGCCCCGCCGTGGCGCTGGGGGCAGCCGCCGCCTCACGCTTCCCTCCCGCCCCCCCGCCCCGCGACGCCGTTGCCAAGGAGACGGCGCGCGACAATGGCGGGCGCGGCTGCGGCCGGCGGGGAGGCGCGGCGCTGAGGTGAGGCGAGGCGAGGCGGGGGGTGGCCCGACCGCCGCTGCCACCGGGCTCTCGGGCACCCGCGTTCCCCAGGTGAGTGCCCGCTGGGCCCGAGGCCGCTAGGCAGCCGCCGGACCGAGTGGTGCGAGGGAGGGAGTGAGGGCGGGCTCAGTGGGGCGGCGCCTCCCCGGCTGCTTGTGAGGGGTTGGGGTAGAGCTAGCGGGTTGTGGAGGCTGAAGCCAGGCTCTGGGCGCGCCCGGGCACGACACGCGAGCGGAGGGCACTGCGTGGGGTGCGGGGGGGCACGGCAGGGGCGGCACGGCGGAGCTGCTGCGCTTCAGGTTGCTAAAACAAACGCTCCACGCCAGGCATCAGCACCCCCGCACACCCGGCTGCTCTCTCGGAGGAGGGCGGGCTGGAAGTTACCTCAGTTTGTCTGTCCGCATCCTCCGACAAGCAAGGCCTTACCACCTCAGTGCAGCGTGGGTCAGCGCCAGCTGTGCAACGCATTCCCTTTCCAGCAGTTTCTCTCCCATTAAAGCTGGTCACCTCTACAGGCCACCCATTCCTCTGAGCTGCAACCCAAGGAAAATCAACTAACACCAGCTTTATCCCTTACCTGCCTTCCCCAGGGCCCTCAGCGCTTCAAGCTCCCTGGAAGCGGCTGCACGCCCTGCTCCTTGCTCCTGGGCACAGCAGCACCTCATCACCAACTCCCAGGGGGCTCACAAGGAGCCCCAGCTCTCCTCCTAGCCCAGGAGCAGCCTCCTCTCAGCCCCTGTCCCCCACAGGTGTTGCTAATCGAGCCCAAGTGGCCAGCAGCAGGCAGCCCTCGGGGCCAGCTGGGCTGCCTGCTGCTGGCCACTTGGGCTCGATTACATTCCAGTTTGGATGAACACTAAAGTGACTGGAATTTGCAAGGCAAACTGAAGACAAAGGAACGCACATCTTTTGATATAGTCCAGCCATAACCTCAGGACTGTCTTTACAGCGCTCAGGACTGGGCCTAGTTTCCCAGAGGGCTCTGTCGGGGTCTGAGATCTCGACACGGGATTGAAACCTGCTCAGTTCAGACAGGCAGCACCAGGGAAGTGACCATGGCTCGGTGCTAAGCTGGGCCTCAGCCTAAGGCAAAGCATTTCTTGAGGGTTAACACCAAGAAGGGCTCAAAGAGACAAACCCAGCATTATAGGCTATTCATTACACTGGAATTCAGTTTTAGGAGGATTTTGCTGCATCACTCCTATTAAACATCAGTCACTGCCAAAAATCCAGTGCAATTATTTGTACAAAGCTGTAAATATAGTGTGGCACTGTTACTATATTCGTTTCCTTTATACTGGAATATAGGGCTCGTGCTTATCTCTGTGGCCAGCATGCAAATGGATTAAATTTAGAAAGTGCTAAGCTATTTTCTCTCACTAAAGATAAAACACATGAAAATTTTGTTTATTGGCTTGTGAATAGTGATAATTAAAGGGATGTTTTCAATTTGAAATGTTTAAACTGAAAAAATGTTGAAAACTTTAAAAGAAAAGGAGTCACAAATGCTTCCAGCAGCAGCCAGGCACCAGGCTTTGACAGTGAGTGAGAGCGCTGGCCACCAGACCTTCCCTCTCTATCAATGTGCCTCGATCACACCTTGGAAACTTTGTGAGAAAACAAGAATCTGATTAAAATAATTTTCTTAATACTAGATGTACTGGGAAAAGGATTAATGTGATTTGAAATGAGTTCATACTCTCAACCAAAACAATCATACAAGCTGGCAGAATGAAGATAGCGATCCTGTTGATGTTTGTCAACAGATGAAATTGTTGCTAAGCAGATGTTACAAGCTTGGGACTGATGATTATAGCTTCATGAAGCCCTCCCCAGAGCATGACTGCCTCAAAGCCATGTTAACAATCCCTCATTTTCCATTAGAACATCTGTTATGGGTTAAGTGATAAAAACTATGAAGTATGTAGGGTTGGTAGTATTTACTTAATGAAAATTTGCAAGATGCTGTACTTATGTTTTCATTGTAGACACCTGTTTCACTTGCTTGTAACTTTACCTGACTCGGTGTAGGGTTTTCTATTCCACTTGTCTTACTTTGATTATGTTACTGTAGAAACTTCTAATAAAACTTGATCCAGTCACTTTCAAAAAATACTGCAAAGAAATATTAACTGTCACAGTTAAAATGTTATGGTTGTTTTCATGTAAATTCTTGGTTCTTAATGCTTTGAAGCAAAGACTTTAAACTGGGTGGGATCTCACTGGTGGCTGAATTGCGATAACAACATACTTAATTGTGACGAAAAAAATTTCACTTAATGTTTATGGAAATAAAGTTGTCACTGTGTCTGAAGTATTAAAAGAATACCAGGATAAGCACTTCAAAAGCACCAGGAAAAACTGATCAGGCTGAACTGGGGCTAACATTGCCATGGAGTGTGCAGTAAAATAAATAAAATAAATCCAGATCCATAGGCATTGAATATATCCATTTGTGCCTTCATCAAATGTTACTAACAGATTTTTATCAAGTGCAATGCTGCTTGTGTTCTGTAGCATTACTAACCCATTTCAAGGGACAATGTAATTTCTTTGGTGTTTACAGTTTCAGGGGGAGAAAAAAGGGAAGAAAAGGCAAGTTTTGATCCTAAATAAGTTCCTGAAAAAATGCTGTGCAAAATCCAGGTGCAAATAATGAATAACAGTGGGAAGAAAGGATCCCATTTTTGGAAGTGAACCCAAGTTCCTTGCTGCTGCAGGGTGGTGGGAAACGGAACAAGAGTATGAGAGAACATTTAAGCTTCTTAGCTCCATCTAAGTATCTTTAAAAACGTTTCTCTTGCTGATTTTCAGTGGTGTAAGTACTGTAAGAGCCTTCCCTGCAGTACCTTCTTGCTGCTCCTTGCCACAGCCCCTGCAGAGTTTACACTGCTGCTTTCCCTGTGCTCAGTAGCCAGGAATAACTTCCTGTATTGAGGCTTTGCTTAGAAATTATTTCCTAATGTTTCAGGCTCTAAAAGCTAGACTCCATAAGGGACTCTAGTTTTTGCTTTTACCAGGGCATTACCCAGGAGTAGCCTTATTTCTTAACTCTAAACTTTAGGTCTAGAGTGCTGCTATAGTTGTAACCCCTGTCAGTAGGAAAAAAAATCTCTGCATTTATTCCCTTTCACAGGACAACATGCCACAAGAAGCACAACATGGTATGGATGAGAATACACCAAGACACAGGCAAGAGATTTAAGTTATTGCTACTTAATGATTTAATCGTGCAATGTGAGAATATACTTTGTATATGATCAGAATGAGGGTGGTGTAAGACCTATACAGAAAAGAACTTAGCATTTAAGCAATGTCATATTTAAATGGAGAAAGCCCCCAAACTCTGGGAGCAGCTGACCTATTCTGTCAAGGGATGTCTTTGTGTTTTAATGCCCACTTAAACACTTCTGCAAGTGAGTAGCTTCTAATAATAATGCAAATAAAACATGGTGTAGAGCTGAAACAAGAACTGGCATGTTGTACCTGTGGTACAAAACTACTGCGCTCTATTGGTTCCCAACCTGATTAGCTTTCATTCTTTTTTTTTTTTCTGTTTTTCCTGCGGTTTTTTCTCAGGCTTCCTATCCAGAATGGGAGATGTTGCTTCAAAAAGTCTGTTGGAATTGTGCATCCTTCTGCGTCTCTCTCTTAAAACTCACCTTTTCTTGGACATCCACAAAGCACCCAGCAGTAGCCAGGCAGACTGCTGAGTGCTCCCATTTACAGGCTATATTGCTCATTAAAAAACCCCCACAAAACCCAAGTATTCCCTAACAGGACTCTGTTCCTCCACATTTTTTTGGTGCATGTCCTGTAAGTGCACTGTTGTTTTTGGAGGACAGTCTGACCCAAGGCTTACTGAAGCTATTAGGAAGCTTCCCACCCACTTAAGCAAGGTTCAGAAACAGCCTTTATAATGTCTGGCCCTTGCTTGGCCCTCCAGCCACGAGTGCCGAGACTAGCTAAAAGAGGCTAAAAAGCCTAAAAAAAATAATCAGAATTGAGGCAAATGCAAAGCTGGTTTCCTGCGCAGCAGTTTTCTTGAGAAGCATGTGTTGCATCACCTGGGGGAACCTTTTTCCATGCCAGTATCCCACTGTCTGCATCTTTTTTTCCCCAAGGCTTTTGCTGCAGAGAAATGCAACTTACTCTTTTATGTACGTAGCCCAGCAGGAAGTTCATGCATCAGCTACACCTCCCTAAAAAAACGAAGGTGCTCAGGGACAGATGAGGTGATGCTAGTATCAATTTTATGTTTTAGCAAGGGCAGAGGACACTGTGAGTTTTGATTTTATTTTTCCCTTTGAAGTACTAAAATGGCAGATGATCAGCCTCCCCTTAGGCTTCCAAGTAATTGTAGATTATAACAGTTCCTTGAATGGAAAGGAGTTACCTTGCAGTTTCTTAACTTAATTTTCACCTTCAATGAGTCTTCTTCAGAACAGTTTGATGACTAGAAAGAACAATTTTGCAAGGTGCTACATGTATTTATATAGTCTCTCTACATGCTGTATATACTAAGTGAGATAAATTCATTCAAAACTTAGTGCTCTGTCAAGTTAAAGTGGATATTTTCATGCCTTGAACATAATTTGATTCCTGTTCTTACTGGTGTGTAACTATAATCACATCTCTGTGTTTATATGTTTTCTTCTCTCCCCATGCCGATATTACATCCTCAAAAGAAGCCGTTTTTTCTTATTCCAGGATGTTGCCTATAGATAAGAGACTTCTAAACTTCCAGATCTACAGACTTCTTCAGTGCGTTCACGAGAAAGACAAGAAGGAAATAGAAAAGCTGGTCCAGAATGGATTCCCAAATCTCATTAATTTCACAGAGCCTATGGAAGGATGTAGTGCCCTTCATCTGGCCTGCATTAAAAATGACATTGACATGTGCAGCTTCTTGCTGGAACAGGGAGCTCATCCAGACGTCCAGGACAAAATGGGACGTACTCCAGCAATGAAGGCAGCTGAGCTAGGCCATGAGTTGATTTTGGAGTTATTAGCAAAAGCTAAAGCAGACATGGCTACTGTGGATAATGAAGGGAAAGGTAAGTAAAAGGGAACCTTATCAGACCAGAAATACCATAAAATGAGCCCTTACTGTGTTACACACTTGCTACGTACGTTGTGTCCAATCTGTAGAGAGGAACCGTGGTTGAGGGTAGTCCTTACAGCTCGACAGAAGCTATTGGCCATAAAAGCTCTGATGAAAATAATTCTCCCTCTCAGCCTTTAAATCCTAGGTCCCTCCAGTACATAGCTGAAAGATAACTTGCTATTGAGAATCATGTTCCTCCCGTGACCTCACACGTATTAAATTCTGGTTCACTCCCCAAGTTCAAAGGCCCTAAACCAGGAGTCTTTTTTGCATGTATATACCCTAAAAGAAGTTGATGGGTCCCTATTGAAGGAGTTTGTCCATTCAGCTGTGGAGTTTACAGCCTGAGTAACCTTTCCTACCATCCAGTATTGCACCATAATCCCTGCTGGTTTTCTTTGCAGGTGTTTTGTTTTACTGCATTTTACCTACAAGGCGGCACTACCACTGCACGCAAATTGCCTTGGATTATGGTGCAGATGTTAACAACTGTACTACTGATGGGAAGCCATTATTTCTACAAGCCTGTGAGAAAGCTAATGATATTAAAGAAATATGTCTGAATTTCTTGGAAAGAGGAGCAAATCCCCATGCAAGAAACCCAGTATGAGTATTTCTATAACTAAGAACAGAGATATAGGAGTATAAGAACAGTTACCAGATGACTAGAGTATATGACCTTAAATCCTCACATTAAAATAATAAAGCAGTAACAAGTGCTTAATTCTGTGGCCACACTTACTCCCTTCTTCTGTATCACCCTTTTCTGCAGGAGCAGGGGTTTAAGTCTCCTGCTTGAACCACATAGGCCAATTTAGATTTTTGTAGATTACAGTGCAAATATTTTACAAAACCAAAATGTAACTGGGCCAGCTCTTAGGAGCTGCAGTTCACTGTACTTCAGTGGAGCAATGCTGATTTGTACTTTGCCTCAATGTGCCCTAAGGTTTTCAGGGTCAAAATAATATTCACTGAAAAGCGAGTCCAGCATGAAAAACCTGATGGGGAATCAAGGCAGGGACAAGGCATAAGGAACTCTTTTCTCTCTTTTGTATGTCTTAGTAATTTATTTGTTTACTTCCTTAATTTAACAAAGACCTGAAGGACTGAAGCTCTGTGCTGTCGATCAAGTCAAGGAGCACAAGCTTTCCCTTAAAGCTAACCACAGCTTTTGCTTTGGTCCTGGTTTTGCAGTATCCTTCCTAGCTTGTAGCTATAGCAAAACCAATGTTTGGACATCCTTATCCCATCCTCTCATGCATGTGTTTGCTTCATGCACTCAGTGTACCTACAATATGAGAAACCTACATTTTTTTTTTTGTAATATGGTGGACACATACCTGGTGACATAATGGGAATGGTTAGCTCTTTCCAGAGACAGACAGATAGCGGGGAAGAACGTATGGTTCAGTGGAACAGATCCATGGCTCGCTGCTCTCTTTGCCTCTCTGTAGAGCGGCAAGTCAGATACTCTAAGTGTTGCTGTGGGCCGACATGTTAATAGCACGTGATCCCTGATCCAAGATGTGCTCATGTGCTCTTTCTTGGGAAGGTCACCAGACCTACCAAAGTCAGCCATTATGAAGAAAATAGGTACTGCTAGTTACAAGCATACACTATGATCTAGAAAAAGAAACAGCACTAACATGTTAGAATGTGAACTTTTCCTCTCAGACAGAACAGTAGTGAAATTCCCCAGTTGCTCTGCCTTCCCCGTAGCACTCCTCCAGCCATAGCTCCTTGTGCTCTTTCGTGATAGAGGTGGTATTTTGTGTTAAATTTTGTAAACGTGCATGAGAGCATGCACACAGAATAAAGAATTCCTTAACTAACAGATTGATTTTCATGGGCGCTGTTCGAGAGACTCAAGTTACTAATGTATTGAGTTGCTGGGATTTTACTACACGTATTTTAGCAGCATTATGACTAGATTCTTAAAGTTTACCTACAAGTGTCTTTGAAACTATTAGACTTGTCTCCTTTTTTCGGTAATACTAAAAAGGAGACCTTTGGTTTTATGCCACCTTGCAACAATCAGATCATATTGTTCCGACCTGAATTAGCATATGAAACAAATTCTGAATTGTTTTCTTGCTACCTTGCAGGCCACAGGTCGCACAGCCTTAATGGAAGCTGCAAGAGAAGGTGTTCTCGAGCTGGTGCGTGGTCTACTCGAGAGAGGAGCCGACGTTAACCTCTTTGACTTTGAAAGACACAGCGCTGCACATTTTGCAGCCAAAGGTGGCTTTTTTGAGGTATGTGGTGTTAAATTTGTGGTGTTAAAGCATTGCTGCAAAGCCAAACCTGGGTATTTTTTTTCTGTTGTTTTTAGGGTTTGTTTTTTTTTTTTATTTTTTTTTAATTCTTGAGTCCAGTATCTCAGCTGATCAAAGCATAATAATCAGCAGTCAAGAACAGCTTCTTTTTTAAGTATCAAAGGGAATCCAGCAGCGATAGAATCTCTCTCATAATTGCAGAGCCTTTTTTGCCAAGGTACCTCTGTGTGTGTGTGCTAGTGTGGCTGTTTGGTGTGAGCAGCTCCATTGGAGGGCTTGTTTCTCTCAACATGCAGCATGTCACAGCTGTGTAACTTGGATGAAACATTACCCTTATAAGAAGGGCAGATGCAAAGAGCTGCAGGTAGGCACTTTCTTCTTTACCCCCCGTATCATCGTCAAAGTTACGGAGTTTGGTTGTGCGTGCACTGCCAGAGTTAAAGACAGTGGCCTGGTAGGAGTGAAGATTATCCTTGATGTCTACGACTGAAGAAGGTTTCTGTTTCCTGAGTTAAGTAAGCACAGTACTCTAGAAAACGTGAACGTTTTGTGGACATTGATCAGCTGGGCATGGGAGAGAAGTTCACTATATAAACTGGGAATATAGGATATTGCATTTATTTGTAAATCATTCTGACACTTCCCCACCTTATGAAACAGATGAGATTTTTGGTGGTACTGCCTTTGTTTTTCTAGATTTTGAGGATTATTTCAGCTTATAACGGAGACTTGGGCCTGATTGCTATGAATGGTAACACACCACTTCATTATGCTGCGGAGGGAGGATTTGCAAATTGCTGCAAGTTTATAGGGCAAAGAGGTACATTAAAAATAGGTTACTTTGCAACTATCATGTCTATTCTTTCTCTGTGCTAAAGG
This sequence comes from Nyctibius grandis, assembly GCF_013368605.1. NCBI lineage: Eukaryota > Metazoa > Chordata > Aves > Nyctibiiformes > Nyctibiidae > Nyctibius > Nyctibius grandis. Next base: position 6,000,379 of record NC_090658.1, read on the forward strand.
AACGATTTCACTTGGGCATTTATGAAATGTTTGAGGTATCATGTGGCATATGTAATTCTCATTAAGAAGTGCCTAACACAGTCTATTATGACTTATTTCTACTAATGTGGCTGAGACAAAACATACCTTAAAGAAAGCAGCAGAAACATCACGGGTTTGTATAACTTAGAACCGGACTGTATTAAGTGGTTCTGGTTTTAGTTGTTTTTAGAAGTGTCATATTGAATCTTCCCATAGAAAATTAAGTTTTCGTTTACTGATCATTTTAAAAAATTATCTCAGTGTAGTCATGGAGAAAGGCACTGAAACATACTCCAAAGAAGCTATGATCCTTTTCTAACTTCATCAGATAATTATATCACATCAAGCTTTGATTCAAGAGCACCATGCAAAATCCCACATTCTGTTCTTGTGATTCAAACATTCAATGAGTGGTCCGTCACCAAATTGCAAGGTTGGGGTATAGAACAGCGAGTGACATTTTAATCTTAGTTTGTTTCTTCTTAATGTTGCTCACCACTTTAAGTAAAAATGTAAAATTTTCTGCCTTTCTATGCGTATTCATGAGTGGATAGAGCATGGGTCGCCCAATGAACCTCCCTTTGGGAAACACATGCAGACACGTGGCTCACCTTCCAGCCTGAGATCAATGATGTGGTTCCATCTGCTATCGCTGTTTATAGTTAAGACAGTATAAAATTGTAGACCTGTGGCAATTAGTTGTACGTATATGACAAGTCTCTTATATTAAATAATCAGTAATTACGAATTCCACTGCATTACCAGTGAAATTGTGTCCGTATTTTTAGGCTGTGATCCTACGTGGACAAATTTGTTAACGAAGACCCCGAGAGCCGTTGCCAAGGCAGGCGGTTTTAAAGCAGCAGCAGCAGAATTACGTAAAATTGAAAATCTCTTTAGGAAACGGTCCAAGCCTGGGGCTGAGGCGGACAACCCCCTCTGGGCACTGAGGCTCTACGACTGGGCCTTAGAGCACCAGGCTGCCCTCTGCAAGGCGTTTGAGGCCGTTGACCAAGAAGAAGGGACGGTAGCTAAAGATGATTTTGTATCAGTTATTCAGAAGCAGTGTGCCTTTGTGGACGTCGAACAAATACAAACTATTGCTCAAATGCATGAAAAATCTCACCCTGAAGGAATCAACATAGCAGAATTTTTTAAAGGCTCTAAATACTTGCAGAAAAGCTTTCTTATAACGTCCTTTGGACCCAAAACAAAGAAAAAGAAGAAAGGGAAGAAACGCGGCAAAAAAGGCATCGCCATCCCTGTGCCGATTTGTGTTCTTCCGAAGAGCACATGTCCACGTAGGGAAGACGGCTTCGCTGTGTACATGATTGAGGCTGTTCAGAGCGTTGCTGATTTTAAACGAGACCACCCATCTGCCCATCCCGTGCACGATGACCGTGCCTGGTATATAGATGACCCAAGGAAAACGTACATGAATATTAACTACCTTGTCAGAGCAGGAGACATCCTGTCTCTACAGAAAGCATTTGAGGAGGGTGTGCCAGTAGACATAAAAGATAAATATTACAAAACACCTTTGATGACTGCATGTGCAAGTGGGAACATAGATGTTGTGCAGTATCTTCTGGAAAAGGGGTAAGATCATTTCAGATTAATCTCCACTGCTTTCATCAAGCCTCACTAGACAGCACTGGAGTCACATCTCATCATATTTAACAGTTAGACCTAGAAATATGATAGCATAGTTTAAAAAAATAGTACCAATTTTGAGATTTTTTAAGTTGACAGAAACCAGAAAATGGAGGGGAAAGTTATCAGTACAGTGTTTAGCTTTGTGTCTTTCAACAGCATGGACTTTCAGATACTTTCTATTTGGCATGGGAGTTCAAATACTTTTTTACAATATAGCCTTTTCAGTACAGTGTCACAAATCCACATTGAACAGAAAACAAAACATTTATCCAGAGCTATAGGAAATGCTGAGGTTTAAACATAAATTGGTGGTATCTACTTTCTGTTTTGTTCCAGAAAGACTCAGAAGTAAATTAAAGTTGACTAAAGGCAAATTCAATGTTTGATCAGGAGAAAATGGTGAAGAATTTTTAAGTCAGTGCTGTGTTCCTTTCAATCACTTTGTTTCTGATAGAATGAAGTTCACAAAAAGTATTCAGGGGTAGACAGAGTATCAGTACAGGCATGGAGGCTGGGTTGAGAGAGAAAGGGGAATAACTGGAACTGGTGATTCTAATGAGAAATATAAAGTAAATGAAACCTGCATACAAATAAACTATAACAGCTAAGCAACTGAAAGATAACAAAGGTAAAACTGGTAGGTCAGTGGAATTTAGTGTGGTAAGGTCTCACCAAAGGTACAATTCTGAAAAAGATTAAAAATTTAAAGAACAAAAGAAGAACAGATGAATCTGTTCTTTTGATCTAGAGTTAAATATTAACCATCTGGCCTGAAGAGCAAAAAGCTGTCCCTGGAAGCAGCCTCCTTCATAATTTTTCTTCCTTCTCCCTCCCTCTATGTTTTGGGAAGACATCACCTCTTTGTCCCTAGACTAAATGGGGCAGTGACCCTAATTCAGGCTGTCCTGAATACAATGCAAAGTAATTCACTCTGCTGGAGTTTGGGGGAAACCTCTCATGAGGTTTTGACCCCTTTGGACCCCGCGCGTGGCACCAGTGGGAGATCGCAGATCTGGGCATGGTTGTGGACTGTGCTTTCTTCAAAGATATGGAGGAACCATATATCTTCCCTTTTAACACCATTAAGGGGCTCTGGTGGCTCTTGTTCCCCACACCTTGCCTTTGGATGTCCCCAGGCCAAAAGCTCCCCAGGCAGCTAGTTGCTATAGGGCTGATAATGCTTTTCCCCTCAGTGTCATCTGAAGGCAGCATATTGAAAACATCTCCTGCAAACTAGCCCTTGCGTCCTCCAGAACATGCTAGTTTTAACCTGGGAGCAGAAACAGATCTAGTCTGGTGGCACAGTGGCTGAAAAAGTTTTAAATCCTCAGATTTTCTGAGATAGACCTTCTCTAACTCGTTTGTAAAAGGGACAGTAGGCAATATCGCCATGTGTTTCAGAGCACCTGTTCTTGGCCCAGAAGCCACCTTTTTTCAGTTCCTTAATCTACTTTTTGCTATCCTCAGTGAAGCTGAAGCACAAATGCTAGCAGCATTTTACAGGACTAAGCTGTTTGAATGCCTATTTTAATCTGCAAAAACCTCCATGTAGAGGACACCGTGTTGGCTTAGAGGGGGATATGATCACCACCCAGGCACAGTCTCACAATTAATATTCTGTGACAAGCTATATATCTGATACTAACATGGTTTCAGAGTAGAAGTAGCAATACAAAAATATTTATTTACATGGAATACGCCATTGCAGTGGGCAGTTAACATTGTACTTGGAGCTGTGGATGTTACTGTGTCTAGTAGCTAGCTTCATGTGCCACAACTCCTCTTCCTCTCTTGTAGAGCTGATGTAAACACGACAGACAATTTCATGTGGACTCCCCTCCACCACGCGTGCCATAAGGGACACCTGGACATTGCTGAACTGATAGTGAAGGCTGGAGCAGCAGTGAACGCGCCTGCAATAGGCGATGCAACCCCACTAATGAGAGCCATTGAGATCCACCGATTGGATATCGTCTATTTTCTAATCGACGCGGGTGCTGACATCCAAATGACAAACAGCAATGGTAAATATCAATCTCTCCTCAAAAGGCCTGGTTCCTTACGTGTATACATGTTTTATTCACACTTTGAGAAGTGTTCTGAATTTATGGTTGCTAGCAGGATGAAGGTAAGAGTTAAATTAAATTAGTTTTCTACAGTGTGGAATCACTGTTGCAAGTAGTCAGCTTTCCTGGGGGTTTATGCATCTAGAAAACAAAGGAACATCATTAATTACGTGATTAAGGAGATTGTTGCTCCTCACAAGATATATACCGAGTTATAAGTGTCTTTAATGAAAAAACTCTATCTAGTTATTAGTATTATTTGATGGAAAATTAGATTTTATTTGTGGCCAGTGTATACTCTGCCACCCATTTAAATCACTTATTTTTTATGCACAAGCAGCACTGGTGAAAAAATTTTCTTGCTGCTTAGCATGTAAATACTACTGCCTGAGAAAAAAAATACTTAACAGAAAAACAAATCTGAACTGATACTGAAGCGTTACCTCCTCACAGCAGATCCCTCATTCGGTATTAGTTCCTCAATTTTTGGAATCATTTGAACAGTTAACATTTATCCCATTTTAAGCCCTTGCTCTAACACAGGAAGCGATATTGCTGTATAATGAGACTTTCCTTCCCAAAATGCCCTATAGGTGAAACCTTGCTTGTAGAATGGATGTGTATTCATTTCTGTTACCATGTCAAGTTCCAATTCACACGGCAGTTTAGTCTCACAACTGCTTTACAGCCACAGGGTCTAATCTCATAAGATCCAGGAGAGTTTTTCCTTTCTTAGGCACTGAAGGTGTTCAGCACTATTTAAATCGCAGGGCTTTCCCTTGACTCCTTGCCAGCCACAAAGCAAGCGCTGCAAGAGGCAGACACCTACAGTAACTCGGTCTACATTCCTAACCTTGTACTATGCTACCAATTTCCTAGTGCTAAATGTTCTCAGCTCTCAAAGATCAAAATTACAACCTGCAGGACCAGAATATTAAGCTACAAATGCCAGGACATCAAGAGCAAAGCAACCACTCCGAGAATTCCTGCAATATTTGGTTTCTAGGCTCGTTTCTGCAAGGCCTTATTTCTGTGGGCAGTGCTGGTGACTGCCAGTCCTCGCACCAGTGTCAGGCACCCTGCTGACACACTGAATGGTTAATAAAGTAGAAGCCTAATTAAATCCAGTTGACTGTAGCATCATTATCCAGTTGCAATAACAAGTGCCACGGTTCATTTTCATGGCTTATACAGGTATTTATTTTTTTAAATACAGGACAGAATGCTCTTGATATTGCTAAAGTATTTGCAGATTCTAGAATAATTGATATGCTCCAAAATAAACTGGAAAATTTGCCAGAAGTACCAGAAAAAAAACCACCACAGAAAGAAAAAGTTGTGACGCTAAAGTCACCTTCTACACAGACTCCTGCAGAGGTACAAGCTGTGAAAGAAGAGGTATGAGAGATTTGCTAATAGTAGGGCGCTTCTTTCTTTCATTTATTTGCCATCCATGCCTATCTAAAGCTATAAATCAGGCAGGTTTGTTAAAGGGAATATTTTCAGAAGCCAGTACTTGTTCTTGCCACTACTAGTACTTGTTCATTGGTTGAAATTTTGACTTGTTAGTTATATGAACTTCATGACTAGGAAAGTCCCGCTTTAGAATTATGTCCTGTATTTTTGTGTTCTGGCAGTGATACTTCCTCTTCTTTTCTGCCTCCCCCTGAAGTTTATAATCATCCAGCTCTGTTGTGGTAAATACCAAACAACTAGTAACTGTCATTTCTTAAAGGGAGCACCTGTTTCTTCACAGGATAAGGCCAAGACCCTTCAAATTAGTAGAAAGGTCTTTTTATTCTGCTAATCGAACTCGCTGAGGCAACATCAGGCTTGCTGACTTCTCATTTCCCCTCTTGTCTCATATCCTTCCTCTTCTACTGTTGACCTGAGTCCTGTTTGTCTAATCTCACACTGATGTTTGGCTGTTTTACTTCAGAATGCCTTTCCTGCACCCCCCGGGAGCCCTGAGTACTTTACCATTGCCCTAGTTCCCAAGCTGACATCAGCCTCCATGACCACATCCTGGTTGTCTTATTGTGGATGAGATCTTCCTGATTTACCAGTGATACTTGTTAGTCAGACCCAGGATGCTATTTGGAGAGAAAATGCAATTGTATCTGCATTGCTGGAAGTATCCTTTAGCAGTCCTGCCCTGAACAGTGTAGTAACTATGTCCCAGTAGCCAAGTGATGGTTTCTGCCTTTCAAAAATGTTTTGAATTTGTCAGGGATAGTATAGGACTTTCAGAGGCAGGAGGACAACCATAGGTGCTTATTTATTCATCACCCAGCACAGGATGGGATCACCAGTGGTACTAGATGATTGTCTTGTGAGTCTTAAAGAGCAGTTAATGTTTTAGTGTCCAAGAAGGAGAGTCATCATCTACCTTTAAAAGGGTTTCCCTCACAAATTTTGTTTATTAAAAAAAATTCAGTGTTAAGAAAACTGGATTCAGAACAGACTAAGAAAAAATACACACAGAGTAAACAGCTAGCAAAAGTAGTGTCAGAAGATGCAGGATGTGTGCCTTGCTTCCAAACGCAATGTGTTTGTATAACTGATAACTTCTCCTTCAGCCTTCACAGGTATCTCTGTCAATTGGAGAAAAATCCATTCCTGAAGAGACACCACGTTCCCTTAAGGACAATGTTATTTATCTGAACTCTTTGATAGCCAGTGGTGCTACCAGAAGAGACGACATCATGTTCAAACCCAGAAAAGTACGTACAGTAGCAAAACATGAGCACAGTTTCACATTAAAGGTAGACTTTGCTGTAGATCAAAAACCAAAACAATCTGATGAAATGACTTCACAGTTCAATGAGCTTATAGATGATGTGACACAGGCCAGAGAGACTGCTGCAAAACAACAGTAAACTAAAGGATTTATGTGTATGTGTGTGTGTGTATTACATGGACCCACAGTAAAATACAAATGCAACTACATTCATGGGATGGATTTTTACATTCTTACACTTAAAGGATAGGAGTCCTTCTGCATGGGACTGGCACCAACTTCTAACTTGCCTTCTCAATTAGTTATCACATGATTACTTATGTCAGGTACAGTTACTGAACTAAGTGGATCACAGTACACTAAATATTTAACTTCCTAGAGTTAGAATACGGGAAATATAATTTTTGTGGCAGGAACTTGTTAATACTCATTCACAAATAACTGAGAAACAGAAAAAGACTATCAGAAGTAATTTTTTTTCTCCTTAAAAAGAAAAAGAATACCATTGCTGAGAGGTTTTGTTTGGAGTTTGTTTACCATTTTCCTAACCCTGATTTGTGCTAGTTTCTGCAATGGTCTCAAGAGAACAGGCTGCATTGCCAGTGACTCTACAGCTAATTACTGTTTTCTGCTCTGAGGATCTTGGGCCCGAGTCACTCTAAACAATTAGGTTTGGATCTTCTTTCCCATGTTACCCCTAATCTGAGCCCATGGCATGTTACAGATTGGAAGTGATAAGAGAATGCTCTGCTTATATATACACAAATTGTTGTGGTATCTTCTGCTGGGAGACCGCACTGCTTTTCTTCTATGTCTCATGATGGAAAGGAGTGCTAGAACATGGCTCTATTTGGCTAACAGGATCTTCTTAATGCTTCAGTTGCAGAAGTCATGTCCAAATTAACTACAAATACCTTTATTTTGTAGATTTGGGCCCCTGAAGCTGCAACAGAGGAGCTAGTAAGAAAGCAAGAACTGCTCCGTGAACGCGCCGCTCTTGATGGCCACTCAGAAAGCTTCACGACCCCCGTTAACAGAAAAGTTAACGAATAAGCACACCAGCTGGAAGAAGCTACTTCAGCATGTATTTTGGGGGGACAAAAATCTGAAAGGCTACTCCTCTGTAAGGAAGGAATCATGCAGTGCTCAGCAAATGCATCTCAGTTATGATTAAAAAAATAACTAACAAAAAATTGTGTGTAAGCAACATAATCTACAAAGGAAAAACTTGTTATGGGCTTAATCTGGAGAAAGGTTTATCTTCATATGATTCTAAGTCTTGGAGCTGGCTCAGTGTAGTTTGTGAAATGGCCACTGTTGTGACACACACAGGTCCTTTTTCTTTGTAAAGGTATGGCTTTATAAGGCTATTTTTCACCTCAACATAAAACTTCTTCCTGGAAGATATAAATGTTACCCTTTCTACTAAAAGGCTATTAAATATAAAGATATGAAGGCAGCATTCAGAAATTATTTAAGACACCAATGTTCTTGGTTGCCTGCAGAGGTAACAGAAAGTACAGAATTACAACCAAGACTACTACTGCCTAGCTTACTGCTTCTATGTTCTCTCGTACACTTGCAAGAGCGCACAAACCTTTCCCCTCACTCACCAAGGATGTATACCCCAACCACAGTGCTGCAAAGCTGTTATCAAGACCTGTAGATATTTTTGGCAAACTTGAAAAACATTCAGAGATTTTGTAAATGCAGGTTCTTGGATTAAGAGCTACATCCAGAGCTAATCCAAATTGGTGCTTGCCCCGACACCAGCAAAGTCAGGTATCATCCCTGTAATTAAAATGAGTTCTTTGCGTGGGAAGGAATTGATGTCTTAGAAGTGAACTGACCAGGCTGCAGTAATTTAGTATGAAGAAAAAGTACTGGAAGTTTGTTATAGGAAGTATAATGTCAAGATTTGTATGATAGGACCAGCCAAACCAGCCTGCATTCTGCTGAGAGACTCTGTACCTCTTGAATTCTGTTGATTATCTCTGCAAAATGGTTGGCAGTAGAGAAGTGAGCCCAATTTGGAGCTTCAAAAAGGCAGTAACAGGTGGTAAGTTTTGGGTGAGCAGAAGCAGAAATACTGGGAATGTTTAGCTTAGGAAAGAAGTGGGAGGGAACGCCATAAAATATATCTAAAGAAGCAAAAAGTGTGGAGAAGTGAACTGAAACCGCCTATCTCCTCTTTCATAGGATACAAGAACATTCAGACTACAGAAAACAGAGAAAGCAGCACACAGATATTAAATACTCTATGATGTGCAAATAGCCTGTGGAACCCTCTAGCCCAATTGTCCTTGGAAACTTAAAAAAAAGTATATAGATTGTGAGAAGAGTCTAGTTAGCTAACACATAAGGGATGAAAACTCTTGTGTTTCAGGACCTCAGCTAATTACTGTTGTCACATGATAGAGGAAGTTTTGTAGCAATGTAGTTCACTCCCTGATTGTCCAGTGTGGTGATGTGTATGTCCCTTAGGAGAGAAGATGACACTGGCCTAGACAAACACCGTAAATTAAATCAGCTTCTGGTTTGATAGTACCCGTTCTTCAAAAGTATTTTAACACTGTGAGACTTCAAGAGCTCTCCGAGTCAAGAGTACAGCTACTTTTGACAATTTGTTTTCAAACGTACTCTTTTTTTAACTACAAGTCTTGAACTCCAGAATCTGAGCTTCAAACTGGGTTCTTTCCTTCTGGTTCATTATTTTTGAAAGAAGAACCAAGGTTTGCCCTTGCTGAAGTGTGTGATATAGCATTTCCATGCCTGGATTTGCCTAGGCATGAGGAGAGCAAAGCAGAAGATTGTTGGGGAAAGCCTATGCAGTCACACTCTTAAAGACACTGCCACTGCCTGCATGACACCGTCTGCAGCAACCCCTTTTTATCTCTAGCTGTGCATCCAAATGTAAATGGGATATCTAGTAGATAACCAAGGCAAATGCAAAGCAAGTAGATGTATCTAGTGAGATACTACTTTCAAATACCACTACTGAACAAGTTATTTGTATGAACGTGCTTGTGCACGAGTAGCTTGTGACAAGTTGCTTACGTCGAGAAAATACCCTGGTATATCTAGCATTTTAATAGTTCAGTATGAAGAAGGACTTCGCAGGCAAGTGAGATACCATTTCAAATTTCAGCTGTCTTGGAACTCTTAATATCAGCATATCATCTTTGCTTGTCAGCATAAAACTTCTGCTGGCTGCAGATGGTTACAAATAGCAAAAATAATAGTGGTAAAGCAAGTCATAGAAGGCAGTGCAGGCAAGGAGCAGGATGCCCTTGAACAACTGTAAATAAAACTGCACCTCTAAAAGAAGGAGAGGCATGGGGTCAGTTTCTAAACAGTAGCCATCAAAATAAAATGAAGCAGCACAGTCAGAAAGTCCTAACTCATCCTGCAAGGTAAAACTGTGCTTCTGGCAGAGTTATGTCAGAGATTAGCTGGGTGAGTTCTCCGCTGTTAGAGCCAGTTGCTCAACTCTCTCCTCTCTGGAAATCCCATGGAAGTACCCCTCACTTGGGTAAGTACTGCTGCATTAAGGTATGGACGGTTCCCTGCTGTCTGTGTTCATTAGGGTAACTACAAGCAAATTGACAAGAACTTGAATGCAAAGGGAACAAACTAACCTGGCCAGCAGAAGGGGCCGCTTCCTGATTTGGTTCAAATCACCTTGTAGAATTAGGCTTGTTGGCAAGCGGCCTCTGAAAAGGTTGTGTGGAGAAGAGAGCACTGAGAAGGGCCGTTTTCTGTTCCTGTAGGAAATCCTTACAAGCATCATCTTTGTGCTTTTTCATCCCAGCCAGAATGGGCTGCAGACTCTCACAGTCTTTACATGCTGGTCCACAAAAAGAAAGGCTGAAGAGCTGCACATCACCTGTATGCAACATGATGGCTGAGCAGAAAAATATTTGTGCTCGTTTGGCCTGCTGCCCTCTCCGTAGCAGGCTGCCCAAGGAATTGGCAGATTGTCTCCCAGGCTACCACCCCATCTCTCATCCAGCTCTCAGCCTGGGACTGCCTTTCTGCAGGAGCACAGTGCAAAATGACAGAAGAGGCGAGGCAAAGCGTCATCACACACAACACAAAGTCACCACTCAATCGCATGCAGTTGTGAATACAGCTCATGTTGTGCAAGAGAAAAAACAGTTACTAAATGTACATGAGGGACATTACACAGGACTCCTTGTGCCAGAGATTTCTGTCCCCACCTCCAATTATTTTCTCAGGCTAGCTTAGTTAGGGCTTTTTGCTGCTATGATATTGTTTAGGGCTTTCAAAGTCTATCTCAACATTAAGATCTCATCAACTGAGTGGTCTCAGTGCTGTCTGTTGAGGATATCGAACAATAAATGGTGTCACTATTGTATATCTGAGCCTTCCCGACAGTTCCTGTATTCATTTTACAGAGAGAAAGGCAGTGGTCTTTGTGTGTTTATTTACATATTGAAAAAATAACTACCTGTGGCATTTTCAGAGAATTGAGTATAATAAGCACCTAACACTGACTTTAATGGTGTTTTGATATCTAACAACCAATCAAAAAATCCAGTGCTCAGAAAATGTTTTTCCATGAACAGTCAACTCATTCCAGTCCCAGTGGCATAGAGGCAGACACCAAAAGAACAAACTGAGGGGTCTGGCTGGAGTCAAAAAGCACCTTTCAGGTGTCCTCCTCAAGTGTGGTGATGAGGATGTGATTAGAGACTCCCCACTTGTACACCACAAGTGGGGTAGGACAGTCTGTTGCATGAAGCAGCAATAGCAGTGTAGGAAATGTTTAGGGATGTGAAAGCAGATGTCATAAGCACAGTCAAGGGATAAAGCTCCAGGGCTTAAATTGGCATCAGCAGAAGGAAAGGTCTTGAGCAAAGAGCTGTGAGCAAGCTGAGGGGGAGGGATAGAGTCTGTGCTGATGGACTGGCCATAGAAAAGCTGAGTGATGTTCAGTGGATGGTGTTAAAGGGTACTAAAGTGATAGTCAGAGAGCAAGCAAGCTCAGTAAGAGAGAGCAAAGCACCACTCTCCCAGGTGAGAGAGCTTTCGGGAAAGTTGAATCAGCTGCATGTCAGAAAATGTACCGAGAACACAGAAATTTGCAGGTGGGAGTTCAAACAGCTTATGGTTGTGACTCAATCTCTTGAGACAGGTAGCACAAGTGAAAAATAAATCAAAGGGGGGAACCAATGCAGAAAAATTAAGCCCACAGAAGGCAGCAGCACTGAAAGGAAAAGGAAAGATGAACTCTGCACATCTCCATGACCTCAGCCTAGATGAGTTGTATACCAGTTTTTGTTCAGTCAGGCTGTAGTCTAGGCTTAGTCACCCTTTGCTCTTTGCCTTTAAACTTCAAGACACTTGGGAGATCTTCAAGTATTGTTTCAGACTAATGCGGGTACCTCAGGCTAGCTGCTGTTGACCCCAGACGGGCTCCACATACCACTCTGTTGAAGAGCACAGGCAATTGCATTTCTTATCCCCTGATTTACAACATGTGCTATTTTAAGTTCACTTACAAAGCACAAAATTAGTTAGGGCTGGGTATTGAGCCCATTTATGTGCTCAAAACTCAGTTCTTTAACTCAAGTGTCTTTCAAAAGCTCCTCATTATGCAGGAAGCCTCAGTGCTGAATAACAGACTCTAAATTCATCATATACTACAGGACATGACAGTAACTGTGCACCAAGAGATAATTGATGGAAAAGACCTCAATGAATGATCAACTGCTTCAGGTCTGTATTGAACTGATTTTATTTCCTGTTGTTTTTAAAAAAAAACCTCACCATTAGGCTTCTTTCTTCTCACACATGGGGACAGCTGGATTCACACACCCCTAGTTCCCCATTCCATCCTTGCACTCCACTCTGGTAACCCACACATTTCTACCTAAAATGCCAACACACACGATATATCCCTTCACGCAGTTCCTCTGTTCCCGAGACTTCTCTAAGCCACACTTATAGTTGCACCAGCTTGCCTCTACTATCACTCTTAGTCTAGGAGGAAGACATTATCAGAGCTATCTTATGCTAAGCAAACAGGACAATTCTTCGCTTTGCTATGACAGCATTCACACAGCTCCAGTAAAGGCCACAAAATAAGATACATTTGACAAGAAGTCCTCTCACCTCTGTCCTCAGATTATCTGACAGGCTTCCTACATCCAAATACATATTTTTTTTTCCCCTAATTTACCCTATGTTTCATGAAATACATACTTATGAACTGAAATATAAGAACATGCCTTTTGTCCCCATTTTTAATGCATTTACCATTTGTGGAAGACAAATTACAACACAAATATTGTTCTAGTCACAGCAGTCCATGGCCTTATGCTAATGCAAAACAGGTGCTACAAAAGTGGAATTCTTGAGCCATTGTAAGTGCAGTGGAGGTAATAAATGTGGCTACAGCTCAGGGCCATTGAATGTCTCCTGAATAGCCCAGCTTATCAATCGTTGGAGATTGAACTCCAGGAAATTTAATTTAGCCTTACTACTGCTACAAATCCCTTGCCATAGCTCCCAGGAACATCTCATTTGTAATAACAAATCAGGGAAGAGTTCCAGCAGGAGGAATTGAATTGGCTTTAAACAGCTGGACGAAGGGGGATTTCCTCATGCCCAAGTAAGGGCTCCACTCCCCCCCACTAAATTAACTTGACTGGGACAAGGCTAAGTCATGGTATTTTGTCATTACAGGCCTGGAGACCCCCAGAAGGAAAAGAAAATAAAAAATAAAATAAAACAACAGAGTATCACTGAATGTGATCTTACTGAAGGAGAGGACTTACCCCACCCTTACTACCAGCAGTGCTTGTACAACCCAACAGCTCTTCTGTAGCACAGGGCTTGCAGGAAACTCAAACACTATGGAGCTGCTACATCTGTCCAATTCTACAGCCTATGACATGCTGCTTACAGGAGAAATCCAGGTACCCCAAAAGGAAAAGATGGAAGAGCTGCAGAAAGACAGAGAGCAGACTGTAAAAATGAGAACCTGCTAGTTTTGTGCAACCCAGCTCCTACCTGGTGACTAAAGAAAACAAAAGCAGCCCAGCACATCACAGGGAATTGCTGTTGAGCTACACAACCATTACAGAGGGACAAGCAGAAACATTCACATGAGCCAAAAGTAGCTTCAAATTGCCTATTAATTCTGAATGTCTGTCAGCAGTTATTATCTGATGGGCCAGAGTGACCTGGCACCTACTAAAGAGAAAAAGAAATCAAATATAACCATTACCTAAAAGAAACAGCTAAAGAATCATTTCATCATGACTTCCATCCCCTCATGCCTTTTAGCCCCCCTTCACAATACCTTACTCCTCTTGGTAGCACTCCCCTCTCAGCTTGCTAGAGCTGCTCATCTCCTTACCTCCCCCACCATTTCCTCCTGCCCCAGCCCAGGGGATCGAGCTTATAAAGGTGCAGCCCTCCCTCTCCCAGCTGACCTGACTTGGCTGTTAGTTGCCAGCAGCTGGGGTTTCCCTTTCCAGCCTGGTAATTCAATGGTTTCTTGTAGTTACTGTGTGACTTTTAAAGCCTACCTGGGCAAAGAATTTAATTTCTCTGTAAACAAAGAATACCCACCTTCTGATAGTCAGACCTCTGCGTACTGAAAGGTACCATCCACATTTGAAACACTGATTTGCATCTTTTTTTTTTGCATTTTAAAATAAATTTACTGAGGGCAGGATGCTAACCTTGTGCTGCTTTCGGTGAACAGCTGTGGGAGGGAACTCTTCCTGAATATAAAAAATATTCAGCAAAAATTAATTTCAGAGATGCATGTTGCTTTGCATACAGAAACCAATTTTAAAACGAGCCTTGAGCATTCACAGCAAGATCTGCTGGGGGAACACTGAAAAATGTTGAAATCGTTTCCTCTTAAATAAAATTTTGATGAAGCTTGTAATCAAAATTGAAAAACTGACTATTTTCCTTCTAGCTCCAGATAGAGTTGTAAATAAAAAGAAAAAAAAGAAAAGAGGAAAGAAACTCCATCCTTAATGTCTCTGTTCTAACAGACTGTTCAGAATTGTCATTAATAGTTTTCACTAAAATAAATAACAAAAAATGTGTGGGCTTTGGACAGTTCTGTTTACTTGACTCTATTTGCATGCTTATCCAGTCAGGGAAGACAAACAATTGCTCATGACATGACTGACCTCAGCTGCAAGGCTGAATGTTAACTATTGCCTGTTTATAGGGAGCGTTTGCAGCAGGCTCAGGTGCTCTGGAGAGGTCGGATCGCTCCAAGCCATGACTGAGCCCTGAGCAGAAGAGTGGGTTTGTGTGTAGTGCTGCATTGATGAGCTCTCTTGGTTTTGGTCCTGGTGCTAGCTGGGGAGCCTTGGTACACAATTACACTGCTTACATGTGCTGGAAGAGGTGTACAGCAAGATCCTTGCCAGACTCCTAGATTTAAAAACCTGCCTCAAACCTTCAAAACATTTTCTGAGAGGTCAGTGAGCACCATTCCACCCCATGTGCCTCCCCATCTAGCAGAGCAGGTCATTTATCTCATGCTCTGCACCTCGAGGCCCACCTTAGTACCACATTCAGAACATGCCTGAGAAACTCTCCAGCACCCCTGTTGTCAGTATGTCTTCAGCTGACAGCATTTTCAGTCTGAAACTCAGCTGCACCAAGAAACTGTGGTAAAGATGGTGCTGAGCCCACGTGTATGGATGTCCACATCTAGGGACTGCTTGTGAATCTTGCATTAAAGAGACACTAGAGAAAAAAAAAAAAGAGCTTAATAATTGTGAAGGTAAGGATCTGGACCATGCCAGCATGCATTAGCACTGACTTTCTTTCATGCATTGATGGGCTGCCCGTTCCCTCCCCACATAAGTATGTTCTTGACTAATCAGGACCAGTGCAAAGGCCTCCTGGTGAGCGTGGGAGGAGGAGAAGAAAGGATGCTGCCCTGGTATACACCATCACAGCGCAGCGAGGCAAGAAACACCCTAGTCCTTCCTTTTGTGGTAAAAAATGTCTTATACTTCAAAAAGGTTTACGCTACAGCAGCTGAGACAGCAGTATTTTCCCACTGGGTTTTCTGCCTGGGGTACTGACAACAGCCAGAAATTTGCCTGGAAGCAATAAACTAAGCCAAAAAAATAAAGCAGAAGTGAAAGGCACAATTGAAAGTCACATCTGAACAGGCGAGACGTCGTGCCAAAGCAGTCAGCAGCCCGGTGGATGTTTTGGACTGTTTAATCCTTCAAATACATGCCAAATATATACCTGCAAGTCCTCCGCAGAGAGCTTGGCTGCAGTCAGAGGTTCACTCCAAAGAAAAGCAAATGTTCGTGCCTTCCTCCCACTGGAGCTTCTAATAAAAACAAGTTATAATTATTTAATGGTAGTAATTGCATTACAACACAAATAATTGGATCCCTAATCATCCTGGTTTGGGGAGCCACAGTCTAGCAAGTAGCTTTCCCCACCCATAAAGCTGAATTACTTTCTGAGGAAACCTCCCCGTGTCTTGCGGTAGCAGGCAGCTAGCGGAGCGGAGCTGGGGGCAATCTCTACCCTTAATTTTGGTTTCTGGTAAATTCAGACTGTTTTGCTGGGAGATGCCCCCAGAAAGCAATGCGCAGAATCTACTTCTCCACAGCAGCCTGAGAAATGGGGCAATGGCGATGTGCTTTGGCACTCACTGTTGCTACATATTTAACTCTGCTGTGAAAATTTGGTCCTCAATTGCAAATTTGCCCAAGATCAATCTAAGGGGGCAACGTGAAGCTTCTCGGCATCATCTCGGTCAGGCATTTGCTGCTGATGCTGATCCCTGGGCAGGCAGGAGAGCACAGGGCCAGGGTTTGGCAGGAACGTGAGTGGGCTCACGCTTGTCCCTTTGCTGGTTTGATAACCCGCAGGCTTTAATCACGGAGGGCAAGGCACGAAGAGAGCGGGGGGTGCGGAGAGAAAGCCTCTGGTACTGGCAGGGGCAGAAGGACAAGTGTGCTGGTGTAAGGGGAGCGAAGGTCTGCTCCTGGGGCTGGGTGCTCGGCAGCGGCTGCGGCAGGAGGAGGGAAAGGGGCAGCTTGCCGAGGTGCCGTGAATAAAAGTCGCTGTCAGGGGAAAGGTCCCTCCACGAGGCTTTTGCCTCGGCTGGGCAGGAGGGGCTGAGCATTTTTCACGCTCTATTTTCTTCTCAGCCCAAAGCAAGACCTGGGGCTCAGATGTCATTCCGAACCACTTTTCCCCTTCCTAGCAAATATTTAACCGCTCTCTTTTCCCTCTGCCAGCCAGCTGACAGGAGTGAGATCCCCAGCACAAAGCATAGGCCAGAAGGGCAGAAATAACATTTGCATCCCTTCGGAGCACGTCAGCGGTGCAGGGCCAAGCCCTCGGCGAGCCCTCGACGGTGTTTCTCACCCCAAAGGACCAGAGGGACACACACGCACCTCTGCCCCCACCTAGCACACACAGCTTCCTCATGCGAATAAATAGGAGGAATATTTTTCTTCCCCCGTTCTGGCCACTGCTGCAGGATTTTCATAGCCATGTTTTCTTCCAATCTCTGCTGCCCTCTGCTGATGCAAGGCCCAGGCGGAGAGCAGAGCCCTTGCCATGAGCCAAAGCCTCCGTTTTTTGCTGCAAAAGCTCACTGTCATCCTCATTAAAACATCAGCATAGTCACAGCCTTTGATTTCCTCTTCTTTGTCCCCAACACAAACTCCGAAGCCATAAGGCATGTCACTTGGGGAAGGATTTCTTGTTTAATCACACTGCAATGATTTAGGAGTTAATTCATCCTCATTACCTCACATCAGGTAAATTCTGGTTTAATCGATTTACAGACTTCAATATTACAAAAAAAAAAAAAAAAAAAAGAAGAAAAAAAAGGGTAAGATGAGGGTCAAAGGCTCTGGCTTGAAACTGGGTCCCTGCACTTGGGATTTTCCACTTGAATTTCTCCCTGCACCAGGAGTCATTCTGGGAAACCTGACCCTGACCCACCCACTACTGCTTACAAGCCCACGTTTAGATGAGGCATCTGTTTCCATCAGGAACCCAGGGAAGAGAATGCCTCTTGCAGGGGCTCACCTGGACCCGGCACGGGGCTCTGGGGGAAGAGCAGAGGGGGGGATATTCTCTAATCCCTGCCCAATGTGCTTTTTAAATAAGTTAAGACCAAAGCTGCCTTTTTGATTGAGATAAACACTGTGACAAGCGAGCAGGGACAGAGTCGGACTGCTGCACGTGTATAACAGGCGTAATTCTTTTTCCCGAGCTCTGCTGTTCCCATCACCTGCGGCAAAACAGATCTTTAAACCGTGCGTAGACTGCTCTGCTTCTCCTGCGTGTGCAGAGAGCAGTTTAGAGGAGACAAAACCCAAGAGGCAGGCTCCTGGCTGAAGAGGCAGCCCGTGAGCCCTGTGTTGAACCTGCTCCTCCAGTGCCACTCAGCATCATCCTGGCTGGTCCCCATGACCCAGCGCTGCTCAGCAGGGCCCGGAGGGAAATGCTTCCCTAAAGCACCTGCTGGAGAGCTGAGACTTGCCAGCAGGCTATTCCCACGCTGATTTGCTTGGGCACGGGAGGGAGGCAATGTAGTCGCGTACATAACACACCGACCCAGAAATCCAGACCCTTTTTTCTCTCCTGCATCTCTAGGAACGATCGCTTCATTCCTCGATGCTTGAATTTCCGCCTCTGCAAGGCGAGGGCATCATTTCCCCCGTAAAGCAGCTTGAGAGCTGTTGGTAACAAGATTTATGATTATTGAGGAGTTATTTAGTACAGCTTTTAGATCCTGCTCCATTGATTTTGCCTCGCAGACTCTGTGGCTCCTGCCGCTATTACCGGTTAACTAACACCGGTCCTTCAGTAGCTTCTGGACCTTGTGTTTCTGGCAAAGGACCCCGCTGCTCAGAGCTGCACGGAGAGAGGAGCATCAGCCATGAGCACCAGAGGATCTACAGTCTAAATTAGATCTTGAATATAAGCTTGTTTCTCCCTTTTCGTACTATCCCCTTGGACCGGTGCTTGCAACAAGTGAAAAATGCAACCACCAACGTTGTGCTTAAGTATCACATGAGTTAAGAAGATGAAATATCCTTCTCTGATGAGCTCTGTGAAAAGTGACAGGTGATGGTAGCCCCTAAAGCAGGTCATTCCTCAGGAGTCCTGTTGCTTGTATGACTTGCAGCCAGTTCAACACCCCTTGCTGAGCTCTGCTGTCCCCAGTGAAGACCTTATGAGTTGTGCAGTGGAGGGTTTCTCTGATGCAAGTTTTGATCCTTAAGAAGGAGTCATTTTAACCACCTGGGCTGCAGGGCAGAGAGGTGTCTTGTTCAGGTTATGGTGTTTGGTTTTAGGTGAGGAGGTGGGTTAATAGCTGGTAAATAAACCTTCTGACCCTGAGACTTTATTAGGTTGCATTACTTGGATAGCAACATGCAAATTTTCCCCTTCAGTAAAACCTATACCATTTGGCTTAGTGGGATTAATAACAAAAAAAAAAAAAAAAAAAAAGAGAGAGCAAATTTGCCACAAGCAGATTGCCTGGACATCCTTTGTGTGCACGTGTTTCTGAGCATGTGAAGGACAAGAGGCTGAGTCACTAGAGAGAAAGGTCTCAGGAAGCCCAGATAAAACATCAAACTGCTCAGCAGCATTTCTGCTCTGTTTATGCTGCTGTCATTTGGCCACAGTCACAAAACCAAGTCTCCCTTCAAGTAGCTGAACTGCCAGTTCATGGTCTGATATGAAACAGCACAAGTTCAGGGTCAGCACTTCACCTTCCTGGTCCTAGTGTTGCTTTTAAACCCAAACAGGAGCCCAGCACTACACTTCCACAGCCAAAATCTGGGTTTTCCTTCAAGCACATTTGTTTTACTCCAGATCCCACTCACAAGCCGACACTGGACAGACGGTGTCTGCAGAGAGGAGACATCGTGGCAGAAGGCATGAAAACGCCCTCACCGTGATGGGAGTTTATGTACACTGGAACATCTCAGCATCAGTACTGGGCCCTTTGCTCTTCAGGATGCAAGAAATCATCATTGAACTGCACTGACAGATTTTGATTTTCATGTACTGGGAGACAATGGTCAATTCTTAATAAGGTAATTAAAGTTCCTCTTTAATAAACCAGCACAAAACATTTTATGGCTCCCGGCTAGTGCCCAGTGTAACTGAAGTTCAGATAAACACATTGAAAAAGGAACATCCATTTCATCTAATGTTTATTGACCAGATTTAAAAAGCAGTAGGCTGTTGCAGGAATTCTCCAGGGACCTCACTGCTGCTGCTCTGCTGGGGGAGGATGTCTCCACATTTGGGCTCGCTCCGCTTTGCTGGCATGCAGAGAACACCTTTACAGCCTCCCGTCCCTCCACCGAGAGGTCAGAGCTTCTCCAGTTTTCCACCATCCACTTCCATCCCTTATTGCGACAGTGGCTGAAAGCTCAGTACGAGGCAGCCTGCCTTGAAAGAAACAGAAAGACTCGGCTTATCAATGCTGAAACACGATTCTCTGCGTTCTTTGTTAGGGTGCCGCGCTAATTAATATATCGGAAGAGGCTGTTGGGAGCACATGCTGATTCACTGCGAGCCCAGCAGAGAGGGGCTGGGTGGAAGTGTGATGTTTGGGCTCATTTCTTTATTTAACTCCAGACTTCTTTGCCTCCCTACAGCAGTAGCTTTCTGCCTGCACTTCTCTAACGCTCTCTCTGTCGCAGCCCCAGGCATCACAACAACTTTGATTTCTTAAAAGACAGACACAACTATACTTGTACTGAATTATTTTTACCCATAAATATCACAGATGTGAAGACAGTACAAGAAGAGAGTCTTAACAAAACCAATCCCCCACGCTCAGCCCTGGCGTTTCAAGATGCTTGTGAATAATCTGGAGATTTCAGGACAACCAAAAGGCTGTTAAATTACATCCACGTGGATCTCTCTGAATTTCTTAGCGTAGTTGGATGGCAAAAGCACAGTGGCCTACTCCTGCTGTAATTGTTGCTGGAGAACAGACTTTCTCAGTTTCTGCTACCTGCTTTTATCCTTCCTTTGGCATTGCTTTATCCCTCATGCCCTCCTGCCTCATCACATAGAATGGTTTGGGTTGGAAGGGACCTAATCACAGCAGCTGAAACCCACTGGGCCTGCCTTGTTTCACCTCTCTGCTGCATCCATCCCTCTCCTGGGCTGCACCTCATGCTGGCTTCCTATTCTCTTCCCAGGACAGGCACCACTCTGATTTTCTCCTCTGCTCTCAGCTGTGTTTTCACTACATCACTTCCACCACCGAATGCTTCTCCCTCTTGCATCTGCCTCTTCCTCCCCACAGCTGTCTTTGTTTTGGCCCTCCTTTCACTAAAGCAGGCAGTCGGTTGGTATTCCCACACTGGAAGGAAGAACACTCAGCGCATTTCTTGGGTACAGTTTCGAATTCCCATCGCTAACAGCCAGCCTCCTTCGGTTACCCAAAAGGGAGCTCAGCAGACAGGTTTTCAGCTGCCAGCTAGCAAACATCCTCAGGAGTATTCTCTATTTCTGTCGATAGTTCCTCCATTGCTACCACCACATACCAAAATCACATATCCTAGTATTTTTCCATGGGAAAAGACAAATCAGACAGAATCTTGTGACTTTCAAAAAGAGATCACTGATTATCTTGCAGTTGCAACCAGGGATGTCTCGAGGAAACTTGTGCTTCTGAATGCACCAGGGCACATGCAATGATTTGTCTCATTGGCAGGATTACAACTTGCATTTGTTCTGCCAAAATGCAACTGCCACCGTGGGGCAGCTGAAAACTTACCAGTAACTCCAACTCTTTAAACAACCCATCCGTGTGATTGACTGGTGTTGCCCACTTCGTACATTGTAACAGGAGTCTGTTGGGTTTGCATCTTCAGATCAGACCAGCAGGACGTACCTGGAGGTTGTGTCAACACCAAACAACCCAGTTCCTCTGGGCTAGTTTCAGGGAGCGCTGCCTGGGTTGGCCAATGCTCTGCCAGGGAGGTGAGGGCAGATACTGGGGGGACAGGCAGCACAAGAGACCCTGCAGACACATCCCTACCAGACCTGTCACCCCCTTCTCACCCTCCTTCCCCTCCCCGTGTGCAGACACCCCTGTATCCCATCCACACGCCCTGCCCTAAGGTTGCAGGACAGCCCTGGCCACTCGCCTCCAGCTTTGCAGAGACCTGCCCACGGGGCTCCGGTTGCTGCATTCAGCTGCTCTCCAGTGCTCACGTTCTGCTTCACCATCTGCTTCTAAATATATTCTCTTAACACGTAATTTTGCAGGGGCTGTTGGTGCATGAAAGGAAGCAAGTTGAACAATCGCCACCATGCTGTATTTCTGAAAAGTCAAATACTACATACTGCATTTCCTTTGGTGAGTTTAAGTGCTCTGACCTTTACAACTCCACAAAGGGTTGAGAGGCAGGGAAGGGTGAAATTTTTTGCATGGAGAGCAAACAAAACCACCCATGACTGCTTGTGCTGGTGCTACATCCATTTTGCCCCAGACAGCTCCTCTCTCCTGCTCTGGGTTTGACCGTGCTCTGCAGACATGGTGGATGCACCATGCTCCAAGATCAAACCCCAGGGCTGTACCCCCAGGGGTAGTGAAGAAATCAGTACAGAAGGAGTGAGATGATCATGGTCTCCTACTTCCAAGGAAGTTCAATACTCCCTGCTTGGTGGGGGTGGTGGCTCCCCAAGGTCCATGGTCCCCAGGGCCAGGCCAGCTCCATCACAGGGCTCAAAGCTGGCCTGATTTAGCCCCTCCTGCTCTCACCAGGTGTCATTGCCAAGATTTGTCTCCTCTCTGTCACCACCATGAGAGAACACAAAGCTCTGGAAGCTTAAGTGACCCCTGTGGCCAGCACAGTGCAGGTGAGAAGCTGGGGTGGACATATCCCTTTACCATGTGGCACTGAGAAAGCAGAGGATGGCAAACTGCACACAAGGACTTGGCAAGCCACAAAAGCACAGTAAATTTAGCTGGAAATTGCAACACTCCCTTCCAAGGGAAAATATACACCACGTGCATTTATCAGAGTCCTGGATCTCTATATTCTTCTATACTAACACCCTTTCCAGTATGTGTTATAAAGTAAATGTTATCATAGATGAAGGTGCATCTCTGCCATCACCTTCCATATGCCCAAGCTTCACCTCCCTCTAGCGAAGGTGTGATCCAAAGGATGACGAAGATATCAGACATCTCAAAACTGCCTGGGTTAGATCAGGCTCTGTTTGCCCAACTACACATCACAAAAAGGTATAAAGAAAAATTTCTCAAGGCTGGCTGTAAACTGTCATATATATGAGCTACATTTACATATGTGTATGTAAGATTTATATAGATGTAAACTATATTTACATACAAAGGTATGTTAAAACCTTTGGTAGGGTTGAATGATCCCTACAGGCTGAGCTATCTGAATTTCTCAAGACAAGACTTAGGCATCTAATTTTATTCTCTGCACTGGGGACATTAATCTAAGATATATGAAAAAAATCATATTTTTCAATAGCTGAAATTCTTAAGGCCTTAATCAGGTTAGAGGGATTTAGAAGCTAGATTGAGATCTGCACCACATGGGAAACAGAATTGCTTTTTTCTAACTGCCTACAAGAGTGATTTGAAAGGGAAAGAAAATCCTACTATTTCAGCAGACTTCTCCAAGTCCACACAAGACACGCTCCGGCAGCCAGGTGCCACCCTTCTGGTTTCTGAGAGCTCTGTAGCATTTCAAGGCATTGCTGCAGAAAAGAGATGTATTTTTATGGTAATCATTTTAACACCTTTGACATTGTTTTGTAACTAGCTTGGATCCTGTTACGCTTCACAAAGCTGCAGAGAGAGATGAGGGCTGACAAGTCTAAATTTAAGGAGCAGAGGAGCCTTGACTCACTTTCTGGCACTGCCACTGGCTCCCTGCGTGAGCGGGTAAATCACCCAGTGTCTGGGCAACACCTCAGCCTTGCCCAGGAGCCCTTCTTGCTTCAGCCGTGTGTTTCAGGAGAAGTTTTCAGGGTGCAGATCAGGATGAGAAAGTCGGTGGCATCCAGGCACGTCTCCATCACACACTGCAGCGTGGCACCGAGTCTGCACCCACCTTCTGTGGCCACATGAGAGGCCATGGGTGGTCAGGACTAATAGAAGATCAGCATGGTAACAGGTTTGTGGGCAGGCCAAGCCTAAAGTTTGTGTTTTGCTTTGGGCAACTGTTTCTAAATAATAATGAAAACCAACCCTTCAAAACAAACAAATGGCCTTTTCGACCAAAACCTTTTCAATACCAAATTAGTGGTATTTTTAGTTTCTGTTCCAAGTATTCGACATTTCTAATTGGAAACTAGGAAGGGGGGAGATGATCATAGAATCATAGCATTGTTAAGGTTGGAAAAGACCTAAAAGATCATCAAGTCCAACCATCGACCCAATGCCACCATGCCCACTAAACCATGTCCTGAAGCACCACATCTAGACATTTTTTGAACACCTCCAGGGATGGTGACTCCACCACCTCCTTGGGCAGCCTGTTCCAATGCCTAATGACTCTTTCAGTGAAGAAATTCTTCCTAAGATACAGCCTGAACCTCCCCTGGCATAACTTGAGGCCATTTCCTCTCGTCCTATCGCTGGTTACCCAAGAGAAGAGAGCTCTGATAGAGATACCGGGGTTTCGATAAAATATTTTATTTAATTTTCAGAGATCTATATATAGTTCGATGAGCTTTGAAAACGTGTTGTTATAGAAAAATGGAAAGTTTTGGTGACTGTATTTTGTCAAAAAAAAAAATTAAAAGGCCACAAGAAATCTAGAGAGAGGCCCTTCCTCTGGGCCTGCCCTCAGCCAGGACAGTCCCCTGGCTGTCTTTAACCACCTCCAGCTCTATGCTGGCCCACGAGAGCTGTGGGCCATCACTCTGCAAACAGCCACAAAAGCCTCTGGGTCAATGTATGCTTCAGTGGCAGCATCTGTATTTGACAAATTCCCTGCTTATGAGATCCACGTTATTACAGTCTCTCTTTCTTATGCTACAAGCATTAATCAGAGAGGCCTTTCTGGAGGGAGGAAATTGATGGTGAGTTGAGGATAACATCTGCAATGTGATTTTGCTGCTAATATTTCTGCACTGTGACTTCTGCCACATCCAATGTCAGCAGTGCTCCTTGGAGACGGTCTCCTCCAAAGCCATCTGCTTGTGCGGGTGATACCTCGTGTACCTTGGAGAAAATGAGCAGAAATCCACTACCACTCCCCTTCCCCCCTGTCCAACAACCCAGAGCCAATAAATGCTAAGCCAAGCTAAGGAAATAAATATCATGCTGGAATACCAAAGCCCTCACTCCCCTGAAACAGAAGGTAAATATCTCTAGTATTTACAGTACCCAAGTTATATTGGAGAACGCTCTCACAGAGACTCAAAGGGAAACATTATTGGGGTTTTGGCTAGCACATGGATTTAAGTCCCAGCTGCAAAGCCTGCTGCCATCTCCTAAGGACAGGAAGGCTTGGGACAGCCATGGTCACACAGCCCCTGGTCACCTGGATGAGAAGCATCAGAGCATTATTAAGACCTGGGGAAAAGAATCAAAAAGATAAAAGTAAAAATACTCAGCCTCCATTTTGTCCTTAATATAACTAAGGACCAGGTTATAATTCAGGGGTGCACGCCTGCTCCATGGACCCCATCTCTCTCCTGCTCTTCACGCTGCCAAATCCCTCATACTGCAATAGCCCCGAGGCGTGGGGCTGTGCCAGCACAGGGATTTCCCCAGGAACATCAGCAGCTTTGCTCCAGAGATAAAGTGAGGTCTGGTTCGGGTTATTCCCTTGCTGCCGGGAGGCCAGGTTTGTCCCACAGCTTGGCTGAACGCAGGACCTGGCAGTAGGAAAAATTTAAGGCTGAACAAGAGAAGCTGCTGGAAATGGAGGGGAAGGCAAGGATTTGCCTCTCACCAGCTACACCCTCAGTCATCTGCTGCCATGTTTTGCTGCTTCTTCAGACCCTCTGGTGGCTCAGATCCCTCTGGACTACTGTGGAGCTGCAGGCACTCACCACAGCGGATCAGTATTTCCCAGGGTGCTCCTGACTCGGTCTCGGGGTGCAGCATGTAGCAGACAGAAGCTGGCATGCCCGTCTCCGCAAGCTGCTTTCCCTAGGAAGCTTTTCCTAAACTACCCTATTCCTGAATCCCTTCAAATAATTATGTTTCAGAAGGAAGGCAAGGAAAATAAACGCCTTATGGGATTCACTTTGTTTCTGGGGAAATCTAAGACAGTGATGCACCAACAAGATAAATATCCTTGGTGCTAGCACAGAGCGGCTGCTTCACATGCACCACCCTTTGCACACACTGCTTATCCTCAGTGAATTGCTCTGAGCAACTGAGGACGTGCAGCCCCGTCCCAAGAGTCTAATCTCTCACAGGGAAAGCATCCTGCCCTCCCCAACACCTCAGCCCTCTCTTTCACCCTCTTACAACGTAACTGGATGTTTTCAGTTGCCTGTTTCACTTTAGTCCTTCAAAATCCTCCTTCCTCAGATCTTGACAGGTCCATCATCCTCTAGGTAGGAATTGCCCACTGCTGCCAGGACTGTATCTGCACTTTCTGGATCTTGTCTTTGGAAGATACAAAGGGAAGTCTGAGTGGTGACCCAGGTGAGTCCCCCACCAAAAACTGGGACCAGCAGCAAACCCCAAGCCCTGGTTGCAGCCCCAGTTCCCACCTCTGGGGCAGGGAGCTTGGAGAGACAGCCCTCCTCCATCCTGTTTTGTCCTGGGTGATGCTGGCCAGGGAAGCAGGGCTGCAGGGTGTCAGTGAAGTAGCATGGTGAGGGGAGGTCCTCAGGGTAGTCACCAGACTGGCATTCCCACCAGTGCAGGCAGAGAAAGAAAGGAAAAGTATCTATTTTCATTGATGTAAAAGCAAAACCTTCCTAGATTTAAAGCGTCTTGACTCATTTCACTCCTCAGACCCACTCCAGCACTTCTAGCCTGTCTTTGAGCTGCAGTCCAGCTCAACCCATCTCCAATGTCCCTCATTTTTTATGGCTTCTAATCACATCCCAGGTAACAGTTCATCCCACGTTGGGTGGAAATCAATGGATCCCTCGACATACTCCTCCCCACTCTGCCTTCCCCTTCTGCTACTCAGCATATCTGGTTGGCAAAGGAGCCCTTTGAGTTTCCCCACTTGGTGAGAAAGCATTTGATTTGTGTCTCATTTTGCTGCAGAACTGAGTGTAGGTGTTTTCTCATTGCCAATCACTCCCTCAGCCCTCCTGAGAGGATGCTCATGTCCCCTGAGCTCGCTCTGCGCAGCGAATCCTCAGACGCTACAGACGGTCTGAGCATTTATTGCTAATAACATGATTCCTGGGGAGTGGGGAAGGAAGATAACCCATACCTCAGTATGAATAAACACAGATCTGAAATGGTGAATCAGGAAAACACGTGCTCATTAAATACATTAGATCTCACTGTAACAATCTCCTTTAAAACAAAACAAAAAAAACACTCTTGGAGTCTATGCCTGGCATTCCTCGCCATCCATCAAGAGCAGAGCAGCCTACAAGTACTAACCAGGGCTGGATTCAGAGACATTGTAGGATTTGTCCTAAAAGAGGCAGCTTTTGCAGTCTTCAGTCACATTTTAGCCTACAATATTTTGGCCCAGAGCTGGGTGCCCACCAGGACTGCTGCAGTGTCTGAACACGAGCTCCCTTTCCCAGGCTGCATGCATGCATCGTGCAGATGGGGATGCTGAGGGGACAGCAGCTGCAGCAGAAGCAGAAAGGTTGCACCGCTTGAAACTCTTTTGACTTACAAAAAACTTACCAAAAGCAGCCAGACTGCAGCTAAAAAAGTTCCAATAGAAACGATGGCACTGCCTTGACTCAAAAGGGGCAGGATCACAGCTTATAAATATCTTCAAGGTGACAGTACATGAGAAGGCTGGGAATTATTCATAATTTTGACAGATAGTTGGAGAGAGAGCATTCACCTACAGGTAGTAAGGGAGGAAAATATCTATAGTTGGGGGAAGTTCTTGGTAGGAAAAGGGGTAAAGCTGGGAAGAGCTCAACAATGAGAGAAACTCATCGCTAGCAGTGCTCTGCCCAGCCCAGGCAAGGCACTGCACCGCTGGGCCTGTTTCCCCTCACTCAGCTGATATAAAGGATGCCCATGGGCAAC
This sequence comes from Nyctibius grandis, assembly GCF_013368605.1. Lineage (NCBI taxonomy): Eukaryota > Metazoa > Chordata > Aves > Nyctibiiformes > Nyctibiidae > Nyctibius > Nyctibius grandis. The sequence goes on from NC_090658.1 coordinate 6,028,073, forward strand.
GAGGTCAGATCCCTCGTGGCCACACCACAGCTCACACTTATAACCCATCAGGGCTAAAGTACAAAAGAGCAAGCCACAACCTGCCAAAGTGTTGCCACAAATACCATTACCTTTGTTCAGCTTCTGACAAAAGGTACCCAAATACATGTGACCAGTAAAAGTTCGCTTTTTCTCCTCCATGTAGAGTAGTGAAACACATCTCCAGCCATTTCCAACACCTGAAGAAACTGAAGGCGCCTGCCTGCTGCTAATTTATTAGATCAGTCATGTAAACAGCATCCCAAGTCAATCTGCCACTGCATTTGCAGGCTGATGAAAGAATACAAAAATAAGGGGACTGACTTTGGGGTGAGGGTTATCAGATGTTTCCTTGATAAGCTCTGCAACGCCTCACTGCTGCTGCTGAACATTTCAACCTATGCAAATCTTCTGCAACATATTTTTCTGGCCTGTGCTCGCACACAAATGCATGACCCACCCTTACGCACGCTGCATAAGTCACAGAGTGCTGCTGCCTCCCAGCCTCTAGGAAAACATTATAAAAGACCATATTTTCTTTTAGTGACTTAACAGGTTCCTTATATTTCTTTGCAGCTTTTCCAGCTCACAGCTGCAACACAACAGCTTCCAGGTCCAGTCCAAATCTACAATTTCCTTCAAAATTTTCCATGGCAATGCTTCACGCTGTCAGTTTATGTCTGTATCCCCACCATGATGCAATGGGCAGGAGGGAATGGCTGGGTGATATTTCTAGCCACCCTTGGCTTTCCAAGAGCTTCGAGACTGCTTATTTCACTACTGCTTCAATGTTCCTCCCCTGTTTGAGAGTCTCAGCACATGATGCTCTACTTTGGCTAATTAATTTTTAAAGAAGCTGTGTATATTAATGCAAATTCTATTAGTGATGCCTCTTTGGAGCCCGTGTATTAAATACAATGGCAGTAGCACGACAACACTTGACAGTCTCCACAGTGGTAAATTACATATATTATTATTTTATGCCCCTTTTAATGCTTTTAAGACACATCCTTAAAAAGAAGTCAGAATTGTTAGTATGCTTGTACTGAAGTACAAAAATATTCCTTCTTAATTTAGCAAAGCGTATGTTTCTATTAGAGCTATAGATGCAGAGAAAGACTGGCACACACCATGTGTGGTGTGAAATGGTGTAGCTGTGTTGCCTTCAGTGGGATTGCAGAGACTGGTATCAACGGAGGCTCTGACTCGCTATTCCTTTGCAACCATAACTTGATATTCCACATTGGATGGTTACCATCAAGGGGCAATAACAACATTTGATAGCAAGCCCATCTACTCTGCAAACTGGTTTGGCGATAGAAGTTCATAAATCTCTGCTCATGTACTGGCTGCTGAGGAGGGACAAAGGGAGATACTTTGCAAGTGCAAATCACTCCTTGGGAGAGTTTATAGCACAAAGTTTAGTGGCTCTGTGTTAGATTCAGTCTTTTCGTGTTAAAGGAGAAAAATCTGCTGACAAGTTATATTCCACAGCAAGTAAATTGTGCTGACTGCTCATGGTCCAGCAGGAGTTGGACACAGGAAGGGCACTGTGCAAGACCCAAGCATAGATGCTCAGAAGCATGAGGTATTACAGAGAGAAAAGAAAACTAAACAGGGCCAGAGCATAAATGCAGGGAACATGTCAGGGCCACCTTCATGGGACCAGCAGGACTGAAAGCCTGGGATGGGACAAGCAGCAAGAGGGGAAAGGAAAGGAAGGGGGAAAAGAAGCAGTCCTGGAACTGACAGGGACACAGCTGGTTCCAGAGGGAGCAGATATGAAAGACCCTCTAACCTGCAAGATCACATTAGAAACCTGAGTGGAAACAGGGGCTGGCAAACATCCTGTAGCCACAAAACCCATTGGTAAAGACTCTCTGCCCTCATGTACCTGGCCCAGGTATTCAATAGTTTACTGCTCTGCTAGTCCATAAAAGTAAAGCTAATCAAAAAGTCTCATCCCCCCCATGAGTTTTAAATGCAATGTCACACAATGAGGCTTATTGATTTCTCATTCTTTCCCATCTTTCCTTTTTTTTTTTTTTAAAAATAAAGCAGCACACAGAGAAGACATGGAAACCCAGCAGTTAAGCTCTCAGGAGCTGGGGTGCACCAGAAGCAAGGCTGCACAGGTAACCTTAACTCAGACCTCCTAACACTGTAACAAAACCTTGAGCTGTACAGTTGCACCCTTGTCTTAGTTGCAGCTTCCTGCTTCACTCCACTGTGCAAGAGGAGCAATGTGGCAGGAGCTGATGTTTTGCTTTAGCAAATGCTGTTTGCCATCTCCTACTTTTGACTTGGTAACCTTAGCATCCTTCAAATAAAAGGGGCAGATCCACTGATAAGGTCAAGCAGCTCTCTGCCCCTGAGGCATTTACTGCTGCTCAGACAAGTTCACCTGTGTAGACTGCACAGCAGAAGGGAAAAAAAAGGGCTGGCTGACAAAACCCAGTCAAAAGACATTGACTGGCCTTATGAAAATAATTTGTGACTGGATAGCATTTTGCCTGTGTCAGGAGCCAACAAGGCAAAATAGGTCAGTTCAGTTTTATGGCTGAGTCCTGCTACAGATGGAACCTTCTGAAGATGTTGCTGACTGCAGACATCTTGGGTTTTGCACGTAATATTTTTGCTGCCCTCCACAGTTCATCAGCTGTGACGACTAACATTTGCAAACCCCATCACACACCAGCTAGTGCATGTATACTGTACCGCCATGGAGGCAACTGATCCTGCAGTGGGCAAGCTGCTAGGAACAGCCTCTTCTGCCCATCTTCCCCTGCACCTTCTCCGTCCCCTTCTTCATTGAGAAGGTAAACCAAAACACATCCTTGGACACTTAATTACAGAGCAACATGGTATGTCCTTCCCTCACGTTGACTCATAGAAGATGAGCAGCAAGAGGCCTAGTCACTGCTTGGTGGATCACATGCTTGAGAAGCCCTGCCATTGCCTGTAAGTCATGCTGGTGCCTCCTCTCATAGGAGCTATGCAAGAGGTACTGTGCATCTGTTGGAGTAAATCAAACAGCACCACCAGTGCTGCAATGAGCCTGTGCTCCCCTTAAATAAGGGCCTTTTCAGACCATCATTTCCATCAACTGAAGACTCAAAGCAGCTTGGGGGCAAGTGGCAGTTAAGAAAAAGGTGAGGAGGGTGCAGGGGTGCCAGTCATCACTTAAGGCTTGTGCATGGCTCTCCCAATTTCTTTAAGCCTCAATTCCCATTTGATAAATGCAGATATTTTGTTTCATGTCAGACATCTTGTTCAACCCCAAACAGCTTTCCTCAAGTCCTCCTTCAGCCATGCCTTTGTTCATCCAGAAAACAGAAGGAAGGGAGGAGAAAAAAATGCATTGGCACAGCTCTGCCTTGGACTACCATATGCTGCTCTGAATCTCCCCTCTGGTCCTCTGAATAACCAATATCTGTTCTCTGCTCTCTCGCATGCAGTGAGCAAAAGACAGGAGGAAAATATCCATCCTTTTCTCAGCCATAACACCTGACATTTCAAACGCCAGCACCCTGGCCATCCCTCACCCTGCCAGTTTTGAAGCAGACCACGTTTCTTTCCTACTCACTGAGATTTGATTGGTGGCAAGAGACACTTTGGCAAAACATCCTATTCTGAAGCACATGGCAGATATGAGATATCAATGGCAATCATCCCATCCATAATGTCAGAACCTAAAGAGAGATTTAATCCTATGATATCTGGATATTTCACAAGAACAAGTTTCCCATTTTTAATTCAACTTTGGGATTTCCTATAACAGAAATAATGATCTTCAAATTATCCTTTCCTGTTGGAAGGAACGTTTTGTTGTACAAAACACAGAGCAATGCCTCAAAGCAGTTGTTACCTACCTCCTGGGAACAAAAGGTCACCACAAGAAAAGATACAGGAAGAACTTGCATGTTGCAAGTATCAAATGCAGGTCAAGCCCAGCCTCCTTTGAATCTTTTTTCCTCTGCACTGAACAGAAGTTAATTCCACCCCAGTCCAGACCATGCTGGGAGGGGAGCGGTTCTTCTCCACCTCTAGGCTTCTTCCTAGGCTGCAGTTCAAACCAGTTCCAAGAACGTGCAGTCAGCAGGGTAACATGAGTATTAAAAAGATCTCAGCCTAAACTGGGTTTTCCTCATCTGAGGGAGTGTTGCTGGGTTTTTTAGGATGCAGTGTAGGTTCATCCTAGATAATAGTACCACCATGCTCATACATTAACTGGAGCTAACAGGACACCAGACCTCCGATTACAACCCACACATTACAGTGCAAGATGGTGCAGGTATCGATTCCCTGTTGGTCCCAGCGAAGCCAGCTCTAACATCAGTTCAGTGAACTTGCCTTCTGAAGACTCTGCTCCATTCCTGTGACAAACCAAGCTTTTGGCACTGCAGCAATGGACTTTAGTGACTCACTAAGGGCAACTCCTGCATCTCCACAGAGAGAGATTGAGGCTTTAGCAGCTGCAGTCAGGAATGCTTGCCAGCCGCTCATTCATAAAGACCAAGTAGGGGAAAAACATCCATCAGCATTGAAGTAAGTTGCTTGCTAAAAAGCAGGTGAGCCTTGAAGCCTTGAAAGTGGTATATATGGGGGCGAGTCCTCAAAAGGTATGACCCAACCCTGCAGTCTCTGAAAGCGTCTTGTACAAAGAGAGCACAGCAAACTGCACTTCCAATCATTCAGGGAAAAGTGACTTGTTCTTTAGCAGCATGCAGAAAAAGAGAAGGTTCCTGTGAAATACTGGAGGGGGAGGGAAAGAGTGCAAGACTTCAACAAACCCAGCTTTAAATCCCAAAAGAGTTACAGGAACAACTTGGAAACAAAAGCAAAGGAAAAAGCAGCTTTCATGGATGCCAGCTGTGACTTCAGGACAGAAGGGCTCATGTTTTTTCCAGGAAGGAGAGGATTTTGCCCAGGAGCACCAGATCTAAGGAGATACCAAACCAGCTCCATGTGAAAGCTCACCATGCCATTGGTTACATCTTGCAGGTGTCTGACATCCTCTGTGCAGTTAATCCTGGTGCCAAGTCACTCCAGGGGGATGAGCCTGTTGGTGCCAGCCCTCAGCTAACTGCATTATCCTGAGCAGGTGTGAAGATCTCCACACACCACATTCATTACCAGAGATGACACAAGAGGCAGAGAGGAAGCAACTTATTCTTCAGGTCAAACCTTGACTACATTAAGGCAAAATTATCTCCTAACTTGTTAAATGAGGAAATTTGGAACAGGACTCACTGAAAACCAACTAAAGTTTGAGGAGTCTGTATCACCAAGTTATTTTTCAAGGTGCCATCCCCTTAACACCCTTTTTCACACACTTCAGCAGGTTGTGTTGGCATGTGCCTGCCATGGGCACTAGCCATCTGGCAAGGCCACTGCCTTTCCCTGCTCCTCTTGCACTCACTTTGTGGCTCACTTCTTCCCAAACACCCTGAATGTAAACCATGGACAACAGTGGCTCAGTACAGCAGCAGAACCATTCCCTCTCAAAATGCTGATGGCAAGACAGAGAAAACCCATTGCCATTAGGCCCTTCCTCCAGTTGCTTTGAATGTAATGCAGCAAGGAAAACGAGGCAGGTTTCCTCATTCTGCCAGTGCCCTCTTTGCCCAGCCCTTGCTGAGCCTTCCTGAGTGTCTGTCAGCAGATGAGGAAACGTTTCTTGAAGTGCAGCTTACAGATTGCTGCACAAAAATAGTTTATTTGCTTACAGTGCCAGGGATGCAGCATTACGGATGCTTTCAAGTCACTCGAAGTATAGTACGACTACAATACGAGCTAAGGGAGCACTAAGCCTGAAAGGGGGAAGGGAGACAAAGGGAAAAAATATTTTTCAGGCTGTCTTTAACATAAGCTTTGCTTTTTTTGTTTCCTAATGTGACACAGTAAGCTGTTTAGGAGCACAGAGTAACAAATGGTTCCTGCGTGGATCACTTCATTAATGAAGTATTGATAAAGCCAAAATTAAAACTGCATTTGTAATGCACAAATAATAAATGTTACTTTGCATTTATAGAGCAACCTTAAGCCCAAAGATCTTTCATGACTGTCTTAGTCAGTTGCAAAATGGCTTTTGAGGAAGGTTCTGGATACCCTGTGAAATCCCAGAAGATCACAAATTAGGGCTGCCTACATCACAAAATCATGCTCATCAACTGAGTCAGCACTGGAACAAGATTAGCATTAACAAGACTTGATAGACAATAACAAGACAAATTTAAGGTACCACAAAAAGTTTATTCCTGTGCAGATGTACTATGCAAGGGTTACCACTAGAAAAATGACTATTGTGCATTTAATAGCTAATTTTCAAAAATATGTTTTGCAGCAACTTTGAACACTCAAATGAAAAGTGGGGGTTGGTGAAATGGTTCTGAGCCAAATTTTGCTCTCAGCTCAATGTGCTGTTATTGCATCTTCTAATGAGATTTGGTCTTATAGCTGAGAATCAGAGCAGCAGCATGCAATTTTTTTTAACTGAACTAATGTTGATTCAGAGCTTCGTGGAAGAGTCTAGTTATATAAAGGGTTCTACAAATTTATTTTTTTATACCTGTATCTTTGCAGCTGTCAGGCTTTCATCAAAACACCTCAGAGGTCAAATTCAGCAGTACCTCCCTAACCAACCCACCTTATCGCTCCCTCCCACACTTGCTATTCATCCTCCTTTCTCCAAAGCTGTTCTGTGCATTGGTAGTGTTTTACTCCAATTTTAGCCATATCCTACGTGGCCACTGAAAAAATCAGTTCCCCAGACTTCCCCTGGCAGAGCTAAATATGTTGGTGCTATAGGAGAAACAGCACCATATGGCAGTTGTTTGATCTCTAAGCAGAAGATACAGTTTTTTTGAAAACTGACGAGCTCCACCTGACTAGAAAGTTTCCTTTCCCTTCAGACACTGCAAACTTTTGTGCATTGTACATGTCCCCAGGGTCCAGGATAAGGAAACTCTGGAGATTTGTTCTAGACTGTCACTAATTCCTGACACATTACCCAGAATCTGCAGCGTCACTGTTGTCTTGAAAGATGATCAGGGATTGAATTTTCCACACCAGGAACATTACCAGTCTTTGATGCTCAGACATCAGTAGCTGATGGGATTGTCCTGTCCTTTTCCTGGGGTATTGACCCCGACTGCAGCCCCTGTATTTGCACATAACCTCAGATGCATATAAAAATAACAAGGTTCAACACCCAACTAAGAATCTGACATCATATTAACAATCTGCTTTTAAGAGCCTCTGTCATTATCTTAGACTAATTCTTCAGGCCAATAATTCTTGTTCAGTATATTTATGACATTTATATCTACATTAAAATCACTTAAGGACATAAGAATGGTTCAGCCTTTCATGGGACACACCAAAGCGTTCACTCTGATCTGCCGTATGGTGCCAACAAGAGACCAACTGGTACCTAGTTTGGTACGCTCTGTGCATAGTGCCATGATGGGGACTAGATGCATCTACAGCAAAAAAAGGACTAGAAAAGATGCATGAGGAGAGGGAAAGGAAGCGTGATTTCTCTGTGCAAGATGCAGGCTCTGCTTTCTTTCTTCATGCTGTGCAACTATTTGCTAAAGGAAATAATTTCACTAAGATACTCTGCTTCCTTTGTGAAATTACTCTTTAAATGCTGATTCTCCACCTGGTGCACAGCTCCAGATTTTGAAAGATATTTAGGGACCTAGCTCCCAATTTCAGAGAGATGTCTGACATGTTTTAAATAAATTTCTCTCTTTTCACATGTAACAATACACAAATTTAACCCTTGATTTTTTACACTGGGGGAAAAGCATTGTAGGAGTAATTAGAGCGATTTAAGAGACAAACTTGACCTTGAAAGAAGATGCAAACCTTGATGTGAAAGGAAGGTTATTAACCACATCTGTGTGTCACACATAACAACCATGTGCTACACCAAAGAGTGTACTGGTTTGTAATAGGCTCTCAGGTGTGAAAGCAAGTGAAAGTTACACTTCCTTCACATCACATGTGCTTCAGTAAAGGGCTTACTTTAGATAAACTCACTTGCCACTAACATCTGGCTCCCAGGAAGCTTGGCAGGGAGACCTACAAGAGATGCCTACTTCTACACCATCTAACCAATGCCTGCTTTACTGAGTGGAAATGGAAAACAGTCTCAGTAAGGAATTTTTTCCTATAGGAAATTGGCTGTCAAAGCTCCAGAGACACAGCTATCACAATCATGGGGATCAGGCTCTTCACCAAGGCTCCGAGATGTCCACCACTTGTCATCACCTTCACTCCAGTCCCCTGACAAGTCTGCAAGTCCCAGATTAGAAAAAAGCCTTGACAATAAGTAGTCCCCTTGATAAGGCCGAGCTGCTGGTTGCTTGCACATTTTCTCTTTGTCAATAACTTGACAATATTGCACCTTTACTATAGCAACTCTAAGAGTTCCATTTTCCTGGATTGTTAATTTTCAAATTGGCCTTTTTTTAATCCATACATTTTCACACTCACACCATACTTATATACACATTCACATTTTTATAGAATCCTTCAGGTTCTATAATTTGAAGGAAGTTATTTTAAAGACACTCTAAAAATGAAACTCTTCTTGAGTCATCTATCCATAAAGTGCTTTCACTATTGTGAGTCTATCCACTGAGGACTCCAAGGGAGACCAAACCCAAAATTAATACCTATCCCAAAAAAGCCATTTGAGATATAAGCAATAATTGAAAATCAACCTGTAAGAATCTTTCAGGGCTAGGACGAAATGCTGTATGACTTATTTGAAATGTGAGCCAGTCTCCCAATAGGCAAAGGTCCCAAACAGCTTTCTTGGGTTTTTAAATAAAGCCTCAACTCAGACCTCATGGCACAGATACTTAATGCACTGACACAAGACACATAACAAATCACTTTAAGTCAGTCATACATTCTACCTTTTTGTCACCATGGGATCTTCCAGAAAATTGGAATCTTGCTGCAAAACCTTGCTTAGTCTTTCATTTCTCATTGCAGTTCCAACAAATTGCCATGGAGCTGATATGTAACTGCTGTAAATTCTCTGTTTAAGTCAATGGCATCACACCAACTCAAAGCAAGTATAGTTCAAAAGCCTATCATTCACTCTGTGTTTAAAAATTAAGGTTCAGCACACTGCCAAGTTTTCTTCCTAGATACACAAAGGTCTAAAAAGTTTGCTTCAAGAAACAATTAGCTCTTCCATTCATCCTGTGATCTGTTCATTCAGAAACCAAATGATGACTGTCCTCCTTCATATTACCTGAGATTCATGCTTCTTCTCATATCTCAGGACAGCACTGTGTGGCAGACTGAAGAACCACTTAAAATGATATATTCATTATTCATTTCCAGAGCTCATTAAATAAGGATCTTTCATATTTGTTTTCTTCATAGTTTTGTATTTTTGCCACAACTGGGTGCAAATAAGCTAACTGCTGGGTCTCAGTGGAGAAGATCAAGGATGCTGATTACTTTGGCATACAGCCTGTGTTCTGCTGGAGTGTACCAAACAGTGTTTCTGCTCCTGGAAGCCCCACAAAACACCTAGTGTAAGCAGCAGTCGCTGCCTGCAGTCCACATCAGCAGACAGTTTGGGAAGGACTGTGTGCCAGCCCTCATCAGGGCTTTGGCAAGAGTGGAGCATAACCCAACTTTTACCCTTGGAAACAGGCATTCAGGGGAGAAAATAAACAGCAGGCAAAAGCCATCCTTAGGGAAGCAGGGAAGCCAATACTCTGCCCCAGCACAAACCATCCCCAGGGAACACAACTTCCATCACAAGCACCAGGAAGATGTCTTCTTCCTGAAGACAAGGCTGCGGTACAGAACTGATTGATAGAGAAATACTGGTGAGGAAGAACCACTGCCATGGGCAATAGCCAACAGAGACCTAGGTTAAATCTCTATCCCTATTTTGGTTGCTTTCCAGTCAGAAAGAGATCCCTGGTCTTTTCCTCATGTCCATGTCCTTCACAAGACAGATGTGTTTCTCTGGGCCTTTCCTGGTTTGCAAAATTCATCTCCCCTGCACTGGTATTTGATGCATGACCAGGCAGTTTACAACCCAGCTGAAGCCTGTTGACCACTGCACAAGCTGCCTTTACACTGCTGTAAAGAGTCCTTTATATAGCCACTGCATCTGCTCCCTTGGACCCTGAGGGAAGAATAAGCAGCACTGGTGACCTGAGGGACTACCACAGTTGTTTTGCAGGAGCTAAGACTGTTGTTAAACTACTGTATCCTCAGAAGATAGACTTAGGTTATGTCAAGCAGTAGACTCACAGTTGCCAGCAGGGCAGTGCTGCAGGAAAAACAGCCTTGACTTTGACAGGGTGGAAGGGGAGGAAGAAAAGGCTGAGGCTCTGGTGAACCATGCTGTGCTGCTGGCCTGAAAACACACTCACACATGTCAGTTCCTCGGTGGCCCTTGATGTCTGCCAGGATTAGCTCCTTCCGGAGAAAGTGTTGCACTTTGCAGAGAATAAGAAAAGCCCTAAGGACAGGTAGCAATTCTTTGGGGCCTCTCCCAGAAGTGTCACACCTCTCCTATATCTGGTCTCTAAGACAAGCTCTTCCTCCCCCTCCAGCTGTGCATATTTTCCTCAGCACTAGGCAAAAAAAAAAAAAAAGAATCAAGTGCCTGCTACTGAACACTGCACTGGAGCAAAGGAAAGACAACATAAAGGAGCACCGGCATGTGTGCCCAGCCAGGGCTGCAGCAAATCGATGCTACCACATGGCAGGAGTGTGTTGATCTCACTGCTGTGTGGGTTTCCCATCCATAACAGCACCAGCTCTGCTGATATGCATCTTGTTTTCCCATGCAGCTCTGGTTAGTACAGCTTTAGATATTTTTCTTCCTTCTTAACATGGTTGCTCAGAATAAGGGAATTGAAAGAAAACACAGAGGTCCTGGATGTATCGATTGAGACAAGTTATTCTGTTAGCATGGTACATCGCTCCTCTCATCAGCTGCCTCCCACCTGCTTTTCCTTCCCCCACACAACATCCCCTGTTGTTTAGGCACTAATGAAGACAGCAAAATGGTTATAGGACTCTGGGGATCACTTATCAGAAATTCTGCATCTATTTTAAAGGCCTGTTTCATTCACGAATGTAAAGATTTCTCTCCTAAGGATACTCCTCAGTAACTAGTTCATTTGAGAGAAAGGATGCAATTCAGGTGAAAAGCAGAGAAATGTCTCTTTGCTGAATTACTACAAAGAAAGAGATGATCAATATTTACCTGCATACTTTCTCACCACCCTACAGGACAGCTGCTCCAACACATGGGAAGAGATGAGTAAGGGTGCAAAAGAAGGAAAAAATACTGTATCTGCTCCCACCCTCTTTACAGGGCAAATACAACTATTAAAAAGGCAAAAAGAAAAACTGTTAGATGAAGTGCAGTTGTAGCCTGGTGTTTTCACCTGCCACACTCATGATTTACCCGTGCCCAGGTGAGCAGTAAGGAGCACTGCTGAGCTGCACCCTCAAACCATCACTTGGAGCAGGATGAGGTTGCTTTTGGTAAGGCATCTCATAGCCCACTTAAGGAATTTATTATCAGAGTAGCATTTGGTATTCTTTCTATAGGAGAGTCACTGACCTCCAGAATTTGGATAACTTCAGAAGAGGAGACAGCAGTTACCTTCACATACATATACCAACACTTTGAGACCCTCTACCAAACTAGACCCAAGAACAGATTCAGCCAACTTGAAGGTTTAAACCTCCAGGCTAGTTGGAAAGCTCAGCCTCACTGGCTTGCCTTGCCCAGGGATTTGGGTTGCCTCAGGTCCAGGTTAGCTCCAGATTTATGAGTCTTGTCCTCTGAAAGGGACATGTCAAACCTTGACACTATAACTGTGCTGGTAGCCCAGACTGGTTTTGGTCTGCCAGATGATCTGGCCTGTAAGTTAAGATCTGGCTCTCAGAAAAGGGAGAATGGGCCAGTTCAGCTAACCTGTATGTGAGCAAATACACAGCCCTGGTATCCCACACAGAACAGGGGCTTTAAACATTGCTTCTGACACATACAAAGAGCCAATCCACCAAGTCCCTCCCCCAGAGGGCACAACATAGCCCACCTCCAATGCCACCTGTGCAGCTCCTTTTAAGTCAGCAGAGAAACTATCCTGGCATCTTCATTCTATTAGTGTCCTACTGAACAAGGATTGTATATAGTTGCAATATGGGGGTGTTCTGTAAAGGAAACAACTGTTGAAGGAAGTTGGTAATGGGACTGGCATCTTTTACCCCTGACAATACTTCAATCTGTCCAAGATCATTGTTGTCCATTCAATAATTGATGAAGTTATCTGGAAATAATTGAAAGGAAAGACATTCACACCACAGAAACATTCATTACCAGCCTTGGCCAACTCCTTGGCTGTCTATGGGAAAGGCCAAACACTAAATGGATGCAAGAAGTGAACTCTCACTTTATGGATAGAGAGGAACAAGGATAATACATGTTGGCAGAGAATGATGACAAAGGAACAAACATCACATTGGTCCTGCACATGGGTCGGGTCAATCCCAAGCACAAATACAGGCTGGGTGGACAATGGATTGAGAGCAGCCCTGAGGAGAAGGACTTGGGGGTGATGGTTGATGAGAAGCTCAACATGAGCTGGCAATGTGTGCTTGCAGCCCAGAAAGCCAACTGTATCCTGGGCTGCATCAAAAGCAATGTGGCCAGCAGATCAAGGGAGGTGATTCTGCCCCTCTACTCCGCTCTTGTGAGACCCCACCTGGAGTACTGCATCCATCTCTGGGGCCCCCAACATAAGAAGGACATGGAGCTGTTGGAACAAGTCCAGAGGAAGGCCACGAAGATGAGAGGGCTGGAGCACCTCTCCTATGAAGAGAGGCTGAGAGAGTTGGGGCTGTTCAGCCTGGAGAAGAGAAGGCTCTGGGGAGACCTCATAGCAGCCTTCCAGTACCTGAAGGGGGCCTACAAGAAAGCTGGAGAGGGAGTTTTTACAAGGGCATGTAGTGATAGGATGAGGGGGAATGGTTTTAAACTGAAAGAGGGTAGATTTAGATTAGATATTAGGAAGAAATTCTTTCCTGTGAGGGCAGTGAGACACTGGCACAGGTTGCCCAGAGAAGCTGTGGCTGCCCCCTCCCTGGCAGTGTTTAAGGCCAGGTTGGATGAGGCTTTGAGCAACCTGGTCTAGTGGAAAGATGTCCCTGCCTGTGGCAGGGGGGTTGGAACTAGATGATCTTTAAGGTCCCTTCCAACTGAAACCATTCTATGATTCTGTGATCACATCCCTCCCTCAAGAGATAGATTATTCCCTTGCTGAGCATCTTTTTCCCAGTTTGTCTATATACCATCCCTCATCAATACTCTGTGTACTTTGGAACATCTTCTGAAGGATTAAAGGGATTAAAGGACTTCTCTTGCTCTAAGAGAGAACAAAGCAATGGACTTGTTCAAACCATGCTACTTTCGAGGACTCTGCAAGTGAAGTAATCTGTACGATCTGCTCTACTGAACCACAAGGAACAAAGACATCTCTGTTAGCTGGAGTGAAAGCACTTCAGAGATTATCATAAGCAAATAGAAAACTGCCAAAAATAGAGGTCACAGAAGTAGGTGCTGTCATGATGGATTTTCCCCAGAAAGTAAGCTAAACAGTAATCCTGCCCCAACACCAGTTAGTAACTGCCAGTGGGTTTTCCCAAAAGCTCATTTAAACTCTATTTCAAGCAGATCTTTACACAAACCTGTTGTGGGTACAAGGAGAGCATGAAACACTTTTCCTTTTTCATCACCCTCCTACAGCTGGTGGGGGATTACAGCTAAGAGCTGCAGAGCCCTTAAAAGAGGGACGGAAGACATATACATATGCAGCATCCCATGTAGTCTCCTACAGCCAGCCCAACCAATGCAGTTGGGTTTGTACACAGCAAGCAGCCACCTGCCCCTCATTAAAAGCCTTGCTGTCACCCACTCTTCCTGGGAAAGCTAACTGTCACCATTGCAAAGAACTGACATTACAAGCTCGTGCCTGTACTGGTGCTTTTCCCTTCCTGGTTAAATAATCAGATCTCTAATTGGCTTCTCCCAGTGGAAAGGGAAACTCAGCAACATGCTGTGTGCACTAAGAACCAAAGAGGACTCCAGAAAAGTGTTGCTGTAGGAAGAGTCATTTGTCCTTTCCTGTTGGGGCAGGAAGTGCAAGGGAAGAGACAGTGGAAAAATATGTGCTCCACCATCAGAAAAAGATCTCAAAGGTTTTTGACCCAATATTGACTGGTTTAGCTTTTTGAAATTGTTGTCTTTTCCTCTGAAAAGTTGCAAGATTTAATAAAAATAGGCTTTCTGAAGCAGCCAGCTGCTGCCTGCCATCTCCCCCACACCGATACAAAAGCAATACAGAGAGTGGGCTAAGTTACTGAAGCATCTTCCTTTGCTTTGTTTTCTTTATTTTTAGCTCTATGTCTTCCTCCAGTTCTCAGAACAACTGCTGCACACCCTTGTCATTTCAGACTTATTTCCCCCAGTGGATTTCAGATTCTTGTGTTATTTCAAGTATCCCTAGATGAAAATGTCAGGACAGATTATTTTTCTTGATCTCAGTGCCCCTTATTATTTATATTCACCAGGATTCTGGAAAGTACTTTCTTCTGAACAAAATGACAAGGACAGCAGGGCCACATTGTACACACAGTCCTATTTCTTCTGACCAGAGTTTTGATGCTGGTTAGGCCATGCTGCTGCAGCACAAGTTACACTAAAGTCAATCCCTTCCCTCAGCACAAGTCAACAAACCAGTCTTGGACCATGTGCTCCAAGAATAGCAAACAATACACTGAGACTTCTTCCATCAAATAAATTATGCCTTGGAAGTGAAGAGGGGATAAATGGACAAGTTAAGGTTTTGTTTAGTTCATTTCCATCTCAGATTTTTATCCTATTATCTACTGTTGATATCATTTCTTATTAGACCACCCTCATATCTTATGAAGTCAGCATGTTCCCTGCAGTGGGCTTCAAGGTATTTTCAATCTAATATTCCTAGTTGGTTTTGACTCACGAAAGAGCAAGTTACACCACCTGAAGACAAGAAACCAGCCACCAAGCAACCTCTGATCTTGTAACCATCACCCTTGACTCTGACACTTCTGACTGAAGCACTGTAGGAAATGCGCTATAGACCCTATATCAAACACCATGCATCAAAGCCTTCTGCGTGGCAAGACAACACCAGTACCCACAAATACCAGACCATGCAATATTTTGCTCTTTAATCATACTGTGTCTCACAGTAGAGGAGCAGCTGTAACAACTCACCACAAATACATCCTTGCGATTCCCCTCCAGCCACCCACCAAGGTGAGCCAAGACCATCACCGTACAACTTTTGACAGGGGTACACTGAAACCTCTGCTCAAGAAGGACTCAGCCAACTCCCAGGTCTCTTACTGGCTTCTCTTAGTCTCAAAAGTTCATTAAACTGGTGAAAGATGAAGGCTCAAGTTAATCCCAGGTTGCACTCAAAAAAAGTAGCTAGTCCAAATGGAGAAAAAAACAAACAAACAAAACAACAAAACCCCAAACCTCATGAGTTACTGTCTTCCTCTAGAGGCCAAAGCAGTGACTTTACCTACTTTTTAATGTGCCACCGTATCACCAAGCAAAGCTAACAGCCAACAGCCATTTGTCCTGGCTGATCTATGCCTCCACCTTTAAGATATAACATCTGAGCACTCTCCCATCCCCCAAAGTCTTTCCCTTCATGCACACATCCTCAGTGTTTTTTCTTTAGATCTGAAGGTGATTTCACAATATCACATTACATTTTTCTTCGCTTCTGATGAAGGCTAATCAGACAAAATTCAGTGTGTTCCTGCTTCACCCTCTCTCTCTCCCTGCACCCCAGTATTCTCCTCTACAAAAAAAAAAACCATTGAGGTGAATATCCAGCTTCACACTCAGAGAAACTAGAGAATACTCTGTCACAAATCTGACTAGCTCTCCCTACCCAAAATTTCACTTAACATTTCACCATCTATGGCACACTTGTTCTCCACCTTGCTTTACCCTGCCTAATACCTTAGGATATCCTCAAAAGCCCTCAACTTTTCACTGCACAAAATGGAAACTGAACAAGCAGAGAAACTAGCTCAACCTTTTTAAAAATCAAAGACAAAATAATTGCTGTGGCTACTGAATCATAACCCATAGTCCTGTGAGAACAAAATTGGGAACTTTGTACTACATAGGTAGATCCCCCAAAACAGAGCTCTGAATTTCACTTCCACAAAACGATCAGGTGTTTCATCTTCCAGCCGAGATGTGCAGCATGATGAAAGCAAAGACTTTAGATCTCAAGAGAAATCTAATCCCCATTTCTCAGATGACAAAAGGTAATTCACAGGTAGGCAGATTTACCTGCAAAGCTTATTGCAGCAGAACAAGAATATAATGATCTCCTTCCTCCCATTTCACAGCTTCCACAGAGAATGAAAGTAGTTTTGAAGCTGATCTTGACCTGATGCACTGCCCCAGGAAGATAGCCATCAGAAAGAGAATTTGTACTTTGTTGGCCTTGATAAGCATTGAGAATTCAGGTTTTCATTGACATAGTTTGACTACTGGTACCTAAGTAGGCTCATGTGAAAAATGCCAGACCTAACAATGAAAATTTTAAGATTAGAAGAGAATGTTACATTAATGAATCACAGGCTTTGTCCTGCCAAACCAGGCTCCTGCAAATAGTTTGAGAACTGTGACTGAAGTTCATGCCTTTAGGAGTATGGGCTTTTCCTACATGAAAGACTCACCTAGTTTGGATATTGTCTTTCCTTCCTTTCCCTCACCTAAAATAAGCTATGGATACTTCACTTGCATGTATACATCTACAGAGAGCCAAAACTCAATGATCCATGTAAGCAGCCTTTTGTAGCACCAAAGTTAATAGTACAATTGATAATGACTCTTGGACTAGGCCTCCAAGTCTGCACGTTGGCTCAGAGTTGCCACAACAAAGTACAGGCACTCCAAAGGTTCAGGTCCTGAAACCATTGGCTCAGTCTTCCTTAAAACTGACATTTTAGGTTCAATGGCCATTGTAGGTTTCCCCAACATTTCTGACCACTTTCCAAATGAGTATTCAGGTGTTTATCATGTGGTCTGGACTAGTGTCCAACCACAAAACTTCTTCCAACGTGAGAAGGTTTTGCTATTTGAAGTCTTATTCTTATGTGCAGTTGCTTTTTGCATAGCACACACAGCTTGCAATGAGATGCTAGGGGCCTACAGGATGCTGAGTGAGCATCTTTACCCAATGGGCTGCCCTGTTTCTGGTTTGTTTGCACAGCCATTTAGCAGTGCAGCAAACACTGTTCTACTAAGTGTTCCTACCATGGAATGCTCTCTATACGATCTGTATAAGACAGCATAAGTGCACAGGAAAGCTATGCTGTACCTCATTGGTGGCAGTCTAGCCTAATGTGTCAAGCAGGAACTGTAATGAGGAGACATGGTGAACTGGTTTATTTTCCCATCATCTCCCCTATTAGGCAGTTACGAGACTATCTCTAGAAAAAAAAAAAAAAAAAAATCAAGATCAGGAAACTATTTCTTCCTCAGAGACACGTTGAGTTATCACACAGAATCACAGAATCAACCAGGTTGGAAGAGACCTCAGGGATCATCGAGTCCAACCATTGCCCTGACACCACCACGTCAACTAGACCATGGCACTAAGCACATGACCTGAAGCACATGAGTGTAAATACCTCCCAGGTCTCTTGGGTTGAAAATAATAACCATTACCTTGTACAGCCTTGGAGTTCTCAGCATACAGGGAAAGTCTACTGAAAGCAGAAAAACATAAACCATAAATGGTTATTTTCTACTGCCTTTTGCCAGTCTCGCCTATTTCAAACTGCAAGCTCATCGGGGCATGGAGTATCTGTTATTATATTTGCATATGGCACAAGAGAAGCTGTGCTTAGTCTTGCCTTAGACATTACTGTCATGTTAATTATTTATAATGGCAGTGTTGTATTCAAATCATGACACCCCCACCCCTCCCAAAAGCCCCAGTGCTGCCCCTCTTGGAAAGTGCTATATACCAGGAAAGAAAAATATAGTGTTTCTATGAGTATTTAAAAAAATAAAAAACAACGTATAAAACTCAATAGCTGACATGTAACTCCAAGACATTCAGATTATGGCCTGCCAAATGCTCCTGCATTGAAATAGAGGGACAACTGCTTCACACACTTTTTCTGTTACCCTTCAGATGCTGTCCCATAAGTACTTACTGTTGCAAAACTACAGTTTAGCTCTATAGGATGGTTTGCAACAAAAAAAACCTCTGCTGGAAGCCTTCGTTCTTCCCTGCATTCTGATTTTTAGTGCAGGCAGGTGGAGCTCAGGGCTCCAGCCAGCACACAGCGTTTTGCTGGCTAGGGATGCAGCAGTCTGCACAGTGATTGCTCAGAGTGTGCAGAGAGGGTTGCTAGCAGATTGGTTTTGAAAGGTCTTTAATACAACCAAAAGGATAGAATTCATTTACCCAGAAAAGATAGAAAAGACCTTTTGCAATAGCAATAATATCAATAAAATCTCTTTCAATGTCTACCTCCCAAATCCCCACTGCAAACTTAGCAGTGATTTATTATTAGCTGGCTGAGACGAGCAATTAAAATACAACATTAGAAGATACTTAGGTGAATTCAGCACCTCGTGTGGATATGTGGCAATAAATCTGTTCTCTGGCAGTGTGTGGGAGAATTTCTCCCTACTGTGGATTCATACCCTGTGTACCAGGCAAAGCTCCTCTAGCTTATTGCCAAATAAGCAGTGGGACTGGTGCATAGGATGGCAGCAGTCCCAGTCTCTACGCAGGAAGAAAACAGTGCCAGTGCTAATTCTTCATACAGGTACAATAGAGGCATCTCCTTTTCTACAAGGAAATGTCATGCCAGGTATTAATACACACAGACTGCTTCTCCCTTCAGACTATGCTGTGTTGTTTCTTGTTTGTTATGGAGGAAGATAAAAACAGCAAACTGTAGTCTTGACTCTCCCCCCTAACAAAGACAATCAATATCACCAAGCAGATCAATATAAAGAGTCAAATTCCAATACCTTTGCTCACACACAGAAGCTTCTCCAGCTTTTAATACTAATACAGCTGTGCAAGGAGGAATGACCTATGCAATAAAGTAGTAACACTTGGACTTTTTAGATGGCCCCTGTGCCAACACAAGAGGCCACAGCAACGCTGCCCTATCCACGTGGCATCACATCCTGGCTCCTTTTGGAAGCACAGTTATGTGGGGAGTAGGGAAAGAGAGGGAGAAGCCAAGAAAAGTTCCTGGGAGGAGCCCACAAAGCTAATCAGGCAGAAAGCCTAGCACATGATCCAACTCCCCCAACACCAGTAGGGCAGCTCCTACTCTGGCAAGCTCTGTACTGTTGCACTCTTTGGTCCATTTTCTACCCCCTGTGGCTGGAGGTGTAAGTGCTGGAAGCACAGCTTTTAAATAGCTGAAAGCTAGAAAGCAAACAGAGTGAGCCCCAAAGGGATCATTTTTAATTTCTGAGTACCGTGTGTTTGGGGCTGGACTCCCAACGAATTCAAATAGCTGAGATTACTAACAAGCCCAGTGCTGCTAAAATCTCCCAAATGAATGATTCCTGCCTTGAAAGGCCCTTGGCTCCAGCACAAAGCTATTTCTGCCTTAGCGTGATCGATTCTGCTGGGTTTTTTGTGCAGAAGATCTCAGATTGGCTGAAGGGTACGTTCTGCAGAGAGACTCCAGTGCCGAGACAGTAAGCAATGCACATAGCAAGGCACCAGGGCCACGTGCCAGGTGACTCACAGGAACAAGGGGACACTCAGAAACCAAATAAAAGAGCTTAACTACTCCATCTGGGCCTTCCCTGCAGACCTTTCATACTCAACGAAAGCTCACTGCCTTCAAATGGTGCTGCCCACGGGGAACAAGAGCAGCTCAGCTCCCTGCTGCAGCACAACAGCCACAGTCCTGCTGGCCCCAGGAGCTCTGCATCGCTTTGGGGCACAGCTGGAGAGGCAGGAGGAGCATCCTGGAGCAAGAGGGGAGAAAGACAAACTGCGAAGAGGATATTTTCATGTCCGGACTCCCCTTGCAGGAAAGCAGATATGTGATTTTGGGCACTGCTCAGCAAATGTCTCACCTGCTTTGGGGACAGGCATGAAGCTGCTCCTGTTTGCCCCCTTGAACTATTACAAACAAGAGCCAGATATAAACCTCATCACATCTTAATCCTGTTTGGTTAGGTGCAGCGTGGTGGAAAACCCCACAGGAATAAATCACTCATGAATGAATCAGATACCTGCTTTGGATCCTCTGATGGGTAAGCGCTGATGAAGTTTGGGGTAAGGACAAGACAAAAGCAAATGCTGAAGCATGTCCAGTACTGAGTGACACAGTCCCATGAAGCAGAGTTTTCCTCAGCTGAGCTCTTGTTCCTCAAAATATTTTGAATGTTTATTAGTCTTTCAGGAGAGAAGAAAAAAATATTCCACATTCAGAAGCTGGGGAGTTCTTGACAGATTAGCTTCCCTCACTTGCAGTTTTTAGCAAGTTTCTCCATTAAAAAGAAATCAATTATTTGCAGAAGACAAGGAGGGAGGAGGGGAAATTGAAATAACTCTCAAGATGTTTCCAGGGCAGTTTTCAATCCCATTTAAGAGATATATTAAGACACTGACCCATAAATCCACAGAGATAGTCTTTCTGTTAGACTGATGATGTGTTAGAGTCCTTTGCTTCAAACCAGGCTGAGGAACACTGCCAGGAGCAATTTTAAACCTACTGCTATGTCTATGGAAGCTGAAGACAAGGGTTAACACCTTAGGCTACATATCTGGCTGGTCTATCTTAAAACTCAGTCCTTCTGTTGTATAGAGTAAGCCTGTCCTCCTTCAAGTCACCTAAATAATTCCAGATGCACATCCACGTGATGGAAAGTTGACATCATGGCCCAGAGGAACACTTGCCATTTCTCCTCAAGTAGGTTCTCTGTCTGATGTAGTCCCCTTTTGGTCAAAGATTAAACAGACACATCAGGCTTTCCCAAGAGCCCTGAGTGACAGAAATGAGTCCCCAAAAAGGATCAGCAAACTTACATCTTCCCTTCACCTAACAGACAGAAACCTTCTCTCTAGGCAGTTGCCCTGTTGGCTTTCTGGGCTCTCCTTGGAGAGGTAAATTACAGAGGAAGCACCAAGTCCCACTGGGCTGAGCACTGAACAGATATATAGTAAACAGGTGAGGATGAAAATATTTACAACCTTAATGGGGGAGAAAAAGCAACAGGAACTGAGGCTGAGATGGATTCAGCCCCAATTTAAATAGGGGAAGAAAACCATGCAGCTGCATTGATGCAGCATGTTCTGTAAAACACCATCAAGAACCATGCCAGCCAATGCTCACAGAGAGGCCGACACTTTCATACCTCAGCCCAGAGCACTAATTTTCAAGGTGGAAGTGACTTTTTCCAGAATGGTACAGCTATTCAGTAGCCAGGCTAGGAGTAAAACCCAGGTCCCTGCCCTTCTCCTAGAGCCTGGGGTCTTCCACCACGCTGCACAGCAAATACCAAGAGAATTTGCCAAGGAGAAAGAACCATTTCTTGCACAGGACAGTGAAAATTGGAGCAAGAGGAGTCACACGAAAGTCACAACTGAGTATGTACAAGAAGTTTGTTCTAATGGGCTGTAAACACTGTGGGCTCTATAAGGAACAGTAAACCAGCCTGCCTGACATATATAACAGAGGTAATTAATCTAAACAGCTAATGGTGAGCAGTACAGTCCCAGGGTCTGTAAACCCTAGATCTCAAAAAAAAATATGCCCATCTGTCAAAGCCGTCCCCCTCAGCTTTGGGATCTCCTGACCCTGGAAGTCCTCTAACACTGCACCTGGAGACAGACTCCATCTCCTCAGAGAAGGACTCAGCTTAACATCAAGTTTTTCACTGAAAGCAGCAGGTAACAGCAGAGATAGCCCTGACACAGCAAGGCCTCAGGGGCAAAAGAATCATTAGGACTGTGCCTACATTAAAAAAAACCCCACATGCCTGCGTGCTTGGCTGGACTGCACAACCCTCCTGTTGTGCAGTCTAACTGAAAACGGTCTAAAGTCCTGTTGTGTGGCAAAGAGCTCCCAGATAAAGACTGTTAATAAGGGAGGAAGTTTTTCCTTCTTTTTCTGGACCATTTCTACAGGTGCCTGAGATTATTGCAAACTATTGCATCAACACTGAACCACTCCCTCCTTTGCATATCTAAGTACAATCTATCCCCTTTGCAAAATTTTGTCATTCCATTGAACCAAAAAAAATATAATAAGAGAAAAGAAGCCATCCAACAACCTTACTTTCAGCTACCCAAGTCACTTAGCCTCAACTTGAATTTTAACTACACAATCAGACAGCAGCACTAGCTGTTACGTCAGGGATTCAGAAGCAAAGGAGGAGGTGAAGTAAGCCCAGGAGACAACCAAGAGGAAAACATCTTCAAAGGTCCCCTGCATTGGTGACACTTACCTGTTTGTTCTGCTTTATGCCTCTGGGTTTCTCTGAAATAGAGAACAGTAATTATGAAGTGACCCACTTTCCTCCTGTTTAGTGTAAGGAGGAAACAGGGGGAAGGGGAAGAAGGGGAGGAGAGGGAGAGTTGCAGAAGGATAATATCAAAGGGAAAAAAGAAGGAAAAAAAAAACCTTACAGAAGGTAGGAGGGTAAATTATGATGACCCAGTTTAGAGGAAGAGCAGGAACTAGCCCTGCTAACAGTCAACACCTTCCCACACACTCTGAGGAAAGGAAACAGCAAGGGAGAGGAACAAACTCAGTGCTCACAGCACTTCTTTGTGCTACAAACTCAATCCTCTAGGACAAAGTTTGTGCAGGGAAAACCCCACAGCAAAAGAATATACCTCCTCTCCCATCAGCCCTTTTACCTGTGTAAAGGAGGGGCAGAGCAGCAGAAGGCATTGTGATAGGGATGGAGCAAATCAGGGCCAGGTGCTAAAAACTAAGGTCAAAAGAGCTCAGCCAGTTTGCACCAGCTGAGGGTCCCTCACAGGTGAGGGCTGGCAACCATCCTGAGGCCCCAGGGAAATGGTCAATCTTTCTCCTTGTAAAAGACACAACAAGTGGTATCACATGTGCTAGTGTCAGAGGGAATCACTTGGCCTGATGGCATGATCTGATGTGGCAGCTCTAGCCTTCGTACTGGTCTGGGATGGCATCTTCAGGAGATTTTAATCTGCTGTGGCTTTCACATTTGCTGTGACAACTGATGGCCCTGAACTGATGACTCTGTAGAGGAGCCCAAGAGCTGTCTATCTTCTAGACAGAAACCAGTATCTGGGAGGAGAAGGGGTGTTCTGGTTTGCTTTACATTTTTGTCTTCTGCTTCAGGATTTGTGAGGTTTCTATTTCCTCCCTTAAGTCGTATTTACCTTCACTCGAATTAAGTTGTACTCCTGCACCACTTCACACCGTTCAAAAATGGTGAAATAAATAACATAATAAATGCATGTATTATGTAGGTGGCAACTATAACCATAAAGGAAGGACTATTCATACCCTCGTCTCCAGGCGGATTATTTAAAATCACAAGCCAGCTTGTTGAACTCATCACAGCTCCATCGATTTCAAAGCCTACAAACAGGGAGAATTGCACTTCTCAATTCTGAAAATCTGCTCACAGTTTTAAATAGCCTGTGTTTCCTGTAAACAAGCAATATCCCCCAAAAGCATAACCTCATTCTAAGCGTGGATTAAACCAGCACGTTGATTTGCACTCACTTAAAGCTTAGTGGTCAGAGTATCTGGCCAAAATTATATGGGGAACTGCAAATATATTACATTGTGCGCTAATATATTGGTGTGTGCTACTGTGTACAGAAAATTTAGGCAAAAGAAATTGAAGTGGAGACTGCAGCACCAAACAATGGTTGATTTTACTCAGTACACTGTAAAATTTAACAGTGATGGGACATTAAAGAAGTCTTAAAAG
Source organism: Nyctibius grandis (assembly GCF_013368605.1). Taxonomy (NCBI): domain Eukaryota; kingdom Metazoa; phylum Chordata; class Aves; order Nyctibiiformes; family Nyctibiidae; genus Nyctibius; species Nyctibius grandis. The sequence continues at coordinate 6,052,155 of NC_090658.1, forward strand.
GACAAATCTGAAGATGCATTTTTCAAGCTATTATCCCACATCTTTGTTGTCGCTGTTTCTATGGACAGAAAATGCCCGCAACGTTCTTACCCTGAGAATCGTGTGTACACGAGATGGGGGCCCCTGCTCCAGCTGCAGCAGAGCCAGCTGAGTTTTGAGAGTCTGGCTCTGCAGCCCATGGCCTGAGGCAATCTGAGCTGGGCTCCAAGGGCCTGGCTTCTCCCTCCTTTTCCCAGTCTTGAATGTAACTCCTATTTCACAACAGCTTTACCCAAACAGGCCTTACCTGGCCAGTGACAGCAACGCCCAGAAATGCAACTGATGGAGCACTGGGTATTTTGAGATCAAACAGAAATGCCTGGTACCTTTAGGTGCCTTTGGGTTTACACAGCAGCCAGGAGGGATTTTACCTACAGTTTGGCATTCACACTTCTCAGTTCAGCATGCGTCCTCTTTCATGGGACTTCTGTCCTTTCTTCAATTCAGCATTTAGAAAAATTTTTGAAATGGTTCCCAAGTTAAGGCCACATGGGCAGGAGGAGAATTCAAATCTGATGATGGTTTATTTTATTAAAGCAGAGATTGTTTTCAATGAAAAATTGAGTTTAACCCTTACCTGCTGTCTCTGTCACAGGCACACAGACGTCCCTGTACATATACCCTCTTTCCTCCATAAAATATAGACCACATGGTCCTAATTCCTCCTTCCTCTGTGTCCAATACCTTTGTGACTCATTCTTTGCCTAGTGGGAATTGTGCAGATCCTTCTCCTCGTGGCAGTTGAGCTTGGCCTAAACTCCCATTGGCAAGGCTCCTGGAGACCTCAGACCAGTCACACCTCCACGCCAGGTTATAATCCCTAGAGATTTGATTTTTTTACACATCGGATAATAGATGTTAAAGTCTGGCATTGCTGGAAATGACACAGTCAAACCGGACTGCATAGCTGTGGGAAGGCACCCAGCTAAGGCAGGAGAGAGGTGGGGTCAGCAGTGGAGACCCAGATTCACTGAATATTTAAGTCCTAGTTGCTCTTTAAGCAGCTAGATGGGAATCAGGTACCAAAACATCTTCGGGGATCTGGCTCTGCACATCTAAGAGAGTAATCAGGAAATCGGTGGGGACTCATCTCTGAGGGTTTATGTTAAAATCATATTTAAAATACCTCTATTTTTGAACATAAGCCTCAGAAGAATCTTGGCTTGGCTTGAATTGGAGTATCCTGTCACAGACAGGTCCTTAAAAAAGCCCACATCTTAACTGTTTATCTAGAGGTCCTGAAAATGCAGGGATAAAATGAAACTTAGGCCTAGCTATTCCCTCAAATTTAATCAGAAGCAGCCTGGGGCACAAGGATGCAAGTGTTGCTGATGGTCAAAATTCAGTAGTTACATAAAGAGCAGTGAAAAACACAAAATAACTAGGAGCTCAGCATAAAGGGCTCGATCCTTAAATTGTTCTGATCTCACAGCCCTTAACAGTCTGGGGCATGCCCTGGCATCTAAGCCTGGGAAAATGCAGAAATCAGAGAGGCTGTGAAATGTTCAGTGCCAAAGCAGGTACATTTTTCCTCTCTCTTTTTTGCTTTCTCTGCCCTAGTTCAATTTATTTCCCAGCCACAAACTTGAGGCATAGATGAACAGCACTTGGATAAACAAGGTATTTCCCTCTCTGCTGGAAAAAAAAATATGGAAATGCCTGAGGAAGGTGGAGGGAATTGAGGCAGTGTTTGTGTTACAACCAGCTCCAGGAGAACCCATGAATTAACATCCAGGACCTAGTGGCACCGCTCAGCGTTTTGATGTTTCGCTCACTTAGCAGCCTCAGAGCCCAGCTTTGCAGCATGCAGGCGTGCGTGTTGGAGGCTGAAGGTGATTCTGTGAGCGGCCAGAAAGCTTCCACCGCCTGGGATCAGACCTTGAAACGTGCACAAAACAAGGGCTGTCGTTTCCTCCCTGCTAACCTGCTGCAGGCTCTGCCTGCTCTGCTCTTCGCTGGCTCCTGGCTGGTAACATGGGACCCCACATCATGCCACTCACATACAGGGAAGCGCGTTCCCTGTCTCATTATTCATGGGCTGTGCCCACAGGTACTGGTTGTTCAGCTTGCTGAATATTTGCCTGAATAATTAGGAGGGAGCTGAATCATTCTTAGACCAAATTCTGGTTTTCTCTCTCCTCTTAATTCATTTTTAGGCTTCACTTCTCACAGCTCTCCTGCACACAATGTGAAATGAGTGTTTAAATACTATCAGATAGAGTCAATAAACTCCTCATGCTTTTTTTTTAAAAAAAAAAAGCATCCTCAAACGGTGCTCGAGAATCAGCTAACATTGCTTAGTAGCACTTATTGCGACAGAAATCCTAGTGCTGCGGTGCAAAAGGCAGCCCCCCCACTCTGCATCTCCTGGGATAGAGGCATCTGTGTTCCTGAACCACACAGAATAATGTATCCCTTCCCTTGTTCTTTTTAAGAATAACTGTAGGAAAGCTTGTTGTTCCTACTAAGCTTAACAGGCAATGTTCGTGATCTATTTAATGATTCTGCTCTATGTTGTTTTATTAAAATACGTGATTTCTGCTGCAGCAGAGATTGAAAATGAATCTTAAATTGAACCCAGTTTTCTCACTGGAAATGTGCCTTCTGTCCTCCTCCCACTCCCTCCCTCCTCTCTCTTCCTTATCCCTCTTTCCCTAAGTTATGCTGCATTTTACTTTGCCTTCACTGCATTTTCCTCCCTGGCTTTTGATCCAGGGAGCCAAATTCATCCCTGCTGGTATCCAGTGGACTGAGATTCTTCTCAAAGGCGTTATTGGGCTGAATCCAAACCCAGCCAGCATTTTGCAGTGCTGGTGTCTTAGTCAAAACAACAGTTTATAATTTCTCTTCTGCTTCCCTTATCTACCGTTAATATGAATTATTAATAAGTACTAGTACTACTCTTGAAAATCGTACTTCATTTCAAAAACATCTATCAGACAAGCTGTCTGACTGAGAATTTCTTTTTAACTTTCCCTGTGTGTTAGGAACTTGCCAAGCACAATGCGTGCGCACGGACAGCCTGGATTTCAGAGCAAGGCTCACTCTGGGATTCCTCCTGCCATCTGCAGTGCATACCTATCGGAAGGGCTGGGTACTATTAACCCATGCATGAGCTGGCCAGAGAAGGTTTGCTTTCCTTACCTGCCATTTATGATGCTAAATCTGTTTCCTAATTTGCTGTTCCAAATCCCTCACCTGGGGCGAGGGGGTGTCTGCACAGAGTTAATCTTATACCGTTAGTCCATATTTACAGCCCTTAAACCTGACAGGTTCTCTCCTTCCCTGCGGTTTTCATGTGCACAGCTCACTAGATACTCTAATGCAGCAGGGAGCTCCTCTTGCCTGAGAATTCCTTTGTTGTATATTTAGCAAACTTTTGACTGCTTCCTTCCAAATGAGACTGAAGGACATATTTTTGTAGGAGAGGGTGAGAATCTCAAAGCACGATCTACAGTCACGTTTTTCTGTGGGGAACTACAGAGCAGGGGAGGAGGAGGAATCACCCGCAGTTCTCTCTCCTTCTCCCCCGTGCTTTCCCTCCCCTTCCCTCCCCCACCCCCATACAACCATAACACGAGATGAACGTGCTCCAAAATACAGCTGCAGAGCCTTCCCTCTTTTCCGGTTCTCCCTGCCATGGCAAAAGGGGGGAAAAAAGCCCAGTGAGGGTAGAATTATCGCTAATGTGGGACTGATGTTTTGACTCTGTGTCACCCGCAGACTATTTAGAAGAGCCTGTACGCGTGGTGTCAGAGTTAAACATAGCCAGGGCTCAGTTATTGCTCACAAGAGAGGCTCAGACAGGGAAGAGGGAGGCATCGCCACTCATCTGTAGGTCTGGATGTTCCATACATGAACGCACGAAGGCTTGTGGAATGAAAAGGAAGGGATGACTGAGGTTACGAAAGAGAGTGTCGCACTTCAGATGCAGTCCTCGTCCTTCATTAAAATCCCCATTAAGAGATAAATTTTACAAAAATACTGTGTTTTGTATGACATGAAAGGATTTCCTCCCCGTTAGAAATCACACTGGAGACAGCTCCATTTGCTCCAAATTAGGTATGCTCTGAATGAATATTTTAATTAAGCCATAATAAATAAGCCAGACTCTTTCCTGGAACAGAGTTACCGTTTTCCTCCTCAGCAGCAGTGGGATGTGCTCACTCTGCTGTGTGTATGTATGTATGTACGTGCCGGGGCTTTTGTTTGTTTTTAATTTCTCTCTCTCTTTTTTTGAACCCATCCCTCAAATGATCAGTTACAACACATGTCCTTAACCACGGATTTCCTTGTGTTTGGCTGCTCTTACTTAAGGGGGGGAGGAGAGGGGGAATAATCAGATTAACACACCCAGACCCCTGGCAGGATGTTCTGAGAAATAAAAAGAGGGAGAGAAGCAAGAATTCACACATAAAAATAGAAGCCCACGTAGATTGGCCATATATGGAGTACCGGGGACTTCAGAGGGATACCCTCTTCGGACCACCCCTTTGGCGGAGGAAATCGCTGCTGCAGGAGGCCCCCTTCCCCCCTCCCCAGGCGGTGCACCCGCAGCGGCGCTCAGCCCCCAGCCCCAGCCCCGCACCGCATAACTCCGCGCCCCGCACCGCACCGCGCCGAAGGAGAGGCTGGTTGCGGGGCGGCCTCGCCGGCGGTGCTCGATGCGCGGAGCGGTGCGGCGGCGGCGATGACTCAAGCCCGCCCGGCCCGCTCTGCCCCCCCCACAACCCCGCTCCCGCCTCCCCCCCGCCCCCCCCGCCAGGGAGGGCTATTAAAAGCTGCTGACGTAGGAGCGGACGGCCATCTTTGATGAGGGCACGGCTCCCGGTCCATTGAAGAAGGAGACCCGGGGAGGTCAGCAGCGGCTGTCCTTGCCTCCCAGCTGCGGCACCGACCCACCGACCCCGCAGCAGCGGCCCGGCGTAGCGCTCCTTAAACCGAGGTAAGGGTGGGAGACCACCGCGGGGACCGGCTGCGCAGGGGGAGGAATTAATGAAAAGGAAATGAAAAAAAAAGGATATATTTAAAGAGGGACCTGCTCGGCTTTTTGTCTCCAGCCTCTGGGCTGCTACGGGGATGGGGGAAGGCAGGGAGAGGGGTGTAATTTCGCCGCCAGCCTCATCGCCGGCTGGAGCCAGGGGAGGAAGCCGAGCTCTGCCTCTCCGCTTTGCCAGGCTCGCTTGCGGGTGGCAGGAGGCCGGAGGAGAAGTGAAACCCGGGTGAGGTCAGAGGAGAAGGGGAACCGGCGCCATTGCCCCTCGAAGCGTGAAGAAGGGTCTGCGGGCGCTCTGCCCTGCTCGGCCGGACTGGGCTGCTGCCGCCCGGGGCACTGCAGCGCCCTTCCCGCACCGCACCGCGCTGCGGCGGCGCTTCAGCACCGCGGACAGAGGGAGGGAGGGAGGGAGGGAGGGAGGGGGTGTCAGCACCGCGGACAGCGGCCGGGCCCCGGGGCACCGCGGGGAGACAGCGCGGTGAGGGGCCCGGCACGGCGGTGAGGGGCCCGGCACGGCGGTGAGGGACCCGGCATCGCGGGGAGGGGGTTCGGCATCGCGGGGAGGGGTTCAGCACCGCGTGGAGGGGGTCCGGCACCGCGGGGAGAGGGTTCAGCACCGCGGAAGGGGTTCGGCGCCGCGGGGAGGGGGTTCAGCCCCGCGGAGAGCGCCGCGGTGCTCCCCTGCTCGGCCGCGGATGCCGGCAGCGCGCACGGCTGGCCGCGCCGCGGAGGCGGGCGTGCTGCAGCGCCCTGCGGCTCCGCGTCTTCCCCCCCTCCCCGGGCTGCCCTCCCCGGCGAGACCCCGCCATGGCGCACGGGAAGCGGCTTCCCCGGTTTGGAAGGCGGCGGTGCTCGCTCGTTCCAGGACAGGATCGCAGGCAGAAACAGTTGCGGTTGTACGGGGTCCCCCGGCAACTCAGAATGAGGAAGGGGAGAAATTACCAAAAAAAAAAAAAAAAAGGAAAAAATAAAGGCAAATCGCTTCAGTTCCTGAAATTAATCGGCGCTGAGCACCTTGGCCTCTCTCCCTGCCCTTTGGCGGGCGGAGAGGTGTTTGTGTGAGGGAACCGGGGGGTTACGTAACGCCCAGCCCGCGGGGTCCCTCCGGGGCCGGGCATTGCCCGCGGGGACACGCAGCAGTCCCCCGGGGCTTCCCCGCGCCTGCGGAACCTCCGCGCTCCGGTCCCTCAGCGCCCACCCCTTTACGCCGAGCAGCGCGGCTGCCCCTACGACGTCTCGGGCACAGCATGCTGCGGGCTCCGGTGCTGGGGGCTCCCCAAGCCGTGAGATGAGGGGGCTGAGCTCTGTCCCGTCCTCCCCCCACGCACCCCCCCCCCCCCCGCCCTCCGCGCTGCGGTGCGGTGCGGATCCCGCCGCCTTATGTAACGCGCCACCCGGGCTGCCCCGTCACGGCCGGGCTGGTGCGGGTGGCGGCGGCAAAGCCGCACCGCTCGCCTGGCCCCGGCTCCCCCGTCCCTGGCGGTCCTTTCCCCCCCGGCCGTCCTTTCCGCTCCCCGGCACCCCAGCCTCCGCAGCCCCCTCGGTGCGGCTCGTTGCTGGCGGAGTTTGTAACTTTGCTGCTTTCTGCTGGGCAAATAAACAAGGGGCGAAGGGGGGACCGGGCTGCGCGTCCAGACACCGCGCTGCGTAGCTGCGTCAAACCAGGGCCGCGGGATCTGCCAGATTTACGTGCTTGGCTTGAATAATTGCTGCTGGTTTCGTTCCCAGCTGAAAAGAGGGTGGAAGGGAGGGGGGGCTGGTCTGCGGCACAGCCCGGGGGTGGCGGAGCAGCCCCAACAACCTATACCTGGCTGCTGCCAGCCCCGGCCGCAGCATCTGCAAGGACATGCCTGTCCCGCACCCCCCACCCCGTCCTAACTCTGGGCATGGAGCAACTCTCTCCCATCGACCACAGCAACACGAGGATGGTGTGGGGCAGCCATCCCTGTGGGTGGCAAGGGAAGGGATGGGGCCGTCTGTGAGATGGGTACAGCTGGGGAAGTGACTCTCTCCTGGGCCCCCATCTCCCTGCATGTCCCTGCATCACGGGCAAAGACGCCAGTCTAGGGAAAAGCAGCAGTGGTTTTCCGTTGCTTCTGCATAGTGCAGACGGGGTCAGCCAGGAGGTGACCACTGAAGAGTTCGATACCTAGGATGAGTGCCAATAAGACAACAGAGGTGATCAAACCAAAGGTGCAAGCAGGCCTGATTTGCAAAAGCAAGAGCTTGAGGCTGCCTCTGAAGCCAAGAGGAGTTGCAGAAACTCAGCATGTTATAAAACAAAATGCAGCTAAATAGCAACCCCCAAATGAATACAGCTTAGCTTCCTTTCCACAACTAACTAGAAAATTAGGGTGGCATTTCCAAGAGCACTCAGGACCAGGCTCTGTGTCCGTTGAATTCGTGGAAGCAGTGAAAGAAAACAGCTGAATCCAGTCAGTACCAAACCCTCAAAATAATCTAATGAGACGCAGCTCCAGTTTGCAGGTTTATTGCACTGGAGGTGGGAGCTGCTTTTCAGGTCAACGGAAAGCTTTTCATTTCTCTCCATATGCTTTAGGTATGGCAACAAATAGCAAGATTAAAGTGCTAAGGCAAATAAAGTATGGTCTTTACCTAATGCTTGCACTGCTTTAACTGAGCAAGGTAACAAAACAAAATATTTTCCTGTCAGTATGAACAGCTTCAGCAATTTTTATGCCTGTCTGTCAAGAGGCTACAGCTTCTGCATGTGTAGCAACCCTCGGGGAAAAACGGAAAGTATATGGCGCAGTGTGGGGCTCACTTTGTTAATGACTTCTTCTCTCAGGAATGTAGGGAAGCCCAGGAAGAGAAGCAGCTGGTTTACCTTTGCCTTGACTTGTTGTCACACAACTACTCTTTTTCTGGTATTTTTTCCCGAATCTCTGTGTAACTCTTTATAATATCAGCACACTACTTTCATCTGTACATATTCATACACACACGCACATACTCATGTCAGAGATTTCTAGGGTTATAAGCTAGGTAAAACAAAAACAACTGTAGACTGACTTTGCTGCCTTCATTGGGAAGAGTGCATTTTTCTGTCTGTGAAGTTTCATCTGCCACTACCAACACAGTCACCTTTGGGCTGGTGAGTGCCAGGCAATCTGTAACAATAGCCTTGTTCAAGCATTTTAGAGCGTCTAACAGCGAGAAGAATAATGCGTTGCTTGAGAGCTGCAGCAGGATGCAGATCTCAGGCAGATCACGATTACTTCTAGGAAGCTGGACTTTGGAGCAGGCACCAGGACTCACATATCTGGGACATATCAACACTCCTGGGAGTGCTGTATATAGTTTGTCAAGGCCATCAGTTGTCAAAGAATAGTTTATTTCTTTTTAGCTCATTATTTTTGAGCCTTAAATGATGTCTTTGCCCTTAGCTTCAATAAACTCTGGCTTTCTTCCCTACTGACCTTGCAGATTTAGCTTGCTGCATCGTGTTGCAATGAGCACTTCTCCAAAACACATAAGTTACATTCCTAGTTCTCATCTATCACCCCTTTGTTGCTCCCTCTGCAAATACTTAGATACACACTACCACCAGCCAAATCTGCCTCTCATCAGATCATAGTTTTCCATATGCTGTCTCACATCCTACTGAATTTTCTAGGACTTTCCTTTCCACCTAGCACAAAGACAAGTCAACTTCATAGGCTTAAGATTGTTTTTTTCCTGCTTTATGATGGCCCTACGGCTGACACTGCAAGACTCAAAAGTGGATTTGAATGGCCTAGAGGAAGTGTTTGAACTACTTGCCCTATTATTTTAGACAGAAATTTAGCTTTGCCTTTATATCTTTCATTGTGTTCACTTGCTATTTCTTCATCACTTACCTCATCTTCATGCTCACCTACAATTCTCTTTTGACTACTGCTAAAGAGCACCGTGATGAAAGAAATACAAACCTGGGCAAAGCATTAGGACCCTGATGTGAAGGGAGATGAGTGTGGACTTCTCATTTTGATTATTCCAAGAAGTCTAATCCAAAGTCAGTTGAAATCAAGGAAAATACTTCCACTGGTGAGACAGACGTTGCATGAGGCTCTGAATAAGCTCGCCAGTCAGGCTGCGTGCTGCTAGAGGTGAATGCGGGGTATGGAAAGCTTTCCATTCCCAGCAATGGGTGCGTGTTGATCAGCCCTGCAGTCCAAGAGGAAACCCTGCACATCATTTTGTGGGACTGGTAACAAAGAGAACATTTAGCAGTCCAGGTTTTTCAAAAGGCAACAAGTGCTGCGTACATGTCCCCTCTGAAATATGCTGGCGTGCTGTAATTCTAAAGAGAATTCAATCATTGCATTATAACATTTTTTTTTTATTTTAATAATGAGAGACACTGTATCTTATCTTACCCGCTGGAGAAAGCTGAATTCTAATACAAGCACAGGGAGAAGAAGGAAATACGAAGTAATTAATCATGGCTGTTCTTGGCCATTGAAAGCTGAAAGTTAATGCTGACCCATTTGTGTTCTGTCTGGCTATTTAAAGTAAAAAGAATTTTTTTTTTTGTAGCTAACAATGCTCCATCTCGCTTTTAAGATGGCATTTAACTTATTATTGGGCCACATTGTCAATTGGTGTGAATTAGCATAACCGAGTGCTGTGCTGCACTACAGGCTGATGAGCTCCTGAGCTGGGGCTCATCGTCCATGTTTTATAACAGAAATGGATGTACTTGCTGAAGGAGCAAGTTTTCCTATAAACCAAAGTAACTTGAAATGCCATCCCCCTCAAATCCTATTTTTTACCAGCCTGGTTTCACTGCTGGAGATTCTCACAGACAAGGTTCACGCAGTTAGTTTGCCTCAGCAGTGGTGACAGTAAGCGACGATGAAGCAGCGGAGGAGGAATACTGCACGTTATGGCTGTATTTCAGGTTGGGTTCTGCTGCACTCTGCTGGTACATACCACCAGCAGGACTTTTGCTATGGTGTAAAGCCCAGGAACACAGCTGAGTTTTTCCTAGAGGCACATTTGTGTGCAGAAGTCAGAAGTGTATAAATGGATGTGGAACAAAATGAAACCTGCACTTCCAGGTGCAGTTTGGTTTCACAGACTGCACTTTCTAGCAGCAGTCATTCACTTTTCTTCCAAATCGGGAAGTAGTGGGAAGTTTTCCTGCATTTCAATAAATACACAGGAAAATTATGCTTCTTCCACCAAGATTTTTAAGGCAATATTTTTACTGTTTGACTACTCAGCCATATTATTGGTAGAATAGAAGTATAAAAGAACGAAGGCAAAGTCAAGTCTCACTGTTCACATTTCTAAAAGAGAAAGAGAGGAACAGTTCTTATGCATTTTTACTATAATTATAGTTTTCCTTGTGCTTTTAATATGACAAAGTTATTGTGCCAGAGTTTACTGGTAGAATCCATGAGCAAAATGATAGTTATCATAGCCTGTGTCAGTGCTAACAACTAAAATTTATATCCTAGACATTACAAAAGGATGTTTCATGTAGGTGATTTTTGAAATTAATGCAAGATTTGCCATTTCTAACTCAAAACCCACCAATTAACAAGGAGGGGCACACACAAAGGCACTGCAGAGTGCTTGGTAGGGCACGTACATTGATCGCTTCCATCTCCCACGTTTTCTCAGTAGCATTTCCTTACCAAAAATCCCAGGCAGCAAATCTCCAAAGGCTTTCACAGCACTAGCCTGTCGAAGAGACTAGAAGACTAGTGCAGAGTGGGCTGAAAACTAAAGGCTCTGACCACATCACAGCTATGGTGTTTGTCATGATGTATGTATTTGTAATAATTCCTCTCCACCTGAAGGAGAAGAATTCTGTTTCTGGGTTGCAATATGGTGGTACCAGAAGAAGTAGGGTTTTTTTATTTCTCATATAAACCAGTTATTCGGAAGATGTGCCAACCATTCCTTTGGTTCCTTCCCCTCTCCTGGAAATTACAGCTCATGGTGCAGATGCCAGTTCACTGATCTGCCCTACGGAGGTAAATTTCCTGCAGCTACTCTAAAAAATGTCACGAAACAAAAGTATACTTCTTCAGAAGAGCTGATCTGTCAAAATAGTGTTACCGTTCACTGATTTCTTTTTTAAACAGGAACAGAAGCCTTCCATGCATATTTAAGCATCTTTTAAAAGAAAAGGTACTAAAATTAGCTTCACCATGCTTTAGATGCAAATTAAAGTTTTCTTTCTCCCCTCCGCATTAGTATTTTTTTGGTTCAGTCTGGTCCTCATTCACATCCTTAGACACCTCACCATTTACCTCAAAAGCATTTAGACAAGCTTGCATTTATGCGGGCATCAGGGAATCGCTGTTTGATTCAGCCCAGCGCTACTCCTGCCTGGTATGCCGCTGCACCTCGAATGCACACATGGACACACACCTCTCTGAGCTCAGGGTTGCCCATGCTGAACAGCGCTGACCTTGTAGGTGACTGACATTGTTAGGAGAGAAATTTCTGTTCTCTATTTATTAGGCTCAGACATCTCTTAGGAATAATTTGTTCTTGCAGAAAACAGTAAGAAAGGTATTGCAATTTATTGGACTAGAGATGTTCAGTAACAGTCACTTTAGCTTCAGATATTGTGGTTTAGTGATTAAAGCACAGGGGTTGCACCCAGAATATCTGGATCCATGTGCAGGTGTCACACACTAAATAAATGTAACTTTTGTCAAGTGCCTCAATTACCTCTATCCATAGACAAAAGAACTGAGATTAAAACAATTTTTAGTTTGCATTCCTCAGCTTCAGATGCAGGACAAGTATCCTGTACCTTTGATATTTTTATGTGTATAAGGGTGTAGCAGTCTCCACTGCCTGGGGTTGGTGACCTGAAAATTGATATCCGTAAAAAGCAACATCCTCCCAACACAGGTGATTATCATTTACTTAGCATTCAAGGGGGTGTTTGTTGCACACAATTGTCCCCTTCAGGGTTGTAAAAGGCTTGGCTGGATGGTGCCCTATAAACCCAGATTATTAGTATTATATTCACGATAGCAAGAGAAGAAAGTGATCTCAGGCCAGAAGGTAAATGAAACATTCACGCATTTGATCGTGCTCTCATGGCCAGGCATAACACAAGACAACGAGTTTGCCAGCGCTGTGTGTTTTCCTAGAGCTGCATTAAGCTGCAGGGGGAGAACAGGACTGAGCCCTCTCTCTTCAACAGCCCCGGTTCCAAACCGATAACATGACAGCTCAATATACAACCTGGATACGTTCTGTGAATATTTGAGTATTTCAGCCAAACATTTGCATTTCTGGAGAGTATTCACCTAAGTGACACTCAAGTATGTGAAAAGCCCTCAAGAAACAAACTAAGGTATGCGAACCCAATTAAACTGGGTTTCACCGCTGACTTCTAACAGCCGTTCTCCCCAGAGAAGCATTTGTTTTATTTGCTCAGCTGTGTGGAGACATGTATTGGTTGCCTAGCCCGTCAAAGGATTTCCTACAGGTTTTTTGCCATTAAATATATGTTCATGGGATATGGTACCCGTTTTCGCAATTCCTGAAAATATATGTTTTTTATTATACCAACAAGAGGAGCAAGAGACAAGAAGGCCAATGGCAGCAAAGGGTTTTAAGATGGCGCTTGATGAATTCATGAAGCGGATTATATGACGTAGCTGCTGATGGTCACAAGAGACTAGACTTGATAAGGCAGCAAGTCTCTTCAAGTCTGATTTTCCTAAGAGGTTTGTCTTGTTTAAAAAAAGAAAAGAGAGCAGAAAAAAAATGCCTGGATGGCTCTCTGCTGTGGTGGAGGCCTGTCACTTTAGTTCATTTCAGAGATGAGCACGTCAAGAAAGAGACAGTGGAAAAAACCCCAAGGCGCTAGAAATGCACTATGTATAATTGAAAATGCTCTAGACCACTTTTGTAATGTAACAGTAAGGACATCTGCAGGCCTCAAATTTTCAATATTAGCAAGGCATTTTTAAACCATTGCATTGTCTAGTTCCTTTTTTCTTAATTAACTGTTCTAAATGGTACAATGTAGCTGCTCCTGGAGCAAATTTTAGGCTCGGAAGATCATTTTCTAAGCCTGATAAACAAGAACTGGTGTGCATTTCTAAGAGGTTGACAAATAAAAATGCAAGAGAGCTGCAGACATCACAAAAATGATATTAGCTACTGTAGTACCCCAAGCACCGTGGTACCTAACAGCCCCATTCAGGACAGGGGTCTTGGTGTGCTGGTATGGACAGAGAAGGCATTACATGCCACGGGCTACCCAGAACACAAATGGACAAATGGGGAAAGAGCAGGAAGACAGGAACACAGTGCAGGTGGAGATGAAGAGCTAACTCTTAGCTCTCGGCTACATAAGCACTCTCAGCTACCAGGACTCCAGTGCTGCCCTCGCCTTTGACTGGTTCATTGAGTAAGAGGCCAGGAGATGTTACTCATCAGCAAGCTGAAATCCCTATAAAACAGAACATCCCACAGGCTATAGGGCTCCTCTGTATTAACTGCTTCTCCAGCAGTACAATTATCCAATCTTATTTCAAAAATTGCCCATGGTGGAGAATGTGACAATATATGGTTTTTAATTGAACAGTGAAATCCAATAAATTTGTCATTGTGGATGCAAACATTAATCTGCAAAGTTATTAAACTGCTACTTAGATTGATGAGCAGCTCTGTTGCTGTCCTACTGTGATTTTCCCATGGTTACTCCTATTACTTTATGGAGTAACAACACTTGCTTTCCTCTTTAACATTCATATTCTTGAGAGCTCCATTCTTTCCCAGTCAGGATCCCATTATATTTCTGTTCCTTCGTGCCCCCAGAAAGCCTTTACTTGCACTTAGGAGATTATGCACAAAACTTTTAAAAGATTCCCCATCCCGGCAGGTGAAGAGATAAGACACTGATCCAATGGCCAGGACATGCTCCGTGATGCTGGATATTACACCTTCAAGCACAGAATGTGGGACTCCAGAGCTGTTTACAGATTTCAGCTTCTTTACCTTCTTTTTGTGGTCTAGCCTGGTTTTGTGGCGACATTTCCAAGAAATGTGTTGTACACTCAGCTGTTCTCCAGACAAAGGGCTCTTCCATTCATGCCTGCAGCCGGAATCTATTTCTCAAAACAATCTACTTCCCGTATAAACTCAGAGACCCTTCAAAAATTAACCAAGCTTTCCACTATTGTCAAACACTGTAGGCCAAATCCTGGGCTTAGAAGAGTCACTTGTATCTTAACCAAACAATGATCCACTGTACCAACAAGACTGAAGGGGACAAGAGAAGAAGAAAGAGAAAAATATAACTAGGGGAATGGGAAAAAAAAAGCCACGCAGATTAAAGTAACAGAAAGGACAGGATGGACTTTTTGATAAATTCTCTTTCTTGACAGCCTTTCCCTATCAGCATGCCAATGACAATTAACTAGACTTAAAAAGTAAACTTCAATACGCAAGTTTTTGGCAGTAGCATCTTAAAAGTGCCCTGAAGTGTTAGGTGATAAAACATTCTCACTCCTGCTATCCAGCCTGCGTCCCTTTAGAAGACAGAACCTCTGTTCAATATTTGCATTTTAAAATGCAAAGGGTGTGCAGAGGTGCACCCTTACTTCTGATCTTATGAAGAGTTTGGATTAGTGTAACTTCTATTTCTTTCTCTAAGAGAAGAAAACCTATAGCAGTTGGTGGGCATGGACCCTAAAGGACAGCTTTGCAAACCACTGCTGAGGACTGAGGAAGAGCAGCTCTGACCAGCGGGCAGCACGCCCCAAGCTCACACTCCAGTGTTTGACTTTACCTGAAACTTTTCTGCTGGCTACTTTCTTCAATCTTTCCGGCACCAGAACTCTTAGGAAAAAAAGCCGGGCCAACAAGAAAGCAAAACCTCCTTAGCTGCTTAACTATCCCAAGTCTGACTGGTTCTTGAGCCAAGCTCTCTGCACTGCCAGCTGTGGGCAAAGATGGGGAGGGGAAAGACTTTGCTGCAGGGTGTCCTCTTCCTTCTCTGTCCTGCTGCCAGGCAGAGGGAGAGCAGACCCTGGGGAGGGAAGCAGAGGAGTGGCATTCACATGCAGGCCTACAACTTGCCATGACATCTAAGGGTAGCACAGAGACATCACAACACTGTTTTGCGCAGGCAATATGTATTCTTCCTGTATTCAGCTATGCTACTCTTAAAGGGCTGCAACATGTTAATGCCCTGCTAGAAAAGGGGGAAATTAAGAACCAGCCACAGTTTAGCCACACTGAAGTCTTGAAGATGCATATACAGACACCAAGACACCAGGATGGCAGTATTTGTGAGAACTGCAGGGACTGTTCCCCTGTAGTTAGTGTCTCAGAGACAAGTAGCTGAGCAAAACATTAATGACTGCAATCTACTCGCTGCGGTATTTGAGACACACACTCGCTCTGCAGCACTTTTACATTGAAAATAAAAGCAAGCCAGTGTTTGTGATATCACAAGGGTGAGCTCAGACTTTTTTCTTTTAGCTAG
This sequence comes from Nyctibius grandis, assembly GCF_013368605.1. Classification (NCBI taxonomy): domain Eukaryota; kingdom Metazoa; phylum Chordata; class Aves; order Nyctibiiformes; family Nyctibiidae; genus Nyctibius; species Nyctibius grandis. The sequence continues at coordinate 6,067,667 of NC_090658.1, forward strand.
AAAGCCTAAAAAAGGCCCTCTTTTCAAGTGTGTTAGAAATAGAAACCTATTTTAGAAGAGATGTGAAGTTATCAGTGCAAATTAATAGAGCCGGATGGGGGGTTAAATTACTGCCTCACAGTTGAAGACATGAGACAGAATGAAAGTGGTAGACTATAAAAAGGGCATCGCCAGAAGTGATGCGATCCCACTGCGAGGTGGGATTTGTGAACACTGCGCTCGTGCTTGTAAGCAGTTGCTCAGATGAATGGTTTTATGGGCCAGAGCGAGGGAGAGAGAGGAAAAAAGTCACAGTCATTTTGAAGATCATGTCTCATAGTTTACTGCTTTGCTCAGGACAAGCTGTCCAGCAGCACAAGCTACAATTAAATATCATAGCGCTCTGTCTCCTGGGCTGGATCTCAGCCGCCAGGACAGGGGAGCTTGCCAGAGCAGTCAAATAAATGTGGCTGTTGAGCTGGGACAGCACTAAGTGAGTTGGCTTCCAGAGCAACAGGGAGATTCAGCACAAAAATTCCAGGTTTAAGGATGTTGTTACTGAAAAAATGACAGTTCATACATTAAGAAAGCAATTCTTTCAGATAGGTATTTCTCAAAACACTTCAGTTATGTTTCACTTGGGTAGGAAGAATGTTTCTTCCTATCTGATCCCCACTTTCAGTGGGTAAAGAGAAAGTAAAAAACCACTTTTGCTAATTATGAATAAGGTAAGAAAAAAGATGAGGAAGGATTAAAGGAAAATGTTCTTATACCAAGTCCTCAGCAAAAATGGGACACCCCCAAAAACCCAAGTAAGAACATTTTTGCAAAGTCTTTTAGACCAGCATTTGGACTCAGGGTGTCCTGATGCATAAAGGCCTATAGGTATGTGCCAGAACCACTTGTACACACTATTAGCAACAGGATGGCTAAGAGCCTGCCATGGGCAGGTCCTACCAGCCAGACATAGCCCTTCTCCAGCTGACATACCATGCCGGTAATAAGACATCCTACAGAGCTGAAATAACCAGAACAATGAATACAAGGAAAGGAAGTTGTTTCAGTGGCAGGGTGCTTCCTATTTCAACTGAGTATTTAGTCCCACATGCTTAGCTGTACAGTAAGCACCATTGCAATCAGAAGAGCAAACCTGATCAGCACCATGTGGAGATCCTAACAACAACTGACTTAAAAACACACTTTAAGAGGAAGAGAAAATTCTTTTTGGCAGTAATTAAGCACTTTTTAACTCTCTGGACACAATAACAAAGGAGCCTATTCAAAAAGCAAACGTCTTAAGTGCAAACACTTAAATAATGCATAGCTGCATTATGCAGAAGACAGGCTGTGGAGCTGCTCCTCCTTTCCAAGGGAAGTGGAGCGTGCAACTGGAACGCACAGTGCAGGATGGAGGCCCAGGAAATATTGAATGCCATTCCTCACGTGCCCTAAGAAAACAGGGGTCGCCCTGTTTCCTGCACCCCACAAAGAACCAAGAGCACAACCTCTGCCTAAATCTCAGAGTTAATAATAATTTAATTCACTGAGAAACTAGGCAGAAAGTTACATATGTGCAAACATACAGTGGTTTAGGCAGAAACATAGCCTATTCTATAAAACCCTTAATCAGTTGAACATAACAGGAATTTTGCTGTGAATCATCATATGTCTAAAGGAGAACTTGACCGAGTCCTCTCTCCATCACAGCAGAGCAGAATTGACTCACCTCTACTGAATCATTTTTTTAAGTCCAAAGCAGAGGAAAGGCTGCGAAAAGTGGCTCATCAGCATCTCAGTAACCACATGGCTGAGGTACTTTCAAGGTATGACTCAACTGAAGAAGCAAGAGAACAATTTGCAGCAAATTAATTATATAGTGAAACCCCCACCATTTTTCTGTGTTTTGGGAATGCTCACCACAAATTTTGATTTTTCTTGACTTCCTCTTCATCTGAAGTGATTTGTTGAATCTTTTCTGAGAAAATAGTTTCTAGACCTTCAGACTGCTCATTGCACACATTTGAAGCTCCACCTGTGCTGCACTCCTTCCATTTTGTACAGAGGGCTTTCTGCTCCCTTACTGAGTGTGCAAGGGCTACAGATGTGGGTAGAGTGAAAAGCTTGTGTTTCAAATCCAGAATTTGTTGTCTATGAATATTCTTAATAAAACGTTTCAAAAAGTGATGCTTTGGCAAGCATTAGTTCCAGTAATTTTGTCCACAAGATTTTCGATAGGAAACTTAACAGAGGCATGTGAAACTATATTAATTTGAGGCACCAGGAAGATGCTATCAAAAATGCAGAATTGCAGCTGGATGTATGTTGTTCACATTTCCTCAGCTGAGCTATTTTGTTCACCTCTGCAGAAATAGCAACTGTCACTAGCAACAGTCACAAGAGATGCAACCCTCAGAGCATCACATTGAGCAAAGAAAAATATCTAGGACAGTGATTTAGCTTGTCTGGATTATAACGTTCCTCATAGATGCTTTAACATTGTTAAAAGGCCTCCTAAAGGAATATGACAGGCTATTCAGGTCTGCCATGAGTAGAACAGAGGAACAAACAGCAATTGTGGGAAGGCTAATATAGTATGATACAGTTACATGAAAAATTCTAAGCGAGTTGCTGGGAATGCTGGAACAAAAGCATTCAACTTGAATTTTAGAAAATCCCATTCTCTGCTGCCTTATGTTGTAATACAAGGATGAGCCACGAAACTGGCTTTGAACCAGTGAGGTGTAAAACGTTGTCATTGCCTGGGTGACAGTCTCATTTTCACAAACTCGTGCCCAATCGTCACTCTGAGGTGGGACATATCAAACAAGATGCATGAGATCAAAAAAGTGTCCATCTCAAGCCAGGGCTGGCTTACTTTGACCCGAGATAGAACCATGTGATCCACTATTTAAAATTTCTTAACAGAACTACCAGGACTTGTCTCTCTTCAAAGGAAGAGACGACATATACATGTGGACTTGTAAGGGTCAGCAGCAATCTGGCATTCTTTGAGCAAATTATACACACTGCAGGACTGCCAAATACAGATGGACCAAAAGGAAATGCCCAGATGTAACTGCAGATGTCACAGGAAATTAAGCCATTCACTTGTGCTTGTGATTCAAGAAGTTTCATTTCTAGGTCAGACGACAGCTTAGTTGGCCATTACTGCAAACATCTCTGACTTTTCTTGAAGTTTTCTGCCTAGAACTCATAAAAAAAGCAAAGGACAAGTACCATTTTTATGGGAAGCACATTGTAAAACCACATGAAGAATTAACTTTATAGAGGTTAACGATGAACTAAGGAAGTAAGTTGTTAAAGGATGAGGTTCTATAGTACTTAAAAGATAAATCGAAGAAAAGAGTTGCAGCTATTTGTTGTCACTGTGAAAACCAATATTGCCAGTTTTGCGTATGTAAAAATGTAAATATTTGCTCTAGTAGATACAATGTTACTGTTTGTGATGAATTAGATTTTTGAGTAAACTACCAGTGAAGTTTATTCAGCTACACTGTTGCTCTGTCCTGTTGAATTATATCTTGGTATAGTTGTTAACTATGGGTCACTGAGAGACAAATTGCTTGCTTAATAAATCAGACCAGCAAAGAATATAGAACCTTTGTTTAATCAATGCTGTTGAAATGAATTTATTTCAGAATTCAACCACCTAACTCTGTATAAATGTCTCCATTACTGCTGAAACTACTTAGTATTTATCACATGAGGACATTTTAATTATATGGTAAAATCAGAAAGCTCAGAATGTGAAATTCAGTATTTTAAATAAGAAATTTCATCCATTTTCTACATATTCCGATACCAAAGAGAACAATACTTCCCTCTAGAAGCAACACAACTTATTGAATTTATTTTAGCAGCTGGTTAACAAGCATGGGTACAGAATGTGTGATAGGGTAGTCAGATCCCTAGGCAGTGAAAATGGACCTTTGATTTGCTAGCGGAAAGAAAAGGAATCATTCTCGTCAAAGCTTCGAAAAGGATAAGAGTAATTTTTAGAAAAATATATTTGTACTTCTTTTTGCAAAGCTTCCATTTATGTAACAAATGAAGAGTTTAAATCTTCGTAGTAAGCTTTTTGATCATTATTTGATTAGTTTATAAAATCAGAACATTGCACATTTCTAATGAAATGGCAAACTTTGTTCTGTTTCTTTGCTTACTTCTGTCTATCTGTGTGTCTGGTATAAGTCTAGTTTAACTCCTGCCAAAGAGTCTATACTGATGAACGACATTTGTGCTGCTGTTTAGTCCAACACCCCCTAAAGCATTTAGACTGATTATAGACTTCAGAGCCAAGAAATACTGATATACAATCAGAATTGGAGAGAGAAGGGGACAAAGTTTTGTTGCTTGTGCTTTGGAGACGTTAAAAAAGCTTTTCTAGCCTCGTAACTTTGGCGACAGAAATGTGAAAGTGGGAAATGTTTACATCTCATTTTTGGATGAGATGAAGCGGATAAAGACTGACTGGGCTTCCCATAGCTGAGCCATTTCTGGAGACGATGCATCAGATGTCTGGGATAATATGGAAGCTGTGGTTGGCAGCCTCTAATGCAGGTTCCTGTCTCTTCTGGAAATGGCATTAAGCATAAAATATATGGCCTTGAAACTTATATTGTCTGGAGCAGCAAATGCTGTGCCACATTTCAGAAAGAAGTAACTTTTTTAAAAAAAACAAATAGCTGGAGAAATCATATTTTAATACTGGTGTCCTACTGAATTCTGTACTTGTATCACAGCACACACTTGTAATTGATCTCTTATGGTGTCTCTGGGTATCTGCTTGAGTCTTAGGCTCTCATGGGGCAAAAGCACCCACCACAACAGCTGGAAAAGCTTAACAGAGTTCTCCTTTCCCTGGCTTTCCACATGCTCCATGCCTCTTCTATTTGTGGGCCTTGGGGTGTCTTAAAACAAGCTAATAGGCACTGCTATTCCTGGATGGGGCCACCAAAGGTCCGAGGCTATGTATCACTTAGGGAAGATTGCCAAGGCACTTGCTGGGAGTTGATTTTGGAGATGCCCAAGAGGATCATATTTTGTGATCTCCTTCTGTCTAGCTTTTGAATTGATCATGGTTAGAGATTGCTCTTACCCTGGCAGTGGATAACTGCTGAGGGTCAGAGGACAGATACTCACTTTCATTCTTTGGTCTCTGCAAGCAGCTATTCACACCATGAACTGCTGGGGATTTGCCCATAGACGTTTAGCGGGTGGCTGATACTGCTCCTTAGTGGTTATGGTCTTTATGTGTGGAAGAGTTAAGGCAGTAAATCCTGGTGGTCAGACCTTACTCCAAGGTAGGGGGAAGGGGTGAGTATACTTAATGACTCATTACTTTTCCTCTTAAATGGGTATAAACAACACGACACTGGTTTTGGATTTTGTTCTGGATTTGGTAACTTCTTGGGCAGGGACCCCTAAAGGCTCTGTGAACAATTTCATGTGCTGACTCAGGAGGCAGGCTGTTTTGACAGGCCATCTTCACATCTTACCGTTACTATATCTGTGAACCAAGGGCAAATGTTAATCAGCAGTGGAATGAAGGAGCCTTCTCAGCAGCCCAAACGCGGCACATGCCTTACCTCGTCAAGCTTCACTGGCTCAATGACATTAATTTGCTCCTGACCTAAAGCTCCCAGTGCTGCAGTTCAATGTGTTTATTAATTCTAGGAACGAGCTTTCATATGAATTTTGATGTTGCACTGAGACACAATGAGGTGAAGATATGTGGCTTCTATTCTGTTCTCCATATCTGTGCCATAAAACATAGTCTTTGCTGTGCCTGTTATTACTTGTGAGCTTGTATTAGTGCTTAGCTTAAGGCCTATTGAAATGTCCTGGCAATACAATAGCCTTGTTAAGCTTTTGGGTAGATTTTAAAATTCTTGTTCCTGTTTTAAGTCACAGGAGGTTTGAAGCAGCAGGGCTTGCCAAAGAACTAGGATTCCTATGTCACAAAAAGTTTCACTAACCTGGCTCAGACACAAAAAATAACTCGGAGAAATTTCCCAGTGAATGCCGAATCCTGACATTAATGGGCTTCTAACTGAGGACTGATGGGTTGTTCTATTGTTTTCCATCCCAGGGAATTTTGTACATTCCTCAGAAGAAGATAGCACAGGTTATTATGGAGACTGGTGACTGCATGGAGTGGACTCATACTGTGATGCACCATAGGAAGTGCCACATTTCAGTAGCAGAGAACTTTCTTTTACCAAATGGGGGTATTACTTGATATTGATAAACAGGGGAAATCTCTGCTTTCAAAGAATGACTATTAAATATGAATAAATATTGATTTTTTTCCATTATGAATAAATATCTATAGTTAGGCAAGGTAATCAATATAAGCTACTATGACATTAGCCTTAGGAGCTAAAATTTGGCATCACTGGGTTCGTAAGGAAGACTTCATTGCTTCAGTAGAAGTGAGATGAACTCTTCTGAGAAAAATTATACAGGAGTTTCTTTTTCACCTTAGCCTGACAGGGAGAAATCTTTATAGTGTGTCATTAAAAAGAGAGTAATGTGTTCCAGGCTCTTAGGCCAAGTCCTCATAAGAGACAGGTTTTAAATCCTTCCCTCAATGTAGCCAGTGATAGTTTAGTTCACTCAGTCCAAGGCACTTCACTGCTTTCCAGCAGTGAAGAAAAAGAGGCGTGCAGAACCCTTCCTCACAAGCTGGTGTTTTTTTCTTAAATACAGAATTAATCTAAAATTAATTTTCCACATTTGCCAGTTTCAGCCACAGCTACAGTTATTTCCTTATGCCAGGACAAAGTTTTAACTCCTGGCCTGTACTTTTGGGTTGCCTGAAATTCAGACTGAAGCTAAGTTTGCTTCACAGACTGCTGCCAGCTGTCTGCTGGGGATTGATGATGGTTCATGTGCATCCAGGGCCTGTCTGAAGTTTCAGACAGCGATTACCCTCAATGTCTAATTAAACCTGAGAAAGTAATTAGTCTTTTTTTTGTGACTCTCATTCCTGTATTACTTAACCTGGATTCTAGGCAGCCTCATGGCAAGGAATGGGGAATGTAGGGAAAACAGAAGGAAATAAATAATTTGTCAGCTTGTCGTTGTGCCTCCCTTCATCTGGGGCTTGTACAAAAGCAGGACGGAGCAGAAAGCCTCGCTAACAGCTGCACGGCTCTGTCTGCCCGAGGGAAGGGGGCTGCTGAACCTGACATCTCTCCCTGCCCACTGCCTGCTGCACCCTCTGCCCTGGGACATGTGCTCGGGGCTCTCCCTGCCCAGCGAGGCCGTTTGGTTCCCACAGGGCTCCAGTGCCAGCTCCTGAAGCAGACTGCGCATGCTGCAGCAGCTGAGAGCAAATCCCCAAGGCAGAGGGCTTCGTTGCATCAAATATTAAAACGGATACTGCAGTATGCCCTCCCTGCCTTACTCCTGGCTCGAATTTAACACCCAGGAAACCTCCTTCTCAGTCTCTTCCCTGCAACCTTAGAAGCAGCACTTGCAGTAGAGTCCCTCACTGCGGAGACTGCAGTGGCCTCTGGTTTGCAGGAACCAGGGGATATTGCAGAGGGCAGGGAGGTGACTCCCTGGGAAAGAAGGATTTGTGGGTCCGGCTGTGAGTGGTGGGAGAGGGGGAAAGGCATCCCACTGCTGATGGGGCTGCTCCGGAGCAGAAGAGCCCAACCGGGACAAGCAGGCGCTGCGGAAAACATGAAGGCTCATGACAGATTTGCAGTACATCCCTCTGAGGAAGAGGGCACTCCTTCTGCTCTGGCAGCCACCAAGGTTCAAGAGTGTAATTAACTCCCCAAATCGATTATTTTTCTTTAAAAATAGAGCATGCCCCTCCCACAAGCTCCTTAAATAAATCTCCTGCCCCTATTCTCTTCAGCTCAAGGTCACCTGGAAGTGCAGGTTTTTCACCAGCGTGTTGGCATTTCACCACATGAGGGAGGAGACCAGAGAGCCTGAGAGCTGTGACCACAGACATGCTTGCTGTCTTTGCCCATCGCACCTTGTATCTGGGCCAAGCTTGGGGCATTTCAGACAACAGTTTGTCTGTCAGTCACAGGGCTCCGTGCTTACAGGGGCTGACATACAGTTACAAAGCTCTCTTATGACATTAACTGATTTAAGTGACATAAATATTCTTTTTTTCCCTCAACAGTGCCTTTTTTTTCATTTGCTTGAACGAGGGGCTTTTACTCTACCAGATGGGTCCAGGCTATACATCCTCGAGATATGCTCATTAGACGCATTTTCAAAGAACACCTCTTAAGGGTAACTTCATTTAAGAGTTACCTCTTAAGGGTAACTTCATTTAAATCTGTGCTCTTCAACTTACCCTTGGGTTAAGTGTGAAGGCAGCAGCTGCACTACAAGATCTCTTACAGTGCATGGATTTTCTGCTGTATGTGTCGTTGGGGTTTCATGAAGCAAGAAGGCATCTCCCTCTTTTTACTCACTTATTGAGAAATAAGTGTCAGCACCGTGAAAGCAGTTCAGTCTGAAATATTTGAACTGAGCAATGTTGCTTACAGAAAACAAATTCTGTATCAGATGCAGAATTGTTCCCACATTATTCTTAGGTCAAGAATGAAGACTCGCTGGTTCTTCATCCAGGAATTTAGATTACATAAAATACACAAGAAAAGAACGATTGCTTTAGATTTAAATTGGATTACATTCAAGTGCAGTTCATGCCCCATCCTGCTGTCTTTACTTACAGGAGTAGTATCTATAAATATATAGTAAAGCATGTCAATATTTTTGATTGGAACTTATTTTACTGACAAATGACTTCATTAGCAAGTATTGTTCTTGCCTTCAAAATATTCCCATTTCTAAAAATCCTCAAACATACATTTGCAGAAGGGACAGAAGCGAAGGGAGAGCTCTCCAAAACTAAAACCAGCTGAAAAAATAAAGGGGTTTTGTCTGATACTGGAAGACCAGAGTATTTTTACCAAAACCTGAAAAAATGGCTCTCCACTGGTGGGTCTCAGAGGACCAACACATTTACTCTTTCCTGAACAGCTCCAGCAAAACCCTCAGGTACACCAACTGCTTGAGACACCTAGCCTTGAACACTGACTGCCTGGCCACTTAAAAGTGTAAAAGCACCTTGTGGGGTACAGTTCCCTTGTTTTACAAAGCCTGATCTCACAGTGTATCAACTCCTAACTCCTTGTTTGGGGATGTGGCCAGAAGCCACCTACCACAGCTGAATGTGTCTTTTGGGAGGACGTCTGCTGCCGTCCCTCTTATTCAGGCATTTCCTCTGTGTCATAGACCGTGCTGAGCCAGATGTGCTCAGCATTGTGAGTTGTACACCCCCAGCTTGGTCTTTGCCCCGTGGTCCTTGTCATGCTGCAGCTTCGTAAGCAATGGTGCCACTAGCTCCTGGGCTGCTGGGGGCTGAGTCTGGGTGAGTCATCTCTGCGATGCTCTGGCGGCAGCACTGCTGATCATCACCTGTCCTTGAGAGAAGCTCTGCTCCCATTTAGAGGGCTGGAAAAGCAGACTGTCACAGCTGAAACCCAGAATTTTTCTGGATTTGTGCCCAGGGGAATGAATGCGGGTGTGCCTAAAAATAAATGAGTCCTATGAAGGTAGAGGTTGGAAGGCAAATCCTGTTTTTCTGATGTAAACCAAGTACCGTTTTAATGTTTAGAAGAATCAGATTGGCTGTCACTATTCATCCACTGCAAGGAGTATTTTACTCCTTCATTTTGGCACGGCTCTTTATAAAGCCTCTGGTCTTAAAGGCCCAAAGTCACCCCATGTAGCTCCCAGTGATGGCAGAAAAAGGTTTAGGGATTTAAATGCAAAAAGGATTGGAACTTTCATTGATAGGCAGTGGGACAAAATCTGTCTGCCCTCAGCTGTGTAGCACACACTCTGCGCCCCAGCTTCAAATCTGGAGCTGTAGGATGTTGACAGTAAGACTGTGGGAATATCCAAGCACAGTTCTGGGGAAATCCTTGGTGTGCTGAATTCTGAGACTTGTTCTTGACCAGAGTGTGATTGCTCCCAAATGTCAGCTATTAATTTTTTTTTGCTGAGTTTATTCTTGCCATTGCTTTTGGTAGTATGTGAATTGCTCTTGTCCCAGCTCACCGCTGTGGCTCATTGTCCAGCAGCTGAGCGAGCGAGTTAGTTTTGTTTTAACACATGCTGTAGCCAAAGAAACCTCTTGGCCATGCTGTGTGTGCACCTTCACATGTGATCCTCAATCTATGTAGCTCCAGGTGTGCTTTTGTGCCTTAGATGAATATAAGGCAGTCTGGTTTTTCGCTTTTGTTTTGCTTTTTTTTGAGTGCTGTTTTCTCCAGCAAAACCACTCCTGTGCTACAACAGTGAACAGTGAATGGAGCCTCTTGCAGCCAGCAGTGGTTGTACCTGCACACCTCAGAGATCCGTGCATTAAATGTAAAGGGTTTCAATGGGAATCCCCATATACCTCTATGCTGTAAAGCAGTTAGTACATCAGCTTGCTGGGGACAAGAATCAGTCAATCGTAATTTATTTTATTTATGTGATCAAATTTAATCTCATGTTTTATTGTTCAGCAGAGCTCTGTAAGTCTCATGTAACCCCACAGGACCCACCCAGCTCAGGTCTTTCCCGAGTCCTTCCCCTACAAATTGTATCACAGCCTATTTCAATACATCCATCTCTCTTAATGAGAACATGAACTTCAGCATGGAAAAGGGGGAGTTTTCCCAAAATGTTTTAAGTTCTGACCTTTCAGAGCCATCATCTGTGGGTTGATGAGGTTCAACCAATAACGATGCAACCGTAAGACTCAGGGAAGGGGCAACATTCCCACAAGGAACTGGAAAACTTTCTATTCCCAAACACAAATTGAAAGGAAAAGGTGAGAAACCAAACCAAACCATCTTATGTGCCCTCGCAGGCCTTAATTCCTTCGCAAACATGTGCAAACTGAACAAAAAGAACTAGCTAAATAAAAATCCCCACGCAGAGAGAAAGATTTTGATCCTCTGTTAAAACAGTTTGAGTGGAAAGGATTTTGCAGCCTCTCTGTTAATCTGCCGATCACGTGGTTGAAAGCGATGCCCTTGAGGCACTACGTAGCCTGTTGTTGAATGGATTGGTCAACAAAAAAAGAAAGGAGAAAAAAAAAAAGAATTGAAGTTGTGCTCTTGCATTAGTACAGCTAAATCCTCGCCTGCAAGTCTGGGTAATCTTCAGTGGAGAAGCGTGCTGGGGTTTTTTTCATCAGTCTGTGAAGGCTGAAATAGACTTCAGAGAAAAGATAGGTTTCTGAAGCAGCCTCGTGAGCCTGTAGTAAATAATGAGGAGTTCTCATACCCTGTACCAGGGAAAGCCAGTGTGCGTGTGTGCCCTTGGCCTCTTCGAATTTATATTACTGATTCCTGGGAAATGAATAGCAGCCAGGAATTAGTTGTAGGTGTGAATCAGAAAGCAGCAGTGGCCTTTGAAAATGAGTGAATAAGTTTTGCATATCCGCAGGGTGCTGTTATACATTCCTGTGGCTAATATAATTTGTTACTTAGCCTAGAAATGTCAGATGCTTTCAATGTTTGACTTGTACAACTGCAAGTGCATTGTAAGCATACATTTTAAACAGTTATTCTTAATTCATTGTTTTTGGTATAAATATTCACTGGCAATAAACAGTGGATATGACACTAGGCTCTTCCCATTTAAACTCCCAGTCATGCCCAGTGAGGGGAGCAGCCAGATCCTCTCCCTTTTCTGAACAGCATCTGCAAAACTGCAGGTTTTTGGGAGTGGTCAAGGGTCCAGATTCACTTCAGGGAGATGAGCTGTTTAATGGCAGCAAAATTTTTCATCCTTGTGACTTTATAAAAGAGCCTAGAAATAATAAAATTTAGATCTGTAAAAGATTTATTGGTTTAAAATTGGGTTCCCAGGCCTTTTTGCCATATAAAGTGTGTTTTAAAAAGATAGTCTGCTGTGTCTTTATATTGTGCCAGCTGCATTTTACGTACTCACATCTCTGTCTGTGTATCACCTATACATAGAGAATGAGAGTAGTTAAAAATTAAGTAGGGTCCTGTCTTTTTATAATGTGGCTGTAGCTTTTCCTTTTTCTTTCTTGAAGGGAAGTAAGTTTTTCAAAGCTCATGGACTTCCTTCAGCTTTAACCCCTACTTACACAGTTTAAGTTCCCAGTGGGGACTACGGCACAAAGTAGAGGAGAGTGGAGCAGGGAATAGGGCTGGGCTGCCCTAGATGTGGCAGAACGTGAACTCTGAGCCAAGAGCAAGGCTGTTGGTCTGCAAAACAGAAGACATCCTTGGGGGTAACTCAGAGCACCCTCAGAAAGGTCAACCTTCTTTTTGATTTTTTTTGTCTGTCCATTATTAAAGCTTCATTGCCCTAGACAAAATCCATTGGCAGTGTTGGAGAGGTGCAGATGGTCTCCTGAACTCCTTTCAGACATATTTTGGACAGCAGTTCCTTGAGGTGATAGGGCTTTGAATCAGGCCTATAAACTCTTGTGCCTTTTTTATTTTACTTGCAGTGTTGCATTTCCACATGACAGTGCCCTCACCACAAAAGGGTGTATGCACAAGGGAAAAACCTCAAGTTGGCAAGCTCCCTTCATTCTTGCCACTTGCTTCAAATGCTGTATGATATAATGAACCGAAGGATGGACAGACAGACAGATTGATATATGGATAATGAAATTGTTTCTTTAAAGATAAGGCCCTGTCTCTTCAATTTGAAAAAGAAAAGCATGTGAATAATCAGTGATAACCAAGACTTTCAAAGACAATGAGATCTTTTCTTTAACATCTTCTTTGCTATCCCTCATAGCTGAAAAACATCGCCCTTCTTTGGTTAAAAATCCATTTCTAGAAATAATATTATCAGCCCAGTTTCATAATGCTTATATTTTGTCAGCTGTTGATTTGACTCTTGTGACTTAGTTAAAGCAGATTTCTGCTAAAAATATATCAGTCCATTGGTTGAAACAAGGCCACACTTTTACCATCAGGTAGAATGAAAGGAAAAGATGAATATTATAAACATAATTAACTGCTTTGTTTACCACAAGTACAAGTCAACAGGGGAAAGTTGTCTATTTATATTCCTGATACCCTCATGATCGCAGGGTATAGAGTCTTACTCCGCTATTAAAATGTTTATATGTAGCAATAACTGCATTAATTGTCTTCCATTCATTTCTGTTAAACTTAAGGTCACAGCTGCATAAGCCAGAATCTACACTAGCAACTTGTGCTAGAAGATGTGCTAGAAGTCCTTTGGCATCGCATGTTTGCCTCAGTGCCCACACAAATGCACCAAAAGCCAGTGAAACTCACCCACAAAAGCCACAGTAAAGCCACAGCCCCTTGGCCCAGCAGCGAAGCGCGTGCGTGCTCCACTGGCAAAGCAATATTGCACTTACGACGGTGCTGTGAGGGTAAAAAGAGCGTAAAACTAAGTCCGAATGTTGAGAAGTGAAGGAGTGGGGCTTGTGCAGCACTCAATTCAACAAACACACAGCAATCAAGTCCTGTTCAGCGTAGGAAAAGTAAGTCCTTACTGGTGTAATACAGCTCAGGGGCAGGGGTAGGTGTGAGCCCTGGACTGCAAAGAAATCTTGCAAATACAAACCACGCAGGAAGAAATGAAATGTTGTCTGCCTGAATCTGCTGACAGCCTGCAACAAACATCCTCAGGGGAACACCTTGTTCCTGTCTATCACTTTGAAATCAAAGCTACAAAAACATTGATGCTGATGGTGTTAACTATGTCACTGCCAATCTTTTAAACTAAAATATTGAGTTACTGTTCTTTTGCCACGAAATATTTTTCCATATTTTCCCATCTACCAAAATCATCAGCCATTCCATACTAAGCTTGTAAAAGCACTAGTTACACTCACAGCTTGTCTAATCCAGTTCTAAAAGCATCAGGATTAGCTGATAGTACAGATAGCACAATATTTTAACACACAAATGAAGAATTTTGTGGCCATTTTAATGACTGAATTATTCATTGTTCCATTCAATTAATTTAAAAATATCACTTTCAAAGTAAATAAAGTCACCACAAAATTTTCCCCTGACTTGCAGACTTCCACAAAATACAGCAAAAATTAGCTCTATTTTGTGACAGAGGCCAATGCAAGTGTGCTCTCTTCTGTAATACTCATGGGTTTCCTTTTTATCATTCATTTAGCCTAAAAAAAGTCTTCAGTTGTCTGTCTGCTTTCTTGGATCATTATAAGAAATTTTAGGATGATCTCTACTGGCTTGCATTTTCTGCCATTGATTTGATCTGCGTGTAATATAAGGGTGTGTAACTCTTCTGACACAGTGGCACTTTGCACTGACTTTGGAAAGGGTTGAGGCAATATGGAGTGGGGCCTTTTGAACAACTGCTCATGTTTAATGCTCTCTTGCAGAAGCTCAGCTTGCTTTCTCTGTTGTCACCAGGTCTGCTCCTCTTGATTTATGAAGGTACAGAGGGAGACCCTCCACCCACGAGCACAAACCAATAGCAGCCATTTGGTTGCCACCACACTGATGTGTAAGACATCCCTACTGGCAGGAGTAAGAGCAAAAAGAATGAGCAGACAGGGCTGAGCTACTGTAATTTTCTCATGCTGCATTACCTGTTATGTAGCTGAAGCTCTCCTGACTCATAGGCACTAACTGCAGCACCAGGAGGTAGTTAATAGGCACAGACACAGTTCATCTTCTGTATTACAGTGACTTTATAAGGTTGAATCAGATTGATCCAGCCTCTGTGGGAGAGATGTGAGTGAACAGACTGTTTCTCGCTGCCCACTGACTTCCCAGGCTATGACTGACCCCTTTCCTGGAGCCCACTGAATGAGGGTGTCTCATACCACCTGCAAAACTTCTGCAGTTCGCAGTTGTCTGTAAGCAACTCTTAAACAGCAAGGAAAAGGAGCAATAATGCTTTGGTGCAGACAGGTGCTGAACACCTTTGATGCTACAAGCCAAGGGGGGATGCAGGTCCCGCTTGACTTCCCGAGAAATCTGCGCCTCCCTTTGCCTCACGCTGGTTTCCCCATCACTGCCCAGGTTTGACTCCTGCCCTCACCCCAAAAGATCATTTTGGTTTGGGATGCTCAGCAGAGGTGACATTTAACTTAAATCAGGAGATGTGAAAGAAGCTTGGATGTGTATATGGAGGCAGGGGGCTGGACCAGGAGCTCTGGGCACTCTTGAGAAGACTGTGCAGAGGGAACAGTCTCTCTCTTTCCACAAACCTAGGAACAGCAAACGCAAGAGGCCTCATGCAGCCTGGTGGGAGCTCCCTTTATGCTCCCCAGGAAAATCTGCCATGCACTTTTCCTCCTCCTCGCTATCTCCTGAATCCCTCAATAAATGTCTTGCAATAATTCCATTAAATATATATATACACATATAATTTTTTATATATATATATTCCATCTATCTATCCATCCATCCATCCATCCCTCTATTCATCTAAGAGAAACAGAAGGCAGCAGGTAGAGCCCCATGAACATCTGGCACAAAAGCATTTACGACACCAAGCACTCCTGGTTTATGTTGGCCCACAGACCCACACGCACACACTGCTGTTCACCCTCCACACACTGCCAGTGCCCACCAGCACGTTGTTGACTGGTAGCTCCACCTGCAAGCCTGACTCTGCTAATGGGAGCAGTGAAACTTCCTCCAACTTGAAATGGGGCATGACTTTCACCCCCAGCTTCTAAAATTGGCCTTTAATCAGATTTAGTGGCTTAGGAGCAGCATAAAGAAACACAAGTTGGAATATAATCAAAGAGAAGAGAGGCTGACTGCTTGTCCTTGCTGTAGTGATGGTGAGTATTTTGAGGAAGACCTGAACGACTTCAGGGTGCGAGTTTCACTGAAAATTGTGACTGTCAGAAATCTCATCCTCCAGCAAAGCAGATGCCTTTTGTTTTTCTCCCAGATTCTGGCCACAGAATGTAAATAGCTTTGTCATGAGTCAAGACATTTTCTTTAATCCTCTCTACTTATACCTGGATTTCTTGTCCTGAGCCACCAAGATCCAGCTATGCAAATGGCAAGTGAGGTTGTAGGATATTTTGGAGGAGGTATCTCCTGGAGGGATGGGGAAGCACTAAGCCCTTCGAGCAAAGCCTATATCCTCATTTAAAATACCCTGTGAAATGCCAGCCACCCTTTTCCAGAGAAGACTAATTCAGACTGGAACCAGCATAACCAACAGCTGCTAGGATGATCAGGGCAACAAACAGTCCATCTACCAAGAAAGGACTAACAGAGTCTGATCTTTCATGTCATAAGAAATGCTGAGAAAGGTTATGACTGCTCTTTACATACCTCAGAGACAGAGAAGAGGAGAGAACAGGGAAGGAGAGAAAATAAGCCACAGGGCAAGACCGGCACAGGAACAAGCTGATATTTTCTGGCTGTGAATTAATTTGTGCCGGAAGTGAAATGTTTTCTGGATACTGGAGAAGTGAGAGCATGTACTCAGAACTACTTGGAACACAATAAACTTAGGGAATCATAGGACATTGCTTGCTAAATTACAAATGAAGCAGTATGAAGCAGCTACCTGTGATAGCAAGGAATTAGACTCACAGCAGCCTGCTCAGTCCACATGTCTGTTCAGTGTCCTCTATGCCGCCAGCAGCTCTCTCCAGACAAGATGCCCACTCCTGGTATGAGGGTTTCTTTCTTCACCCTCCATCACTCCATCTGGTTTCTCTCCTAGACATAAAAAAAACCAAATATTTTTGCCTGCAATGTTTTTCTGTTGCTGTAAGAAAGAAAAAAAAAAGGAAAAATGTGTGGGTACATAGCTGTAGAGATGACTGCAAAGAGATAACACATTGAAAGGTTTATTTTCTAAAGTGATTTTGTTAGCAGTAAAATGGATAGAAAGTCAAGTTGTTATTATTCTGAAGTGAAATCATTACAAAATGGCTGCTCTGTGTTTTTTTTTGCGGTGCAGGAGCCCAATGAAGCGACATGCACGTGTCGGAGCCTCATAAAACAGCAGTGTTATCTGACAAGTGACAGGATATCAATGACTTGCTTTGTATTGGGATGGGGTGGCTCCAGGCGTTTCTTTTATGGCTGCTTGTTATTCTCCGAGAGCTCAACGGCAACTTTTTCCGCCTGCCATTGCCCCTGGCTGCGGCGCCTGGGGCGACGTGTGGGATGCATCGCTCATAACCTCCCTGTTTGCAGAAACTGGAGGCACGGAGCCGTTGTGTCAACACAACTTGTTCGCTGCACTGCAACTGTGTACGCACACAATCACGCTCATTTACCTGCTAACGATCAGGGGTTTGCCAGGGGTAGAGGTGCCCGCGTTTATGAGTAGTAATTCCCCTGGTAGCACATTTATGTTGCGTAATTGCACTCACACTAAGAAATCATTTTATTGAGCTTTTTGCCATTATAGCAACACAAGCCCATAGGAAAACTGCTTTCCAATTATTTTTTCCAACGCATTTTGTCTAATTATACTTCAGCATCTTCATTTTGGCCACTGACTGGAGAGTTCTCATTCCAGCCAGATACGGGTTCTGACACAGAGATGCAGTGTGAGAATGTGAGGGTCTGACCTACAAGGAACGGCTGAGGGAGCTGGGGTTGTATAGCCTGGAGAAGAGGAGGCTCCGAGGTGACCTTATTGCAGTCTACAACTGCCTGAAGGGAGGTTGCAGTGAAGTGGGAGTCGGCCTCTTCTCCCAGGCAGCTAGCGATAGGACAAGAGGACAGAGCCTCAAGCTTCGCCAGGGGAGGTTCAGGTTGGACATTAGGAAGAATTTCTTTTCAGAAAGGGTTATTAGACATTGGAATGGGCTGCCCAGGGAAGTGGTGGAGTCACCATCTCTGGATGTGTTTAAGAAAAGACTGGACATGGCACTTAGTGCCATGGTCTAGTTGACAGGGTGGTGTCAGGGCAACGGTGGGACTCGATGATCCCTGAGGTCTCTTCCAACCTGGTTGATTCTGTGATTCTGTAATACAACATCATGCTCACTAGTATTTATCCAAAAGCCCCCATTGTCCTGCACCACACACATCCCCAAACCAAGCGTTAGTCCATGCCCTGAAACACCTGCAATTCAAGTAGGGGGAAAAAAAAGGACCAGATAGGAAGGAAAAGAAGAATTTTATCCGTATTGTGTAGATGAGAGATAGATTCAGTTGTTAAACAAGGACAAGCAGTCCCATCAGAGGGTATCCAAGACATCTGCACGATGCTGACAGATACAGCCAGCAGCAGGAAACCAAATACCTACAGCATCTCACACAGCTCTAGAGACCTATCTTCAGGCAAAGCGAGCAAGCCCTGAGAGTAAAGTAAGTTGTCTAAGGCGATGCAGGAAGACACTGACAAACTAGGAATTGCCTGCTTCCCCTGAATTCAGATTTGCAAGACCTCAGTGCCTGTCTTTTCCAAAGTCACTCCCTGACAAGCCCTCACCAGTAGGCATTATTCTTTACTGAATATCAAGCAAAAAAAAACAGCGTGAAATTTGTTATCACCATACTCTGTCAGCCTGGGCTGTGGAGCTGGGCCCAAAGGCTTACAAGCAACCCGCTGTGGGACAGCAACAGAAGAGAGGTGAGGTGTCTGTGCCACAGGTTAACGTTAACATACCCTATGGAAACACAGAGGCAGCTTTTTGGCTTAATCAGTAACACAAACATAACAAAGGTGTTTCTTTGGAAATGAGAACGTTGCTGCAAATCTTGTGAATAAATTACATCCAGGCAACAGGCTGTGCTGCAGAATTGATGCAAAAAGCATATTTTCCTCAAGATGATATTTCAGAGCTATTTAAAATTTAAATCTAAATAACAAATTTGAGTAATTTTTCGTTGTTACATTTTACGCAATAGCATAAAATCTTTAAATAGGATTTTTTCATTACAAGTTTAGCTGATTTGTCCTCCAAGTGCTTTCAGATCAATTAAAATACTATAAGAGCAAAAGCAGGAAATGCTTCTGTTATAGATGGTATTAATTGTGGTGAGCTCTGGGTGAAATGGAGATGACAGAAGTCGAAACCCAGAAGAGTTAGAGCTTGTGAGGGCCATTGCTGAGAGCCCACGATCTATAAAAGCTATGCTCCCAACTCCCTTAAATAATTTCTCACCAGCTGTTGTTGGTCACACTGACTGTGGACAGCACACACACACTGCCTTGGCTTTCTGTTGGGATCTACCTTCAAACACTACATCCTCGACACAATTTCAGGGGGAACCTGCTGGTGTCAGCAACACACACAGGTACTGGTATCTAAGCATCCTTTTGCAGCAGATTCTCTCTTTTGATGTCATTTCATTCCCTACTGGTGTTAGTAGGCAGTTTCTGGTCTAGACTGAGCTTTGGGGTTAATGCCAGTGCATTTCTTATAACCCAGCCACAAAAAGCCCATCTAGGGAAGGCTGGTGAAGGTGGTGAAAGACATGGCCAATGTGCTGGGCAGCTGAGCACTAGATAGCTCTCTGCTGGGCAGCGATAGCTGTCAGGGAGGTGCTGCAGGGAAAAGGATGTGCACCTTGAGAGAAGGATCCTATACGGCCCCAGAACTGCCTTGTGCCTGGCTCCGTTGTGGCTGAACATGCTTTGCACAGCACTCAGGGAGCCAACTGAATGGCTGCAAGGCAACACTGGGAAGCAAGGATGACTCCCTTCATCTGTGGCTGAACTTCATCTCCCCCTTTGACAGCGTGTGTTTCTCCTTCTACCAAGGACCAGATTAAAAATGAAAGGAGAATAGCTGCCATCCAACATCCAGCTTTAAATAGCTCAACATCCATCCTGAGATGCTTGATCCAAAGTCTCTCTTTGGGTTTTCTGTGGCTCTACTAATGCCACACCACTGCAGTAACTCTTTCAATCCTACAAGAAAGAAGCACAAAGTGTGGTATTGACCGACTCTGAATTTTTTAGTAGCATACGCCAATGCAGTCATCGTTTGGCTACAAATATCCGCGGGAAGAATAGATGTGTCCTTTATTAACATGGAGAGTGCTTTAAAAAGAACCTTTTATTGCAGTGTTGCCTTCACCACAGTAAATTGCAGCATTTTCATTTTCCTGTATTTATTGCATTGAAGTGTTTATATCACTGCGAAGCAAATATTTGATTTCAAAGGTCACTCATTGTATCTCTCTTCCTCTGGGGATACACGTAGGTCTCTCTTAGACTTCAGTATAACTCCATAAGGATATATAATGTTCTCACTATGAGATTCTTTATTGCATCTGAGCACTACTAAAATAGCAGATGCAGAATTCAAAGGGTAATAGGCAGTGCGTTTCCATTAGCCAGCTCTCTTTGTATTTTTCTTTAGCCCTTAGTCTGTTGTGCTTCTGTATGAGCACTGGCATAACATATAAGACTGGCTCACAGGGAATTTGATGTAGGTCACCCAAGTCCCTGAAGTTACTTGCCTTGACTAGAAGACACAGAGCCCAGCTTGGTACATGACGTACAGAGTTTTTTGTAGCAACGTTTGGACTTCTGTCTCCTTTTAAGAGAGCACCATGTATGTTTGTGTGTGAACCCAGAGGATTTCCTTTCCCTTTTCTGAAATGGAAAAACCAAGGTCCTCATGAAATTTTGGGCTTGCATTTGTGTATACAACTATTGCAAGTACAAATACAAATTGACTGGGTGTGTGCAAGTGGCTGTAACTTCTGTAGCAACTTTTTTTAAATAAAAGTTTTAGATCTAAAGAGCTTAACATATTCCATCACAACTTTGGTTTTCTGATCTGTCATCTCTGTAGCGACTGTAGACAAAATAAAACGTACGTTATGTTGAAAGTACAGAGCACACTACGGAGAGTTTATTTCCAGTTATGTTAGAGGTTCCTAAGGCAATGATAGGATTTTGATACTTAGTTCAAATCAGCTTGAATGAGAACAGAATGCAAAATATCAGCTATTATCAAAAATATAAATTCCACATGGAATTTATTACCCGAAGTCCTCAACAGTATCTTTGGCCTGTTCCTGTTCTGGTAAAACAAGAGCAGGTTTCAGTGGGCCTAAGAGAGACTAATACCTTATGCTTTTGAAAGTCTGTCCAGTAATCAGTGAGGGCAAATCCATTATGGTTTACCTTTTTTTGGCCATTCCTGTAAGCATTCCACTTTAATGTTTTAATACATCAAGAGGACTACATATAGGTGTTCCTAAGAAGCACCATAGAGGGAAAACTCTTAATTTGTACTGTAGAGAAATAATTCCCATTAAAACATAAATCTGCTCTCTACAGGATTTTATTGATGACAGGGTTTGTTGTTGGAAATCCATGACACTACAATGAAATTTTAGCCTAAACGGGGCTTTTCAAGGAAAATCCTGTCTCTAATCTGTCCTATTTCACATTTTAAACTGCAAAGTCTGCAAAAAAATTTAAACCCATTCCCAGCCATCTGCAAAATATATGTAGTTTATCATACTGTGTGCAAATCAGTAACCTTTATTGATTCTTGTGCACAGTTTTCTATTAAATAAAGTTGAATCAGCACTGCCGCGGGGCACTTTTGTTTATGACTAAAACTTGATGTAAAATGACTTGTCTGGAAGAATGCTTTTTGCTATTTCTCAATCCATTCTAAGTGCTTTACAAATACCAAACAATCTCAATAAACCTGTCAAGTTTGATCACTTGCTACAAAACATCTCTCTGGTTACAACCCCTGACACTTTTTTTAGCTTGATGCAAAATAGGATGTGTCTGTCACTAAGATGCCAACTGATGGTTCTGACTAACCAAGAAGGATAACTCGGAAGAAAAATCATGAAGTTTCTCCACTTTGTTTCTTTTTTGCACCACCCGACACCACTGCTGGCTCATGATCAGAAATTATTCAGTAAAAGATCAAAAGTCAGGCTGGAATCTACTCAAGAACTGAATTTCCTGTGCAATTTTTATTATCTGCAGTGACTGACAAACAGACTGTATTATTCATTATCGTCAGTAGAAGCACTCATGTCATTTTCTCTCGCTTACGCGTCTGTAATCATTCAGCTCACACTGGATACGCTTAGAGACTGAACCAAACCCCTGTTAGCATCCCATCCTTGCACTTATACATCACCTCCCACTTTACAGCTAGTAAGATGCTACCAGATAGACATAAAGCACGACCAGTTTCCTGCCCCTCACAACTAGATGTATATACCAATTAGATCAGTCCCAAAGTCATGCCTAAATTGTCCTGACTTTTGCTAAAGCTCAGTGCTGTTATCCTGCCAGCACAAGCGTAGCAAGGGATCAATCAATCAGGTTGGAAGAGACCTCAGGGATCATCGAGTCCAACCATTGCCCTGACACCACCCTGTCAACTAGACCATGGTACTAAGTGCCATGTCCAGTCTTTTCTTAAACACATCCAGGGATGGTGACTCCACCACCTCCCTGGGCAGCCCCTTCCAATGTCTAATGACCCTTTCTGAAAAGAAACGCTTCCTAATGTCCAACCTGAACCTCCCCTGGCGAAGCTTGAGGCTATGTCCTCTTGTCCTATCGCTAGTTGCCTGGGAGAAGAGGCCGACTCCCTCTCCACTACAACCTCCCTTCAGGTAGTTGTAGACTGCAATAAGGTCACCTCTGAGCCTCCTCTTCTCCAGGCTAAACAACCGCAGCTCCCTCAGCCGTTCCTTGTAGGTCAGACCCTCCAGACCCTTCACCAGCTTGGTCACCCTCCTCTGGACTCGCTCCAGCACCTCACCATCTTTCTTGAAGTGCAGGGCCCAGAACCGGATACAGTATTCAAGGATCCAGGCAGAGGAGAATATTTTAACTAAATATTCTAAAACTAGGTCCACAGACTTAATCCTGATATTCTGTTGCAGAGGCTGTGCCAGAAATATTTAAATGCTGAGTTCTGCCTCGATCTGGGAAAAAAACACAATTTATGAAGCAATGACCAGTGCTAGTGTCAGCCTGTGCCAATTGGGACAGGAGTTCAGAGAGTGGTTCTTTACTGAAATAACTTATTTTATCCCAGTTGAGCATGCCCCGTTTGCTGATCAGGAGCAGTGTCTTCCTGGAGCTGCAAGATGTGCCACAAAAGGCAACGCTAATGCAGCAGTGGGGTGGGAAGGTTGGGGTGGCCTTGAGAGTATCCCCACACTTTCACATGCCCTTCAGGAGAATACCAATTCCTGGTTCATCTCTTCCTCCTAATCCTCGGAGTGCACCACTTTTTGTAAAGCCTATTTACTGATGTTTGTGAGCATCCTTGAAGTGCCTAATATCAGTCTGAATATTAGCCATGAAATTAAGCTCTCTGCTTGCATCAGCCAGGGCTGCAGATGAGTTGCTCAAGCTCTGTCCTTTGCACTGCTGTGACCATGCAGCTGGTGGAAGCGGGTGGACTTCTCCAGCATACATTTGGGCTCCTAAACATTGTGTGACCCATCACAAAACGTCAGTCTCCCTCTGACAAGGATGTGGTGATGTGCTCAGTGATGAAAGTAAGATGCTGTGCCAGTAGCTGCAGGGCTGACTCTTCGAGATGGATTTCTTCCTGCTGTAGCTTCAAAGATGAAAAGCAACCACAAGTGAGGGCACAGCTAACACAAAAGCATGAAGGTCACATATTCCCTCTTAGATAAGAAAAACAGCAAATCCGTTGTTGAAGATGCAGAGGAAATGCAAGGAGCTGTCTGCTTTCCTTATATGTTTCTAAGCAAACAGAGTGTGACCCAGGAAATCTCCCTGCCCCTCAGCTGTACCTGTTCAGCCCATACTCCTCTTGTCCTGACAGTGAGTGCTGTCAAAGTGAGGAACAGATTCATCTCCAATAGATAATAACTTCCATTTAAACAGAGTTGTTATTGTTAAAATTTTAGAGCCAAGCTCTGCCCTGACTTATCTTGTTTCATAAAGGCTGCACGTATTGCAAAAACAGGATGGAAAATAGCCCCTGGGTTTTGCCCTCTTAGAGAAGCTTTGCTGAAAGAGGCTGCTTTTGTCCTCTTTCTGTAATTGAGCATGATGGCATGTGCTTTATGGCTGTTTATTTGCAGTCCCCCACAACTTCCCCACCTCCTCTGCACCTGGGATTAGGTTTTCCTGCAATGAACATATCTAACATTCAGTGAGCAGTAATTTGCAATGTGCCATGCTTGAATCAAGCAGAGAAACAAGCCAGTGTTGTTGTTATAAAGACCTGACAGATGGTAGGAGGACCCGCCTTTCTTAATCAAGTCATGCTCAGTAATCAGAGCTAGCTCAAATTTATAACAAAAAAGAAACCCTACTCAAATGAGGATTAATGGGCTGCATCCTGGTCTCTGGTTAGGATGAGCTCAGTGGCATCGTTCTGTATTGAGAGGGATAACCGAGATCAGAAACTGACCCAGTCTGGGGAGAAGTTGCAAATACCAGTTAGGTCCTGCCATCACTTCCCCTGAAATGAAGGATTCTCCCAGGTAGACAACTTCTCCCAGTCTAGCTGTAAATATTATTTCAGAGTCTGAACTATAGCATGGTGGACAAGTCATTAGCTGATAAAAATCTGCAGAGTTTCATTGTCTTTTATTTAATTGCAGATGTATTACCTGAGTGTCCAGCCCTCCAAGCGATGCAGCTGAAATATAGGGCATGAGGGGCATAGGCTTGACCTTGACCTCCTCCATGTTAAGGCTTTTAATTCTAGAGAAGAATGAATGGTTCTCTCAAGAGTCTTTCTGGTAGCAAATAACAACTCCTGAGTCTTGAACTTTGATATGAATAGCATTTGAAAGGTTAAGGAAAAAGGAAGGATTTTCCTGAAAGAACATGACAAGGATACATTCTTGTTCTTCCAGAGTGATTAATAATACAGGAATAAAGCACCACCTTGAACAATCCTGTGTGCTCTCGACTATATAGGAATTGCTATCCAGAACGGAAGAGTTTTGGTGAGGGCACTCATGTAATAAAAGCGCTTTTGTGGGACTGACATTTAAGCACAATTCGGTGAGTCAGGGAGCCTAACCACACTATTTCTTTCCCTTTTCACTGTCTTCCAGGCTCATAAGCAGCTGAGCGCAAATCCTTGATCTGCAGCTTCCACAAACACACCCACAGCTAAAATGGCGGAAGACGCTGATATGCGCAATGAGTTGGAAGAAATGCAGCGGCGTGCCGACCAGCTTGCTGATGAAGTGAGACCAATAGCTAAACTGGAAACTTGGGGTTGGGGTTGGCGTGAGAGACACATCCAGAAATAGGAGCTGATCTAGCAAGGGATTTCTAAGGCTGATTCTGTTTTCTGTCAGCTTTACACTGAAAGCAGAATTGGAAACGAAATGAGCTGGGGTAAAATTTAATATCATGTTTAGTCTAAATTAGGATATTTATTGATCATGAGTTTGATTTACGTATTAGAGTCCGCATCCATTTGACTGACCTCAGAGCAAAAAGCAGCAATTTAATATTTTCTGAGGATTCCTTCAATTTGCCAAACCTATTAAATGTTAAAAGTCACCAACTGGGTCTCTGAAAAGTCTTAGCTGAAAACCACAGACTTTATTTTTAAAGTGGAACACCAGCTGTTCCAAGCACTACTGCCACACCGTGCAGGCAAGGCGAGCACAAGCCTTAGAGACTGCAGCTGCCCTGAGATGCGGTGGGAACTGCTGCGCTGGCGAGCCGTAACAGAGAGCTGAAGATGAAGAGATCACCAGTACCCTGCTGATGGCCTGATTTTGAGGAAAGGCAAAGAGCGTAGGAAAAACATATTGTCAGCATGAGCCTGCACATTAGTGTTGGAAACCGTATCTTGCCAAATCTAAGTGTTTTTTCCTCTGTTTTTTTCAGTCCCTTGAGAGCACCCGTCGAATGCTGCAGCTTGTTGAAGAGGTAAGGACTTCCATTTTATATGCACTTCTGTTGTGATGGAGAGTCTGATGCTGGAAGTGTTTTCTTTTTTTAACTCACATTGCTAGGGCATGTCCATGGCTTTATGTGCCGCTCCGTCCCTCCTTATCCTTACCCCCTTACGAGGGTCATTCAAGACACTGTGCCCTAGTTGCCAAGCATCACGCTGCAGACCAGCTGCTGAGGCACTGTTTTGCCCATGCCTGCGTATCCATTGAGACAGGCTACTTGAGATAAACCAAGGAAACAGCCTCTGAAGGTGACCTGGAGTCAGGGACAAGTGGCTGAGTTTACTGCAGAGCTCCTGGAGCCTCGCACTGGCACCTCTCTGATGTCCTTGCCATAACACTGCAAGTGGGGAAGGTGAGAAAGGCCCTTGGTCTGTTTGCCTTCTCATCTCTAAATCCTCACTCTCCATAAACACTTGCAGCTATTTATAGAGCATCACTCACCACAGCATGTAAGTGCCACTTCTTTATGTATCTCTGAAACACTTATTAGGATTTCAAGGCTCATGAGATGTCCTAGATTGACAGCTCTGAAGAAACAAGTTCTCTGATTTTCCACAGTGCTAAGGAAGGGCATCCGAGCTCAGTCCTCACGGCTAATACAGCTTATACCCGCCTGGAGGGGTCACTCCCAGAAGGGAAAAACCAGTTCAGTCAGACTTCATTTCACTCTCTTCATAACAAAGGGCTTTAAAAGTTGGAAATTCCCAAACTCAGTTCATTTTAGAGTGTTCAGCCATCAGGTGGTGGAAAACTTTGCTCCTGCCTGACAGGACATATTATTTTCAGACACCATGCGAGCCTTGGCTCTGGAGCTGGTGACATTTTTAATCAGGGTCATCAGCACTGACAGTCCCAGTACTCCTGACAACCAGAGGAGTCTCCAGCAGAGACAACGAGAAGAAAATTACATCAGGTCCCATGTTCAGGAACAAGCACAAGCCCAGCCGCAGGCTTCATGGCCTTGAAATCAATCACAACTGTAGAGATCAATGGAGTCCAGTGGAGACAAAATTAAATTTCCATGTACAGATAGACAGACAGATGGGTCATTGAGCACAGTCAGCATCGCTTCTCCTCCACAAACACTTCAGATCTGGGCCCCTTGCAGCCGAAACATGTTCTTGTCTTACAAGCAATCTGTCCCTTTTTGCTGCTCAATTCCCTGGACATGCCATTTCTAACCATCATTTCATGTTAACTCTATGCTGGATGCAGCTCCTGCTGAAATCAATTCAATGATATGGAAGAGAGTCTCATATGGGTCCCTCCACAAACGCAAGGTAGGAGAGCCTGCTGCCCCAAAATGCCTGTGATCTAAATAGACAAGGCAGATGATGAGTGGGAAGAAAGAGAGGTGTAGGAAAGGGAAGTGATTTGCTCAGGTCCAAGCCATCAGTAAATATCAGCCCTGGCTCTCCTGAGCCGTATTTGTGTGACCTATGCACTGCTTGAGTCTTCATAACATATTGAACCAGCATGTTGTGAATGCCACTGGAGTTTCAGTATTAAATCACGGCAAATGGCAAAGTGGGAGGAGAACTGAGACTGCTGAACTTACCAATGAATTTATGTAGGACTCTAGCGCTTCTTGGAAGAGCTCGGCATCTCTCCGGACCTGGCTTTTATCCAGATGCTACGATTTCTTTCTGTCCAAATAGAGAAGTTTCTAAAACTAGCACTGAGTAGTCAAGGGAATTCTTCTACAAAGAGCTGAATATTATTTTCATTAACGTGACTATGAAAGACTTTCAAAATTCTTCTGTGGTCTAAATGGTTGATTACTGTGACCCTATTTCCTAGGTACTCTTAAAAGAGTGCAGCATTTAGGGAGTGAGACATTTTATACTGAAAAGACAAATGGTGAGTGTCTTTGAAATTGAACTCGCACTGCTCTGATTTAATAGACCCAAAAAATCCAATTAGACTCCCCTGCTTAGCAGAACCTGTCTAGTGGGTAGAGAGAGAAAATATTCTTTCTCTGTAAAAGAAAGCTTTTTACTCTATTCTCTTGATACAGCAAATCTGTTATTCCTTACTCAGGAAAAGGATGCCTCCATGTTTAAGCATTATTACTGTATACATATGTGTGGATTCCTACCATGGTTGGCTCCGCTCTGTTGCATACTAGGAAAATACAAAATAAATAGACTGACTTGGCTTCACTAGAGACAGAAGAGTGCTGTCCACCCAGGGAAGCCCTACAGTGGTATGAGGCATCCTTAATGCTGAAATGTAAGTCATAGCCTGGGGGACAAAACCAATGTCCCCGAAGGACCATGCCCTCCTTGCCCAAGACAACTAGGCTGAATTTGGAGACTAAGCCCTCGTGCTGTTCCCAGGGAACGCTGGCAAGGAAAAACAAATCTGTTACTGCTGCTTATTTTTATAACCCAGCTTTGCAAGAAGCTGATTGTTTCAGTCCTAGCACAATAGGGGAAGCAAGAAGAAGTGGTGAGTGGCTGTTGCAAAGTAGCCATGGCTTTGCCCCAAGGCAGCTATGTACTGGGATGGTAGATTACAAAGATCAGTTTGCTCTGTGGTGCCCAGCATACCCATGCAACACAGTTACATCTACGCTGACCAGTACTCATTTGAGCTGCTCAGTGCTATAAATACCTGTATTTTAGGATGATGTTGTGCAATGTTTGGGCCAAAACATATAAAATACAAATGAACTGAAGCAGAAGTGAGACTAAATACACAGTTTGCAGCTGACCTTATTTTCTTGCTCAAGCTTTTTACCTCTGAGCCAACTTTATGAAATGCAGAATAACACATGCAAGGGGAAAAGCCATGAGTCTATGAGCATCTTACAGCGGAACCACTGCGGCCTTTAAAGAGAATCAATCATTGCAGGATGGGAAAAAAAAAATGTGGTTTCTAGCTATGATGCACCAAGAGAAAATATCAACAAGATCAGTACTGCAGAAAGCCCAGCAAGAAAACACTTAGCAACATGTACATTTAAATCCAGGCAGGACTATCTTCTCCTCTCATATGCTGGGTGGTTAGCATCAAGTTTACTAACGTATCAAAGCTGAAATGGTAAGCTATAAATGTTTGATAACCTCATGATGTGGCTCTACACAGGACACTGAACACACATTATGCCATTTTAGTAACTTCCTTCATGACTGGCAAGTGAGTTTCCTGTGACGTTATTATCATAGTCAAATGTTGATTTTGAAGAATGAAAGAAAAAATATTCTATTAATTTAGAGTTTGGTCCAAAGTTTGTCAAAGCTAATTTGAAAAATCCCTTTGATATCATTAGCTATTGGAACGGTTCTACTCAGAAAAGTATTTTAATCTGTGTAATTCCACAGAAATACATATCTGGCATAGGGGAAGGTGATTCATAACTCTGGTCTTGGTATTTCCTATGCAGGATTAGACCCCTTTGTCTATGTAAACCAGTGGGGTAGCACTGGCATGGTGGTCATCGCACTAGATAAAAAGCAGGCACACAGGATTCGAGTGGGAGTTCACAGATTCGTATAGGCTGAGGATCTGAACCCCAGGGTGAATTAACAGGCTGAGAAGTAACATGGCTCTTTAATCAGGCATGGAGAGACATTACAGCATTAACAGGGTGACAGTGAACTTGGAGCAGGAGCTGAGGAAATGCATTACTATGGATGACTAAAAAATGTTTCTTTGCCCACATTTTTGTCTGTAGGGTGTTGACACTTCTCTTTAGTGTTTCTGGGAACTGCTAGCAATGTCAGCCTGTCCTGGTGCATAATTGTCTGTATTAATTTATTCAAAACAAACTCTGTAATCCATATCAATTAAAGAAAACTTCTTCATTGAAGTGTAAGTTTATGTGTTCTTCACATAACTGAGAGTGTATATCTGTTTTTCAGGGCATCTCCTGAAATGCAGAGAAAGTGATTTCTAGAATTTGGATTCTCTATCTGATATATCATTCCCTTATACTGTTATAAAAATCACCCCTCAGGCTAAACCAAAGTTGGAGTAGCTGCCTTTTGTAGCAGGCGTGGGTTGGATGCAACACACTGTTCCTGGAGGGACTGATGGGCTCTTTGAGATGTCATCCCAATTCTCTTCCTAGTTTTATTCCCACCTTTGGAAATTAAGTGACATAACAGCATTAATAAGAAGCGATACAGCAGTGCATTTCCCCTCCAAAGTGCTGGGCAAATTTCAGTGAACGTTTTGTTGCTGACTTGCCCTGGGATCCTCATAAAAAAAAGTTTTAAAAAGCTGTTACAGAAGACTGAGGATAACGTATATTAAAGCCTCCAAAAGGGCTCCCAGTTATGCTGTTAAACTGGCTTCACTGAAGCATTGACAGACTTAGGATGATGTATTTAAGAGCTGAATTAAGCCAGGAGTTTTAAAATCGTATATTCTGGGTTTCTGATCAGTAGCTTAGCGTGTGGTCCAGTGGAGAACCTGGGCACATGCTTCATAGAAAGCATGTTGAACCGAAACCGTGTTCCTTGATGGTTTGCTTTTATCTAAACACTAGAGCTTAGTGCTACTGAAAGGTTGAAGGACATGGACTTTCATAAATTTATGGGGTTTATATACCTGGTGCTGTTTCACCTAATGTGATTAATTTTCAAGTCAAAAGTTATGACCTCCTGCTCTGAGGGGTCACCTTGTGTGCAAAATTGGGCAGATCTTTGCAGAAAAACAGTTGGCAACCCACAGCAGTCTCCATGGAAATCAGAGTCTGGGAGGCCATGCCGGTCAACCTGCTCATTCCTGGACTCAGGGCTGAGTATGTTCAAGGGCTGCGTGGGAAAGATTATATGTTTTACTGTTTCTGGTACACCTGCTTTATGGATAAACAGAGGAACTCCAGAGCTGTCAGTTCAACGCCTCAACAAAAGCAATTCATGCTGTGCCGTTTTACTCTAAATGACGAGGCTGCGAGAGGTTTGCTGTACTGTGGCGAGACCCAGCAGTCCAAATTCTCCTCTCAAGTGCAACAAGAAGACAAACAGAGTCAGAAGTAAATCTGGAGAGAGAAGGCTGATTTAAGAGCTGGATTAAAATGACAAGTGCTCCATGAGCCCTGTAGGGTCCTACGAAAGATGCATGTTTCTTCACTCTGGCCTGAACTACCCTAAGCATCCCATTTTTTGAGAATCCTTATTTTGCCACAAACTAAAGAAAGGATTACCTGTGCAAGGACTGGAGGGTCTTAAGAAATTCCTCCATTGCACAGGAAGAAAGGCTCTAATCTTGGGGAAAGTGTACCATTAGCACACATGTTCATAACAAGACTAACCTCACTAGTTCTACCCATTCATGGCTTCTCATGTAGGATCTCACTGATGTTGATGAGCACTGGATGTGGGTGGGAACCGTTCGGAGCCCTCAGGACCAGACAAATCAAAGCATGGTCACTGGGCTCCTGCCGTGACCATGGCTCTTCTGGGAGCCTGTTATCAAGATTTGATGATCAGTTGTTGTAAAACCTGTTCTTCTGGGCACTTTGCGAACACATCTTTCGTCACCTCCTGTTACACATTGTCTAAGCAACCAGTTCAAGTGTGTCTGCTGAGACCTGCCCCCACTGAGACCAAGGGGAGTTTCTGTGATATTTTTAGTGCAGAAAACACCAACATTGTCTGTGTTTGGGCCCCAAACACACTTGAGTGGCACTTTTCTTCCTCTATATTCCTTTAAATAAAGAGGTTTTGTAGTTTCCAGAGATGCCTCAGTCTGTCGTCACTGGGGGTCAGTTACTGAGTGTTCCTCTCCTGCTCAGATGTCTGGATGATGAGCACATTTTTAGAATAGTTCTGTCTTATAGACATGTTTGGTTCTGAGCTATCTAAAAGATCAGTTGCAATGGAAATACTGAACTTTTAGGAAAGTCTGGATCTGTTTTAAATGCACAAATGTGATTTTTTTTTTTAATTGGCTTTACACAGTTATATTTTTTTTTTCTGAAAAAAGCTGAAAATTAATGCTTAATAGAAACTTGGAACAGGAGGAGATTGTCACTTGACGTCTGAATCACTTCTCTTCTCTGTCAGTGAGCATCTTTTTATTAGCTTCAATATGCTTTGGAGTAGACCTCAGATGCAGACAAGTATATTCAGTGCACACTCTTTAAAATTTTTACATTAGTATTAATGTTGTGGCAGGCTGCTCTTAAGAGATACAATATTGCTTGATAAAATTAAATGGCACTGATGGTCAGGTAAGTAAAAGAAAATTGTACCTCTTTTGCTCTGTGCAAGGATTTAATATGAAATACAAACCATAAGGACTAATTGCTGAACTCCTGTCTCCGTGTAGGTCTTATTCAGGTCACTGGACATCTTAGCTGCGTGAAGGCAGTTTGCTCAGATGTTAAAAATTGCAGGAAAATAAGGTCAGAGGGTTAAGGAACCGCAAACATTTCTCAGCCTGACCATGTTTGACTCACTGAAAGCCAACAACTATCATACCACCAATTGCAGGTTTTCTGAGTCCAGTATATAGAATGGCTCCATGTCAGTCTGCACCATCTTTACTCAAACACAAGACGACTCAAGACCTAAGTAGTCTCCTTGTGTTTGCATGAGGCATGTTTTTTTAAAATACATATAAATCTTTTGGGGTAAGACATCCTTGGGTACCAAGAGCATAGAAAGAACACAATTAAAAGCTATTGCGCATCCAGTGCTTAGCAAATCTGACACCTGCCCTACAGAAAAGGTAAGATCATTAAAAGTTGTTTCCTTACTCTAAATAGGAGAATCTAAGATGACCCTTGGACCCTAAGTTTCTAAAGGTTGCAAAAACAAAAGCTGGCTGGGATGCAAGTAAATACACTATGAGCTTGAAGGGAGAGAGAGCAGCAGTGGGTACCTGGTAGATAGCTGACCCAGGGGCAGTAAGGCACAGAAGACTCTGGGGAGAGGCAGGAGGCTTTTTCTCTCCATCTGGCAACTCATACAAGGATTTTTTTAAAAAAAAAAAGAGGAAAAAAAGGGGGAGGAATTAGCCAGGCTGCACACATCTGATGTTTTTCCCAGTTTCTACAGTGACATAGACACTAAAGACAAGAACGGGAGTGCAGAGAGAGGCAGATGAGAGCACAACAAGAGGCATCTCGCATCCCTCTTGAACCAAGCAGGATTCTCTTGAAGCAAAGCAGAGAAGCACCAGCTGCACCAGCCAGACAGCCCTTGAGTGTGGCAGAGAGTCAGGCTTGTAGCAGAGCCAAGGTGTGCAGTGCAGGACTCCAGGTTTCTGTTCCTGTGCATCTATGGGCATCTCCCCTGCCCTCTGCAAAATTGACACCACCAACTTTACCTTCACAGGGGTATGGATGGCTTTATGTTCATGGAAGCAGCTATATTACTGCTGCACATGTCCAGATAACTCCCCTGGCAAGCTGTCAGGCCACAGTGGACTTTACTTCGTCTGTTATTGAAATGCAACAGTCAGGAGATTGTTCAGGCCATTAATGATTCACAGACGTTATCACTGCTCCAAGCAGAATGGAGCTAGTTTCCCTGTTGTAATTAAAAAGGAGCTAAACTGATCTGTGATATAGCTTAGTGTCACAGCGCCCAGAAACCGGATACACCTGATCACATCCCAGAGTGGTGATAATGCATGCAAAAACTGTATTTGTGAAAGGTGCCCCGCTGTTGATTTAGGCAGGTGGGAGCTCTGAATTGCTCGGCTTTTGCTCAAGACCTGCATCCAGCAAAGGCAATGATAAGACTCCCATTAACCTCTGTGGGAGCAGGGGTAGGATCAGCACGTAGGTGTTTTAAAAATCCTGCCTTCAAGCTCGATCCAAAGTCCTTTGATGCTAAA
The DNA here is from genome assembly GCF_013368605.1 of Nyctibius grandis. NCBI lineage: Eukaryota > Metazoa > Chordata > Aves > Nyctibiiformes > Nyctibiidae > Nyctibius > Nyctibius grandis. The sequence continues at coordinate 6,101,344 of NC_090658.1, forward strand.
GGTGTCTATTGGCTGAACTAAAACCAGGCTCAAACCCATATCTATTAGATCTCCAAGCCAAAAAATATGGCTTAATCCTATTAAATATTATCCTGCTTTAAAATGGATTTCCTAAGTAGGTAAGCTTTCCGACTTCTGTGTTGCAAGGGCTACGTATAAACCACTCTGCCTCCTTACCAAACATGGTTGTGCCATATCTATTTCCCTTGGGAATTTCTCCACTGGGATGAACATACACCTCTAATGTCAATACCCCCTTCTCCTGCTTCAGAGAATTTGGAGATGAACCCTCTCTTTTTAGAAATTACTCTTGTGTAAAGTGATTAGTTTAATCTCAAAGTCCAGGATTTTGTGTTTTCTGCAGTAGCTCAGTATCCCAGTGAATCCTGAAGGATTGATCGTACAATTGAGAGTTCCTTGTACAGTGTCCAGGCACATAAGGTTTTTGGACTGTGCCACCAGCCCCTTATGACCTTGTCATTCCTTTCACTGTTTTTCTTTTGTCTTCCTATGTCCCATGTCTAGGGCTGAGTGTTCCCTCACTGATCGCTCTTTCTCTCTCTCTCTTTCTTCCCCCCCTCTCTCTCCTTACCTTGCTACCATTGTTGGGATGTAGAGTAAAGATGCTGGTATCAGGACTTTGGTTATGTTGGATGAGCAAGGAGGTAAGTTCAGATTGCTTCAGTAAGGAAGCATAACCATTCTCAAAGTATTGTACTAACTGTGTGCGATCCTGAAAACGAGGGCCAGAAAACACATGTGTGGTTGCGCATGAGAACCCAAGAATCTCTTTGCCTTTAGCTTTGTTCTCTGACGGAGGAACGTACAATAACTGAGTAACAGTCTGTACTTCTTTTGATCTGTTTCCCATTAACGTCCAAGAGAGCTGCAGGCTGAACTCATCCAAACCATCATTTTTTCAGCAAGCTTTGGGTTAAGATTCATCTACACAATAGGAAGTTTTTCCTCCGTAAGTGTAAAATCCAACATTATTTACGCAGGTGCTAAGTAACTTTCTCATTTGTTTTAGCCGAAAAGCATGTATTAAACAGAACCCAAGAGAAGGAAAAACAGGTTAACTTGTGTAAAATTCAGTTGCTTTTTGTATAGAAATGTCAGTAAGGATAACCGGAATTTACCATTAAAAGCTACGACACGATCAGCTTATTACAATTGACTATATAGCAGCTTTCAAGCTTAGACAAGTCCCTGTCTGTGGATGACAGTGACAAAGGCAGATCTAGGTATATTCAATACATTCCAGGAAATTACATTTTTGCCCTTCATAATATTACAAAGAAGCAGGTAGCTTCCCCCTCCCCAACAAAACTAATAAGTCTTCATTTGCTGCAGACCCACAGCACCAGCAAAATGGCGTCTCCAAAGAGAGGTTAAATCAACAGAGTATAAATTTATGCTGCTCTATATCAAACCAGCCCCCCAAAAGCCCTTGTTATTATTTACTATGTGGCATGATACAAAACTGTATTAGGAAATGTTTTCTACAGAGGTAATGCTGTATTACTCATTAAGCCCAGACAACGACTATAGGCAACAGTACGGCATTGTTGGGAAATGGACTGCAGAATCTGACAGACCCTTTTTCTCTGTAATGTCCCTGCCTCTCTGGCACTAAAATGAATAAAAAGTAATAACAGGACCTAAACAGAAAGTATTTTCTCCTATTTGCTTTTTTATGTACGTCTCATTGCTCCCCCCCACCTCACCCTTTAGGGAAAAGAATTTCACCTAACCGAATTTTGTTGCATCAATTTGTCCTGACAAGAAAAAAATTACAGAAAATATTTTGTTGTCTTCAAGGTTTTTTTTTTTTGAATAACAGCAGTAAAAGAACTATCACTGAATACAGAAATTACTTCTGTTGAAACAGATATGACACCTGCCTAAATAATGTGTTTTGTTTCAGAAGGGAATTGTACAGTTAAAATAAATCACAAATATTGTCAGAGAAAGTCTGTAAATACCCAAGTGTGTCTTGCAATGTAATTCACAGGCAGATCAGCAGGAACTTTAGGGGTCCTATAGTTTCCCAAGACTAAATACAAGGGAAGTTATGTTTCTGTTCTTTAACTGTTATTTTTCCACAGATTGCTAGGGGGTTTTATTTTGGTTTTAACCCTGAATTTTGTTTTTTACTTTGGAATTCTACTTTTGCTAAACTCTTGTACGCAAAAGTTGTCCGACCGACTGTTGACGGTCTGTGTGAGCCAAGGAGCTGAGGCTGGACTCACTGATCTCTTTGGAGTGCAGGGAACTCAATATTAGACTCTTTATTGACAGTGAAACCTGAAATGTATCTTGTATGGCCAGAGATGCAGTTAGTCAATACTTACAGGAAAGAATCAGACAATTTAAAAACCTCTTTAAATTGGTTATGATCATGCCTGAAGTGGTGCAGTAAATTTAGCTTGTTACTATACAGTATGGGTTTCTTAAGGAAAACAGCCTAATGATGCTACAGACCCTGGGAATATTGTAACCACTGTACAATGCTGAATGTTTAATTAAGTTTTGTTTATTTTAGCCATATGTAGCTGTAATAATTACCGATTTTTTTATTTTAGCGATAAAGAACTTACTGTATTATTGGGCAAAATACACTAATGGTGACTTTGAATCCTCTGTAATCAGTGCAATGTGTGCAACTCACGGATGTCTCAGCAGATTATCAGATTAAGGAAATAATTTGCTAACACTGCCATGTGATCTCTTTTCAGCTGACTGCACAAGTCACTTAAGATTATTAGGTGTTAAATATACAAAAAAACATGACATTGATCTTTCCAGTGGGTGGCAAGCAGAATATCTAATCTCTGCAGTTGCTTGAAGCTCTATTTCTAGGTTTCCTTACAAAATTGCTTGCTTTGAAGTCAAACAAACCTTACAAGGAAAACTTCTTTGAGCTGATCTCAATCTAAATAACACAAAGCAGAAGCCATTTTCTGACATCAATAAGCAGAAGCCTTTGGGATCATAAAAGGAAAGAAATCAGCAAAGTTTCGCAATACTAGGTATTTATACAATAAAGCCAGTCTGGCTAGCTCCTGTTCCCTAAACGCAGCAGACCACAGAGTCTATCATGACCCTACAGAGATGTGGAGCTTCACAAGAGCTTTCGTTACTCCTGTTTCACAGAGAATGGGGCTGCCATAAAAACTAGAGACCTCCTTCAGTGCCTTTCATAGTCACTGGGAATCTGAGTGGGCTTTTGAAGTAGTCCCTCTGCAATACCAAGAGTTATCATTTTTTGAGCCAGGTATTGTCACCCAAATCAGTTCAACACAGTTCTTCCCCTGGGGAGCCCAAAGAAAGGAGCTAAGATGTTAGACACTCCTTGTTGAGATTTTTTTTTCCATCAGTGAGAAAGTCTTTCCCAGGGCCTATGTGCATCCATGATACTTATGTTTTTTTAAACCTGCCCTCGAGTCAAGCTCCCTTAATCAATTATTTAAATACAAATACGTACATAATGATTTAAGCTAAAATATTTACATTTTACACTAAAAATGTCATGCTGCAAAGGATTATTGAGCAGGAGCAATTGCTCAGCTTCATTAAATATGTCTTTCAAACATACTAACTTAGAAAAATGTTAATATTTGGATGCATGTTGGCTAAAAGCAGATCATAGAAATGAAACTGATTGTACAAAGTGGGGATATGAAGATAAACCCAAATTGCTGACATAGGAGGGGTCCCAGGTCTCTCTTCCTCCAAAGGAAACTCCCATCACCTGGGAGTATCAGCAGGCAGAGAGACTTGGACCTCCAAGGACCTTTTTTTTTGTATTATGATGTCCTCATTCAGTTTATTACAAAAGAATTTTGTTCTTGTATTCAAAATGAGGTGGAGGGGGAGAAACTTTTCCAGTAACAACAGTAGCAGCACAACCATTTTTCATCCAAGGCAAGATAGAGGAATATCCACAACTTTGATAAGCCACAAAGAAAATGTCAATACAACTGAAATTTTCTCCCTGCACCACACCAACAGCAAATACACAACCAGCAATGCCAGTGAACACAGGGAGCAGCTTAATCTACCCAGCAGATCTGTATTCCAGATCAAGTTGAAGGATGGAGATAAAACTTTGGAATAACTCCGCAACCCTACAAGCAAAAGGGTTGACACCAAGTGATGGTGCCCATGTTAGCTGACCTCTACAGTTTCTGCATGAGTTAGAGCTGGCCTGTTTCTATAGCACTGGAGAAACAACTGCAGTAAATACAAAGATAATTACCATTCCTTTCCATCAGAGAGCAAAATTACAGCCCCTTGTGCAGGCCCCTTCCCCAGCTTATCTCCTATTCAACAGTTACCACAAAAATTGTTAGGCAGCGAGATGCCAACAGCAGAGTCGCTAGAGGTGTTCCAACAACACCTATGAGCTGAGCTGATCACAGTCAGAAATGATTTGCTAATTAGCTAAAAAAAAAATGGTAACTACCAACTATTCCAGAGTCTACAGGGAAAATGGCATTAATTACGTTGAAAGTGTAGTGCAGAACAAAAGACAAACAAACACCCCCAAAAGCAGGTTGTGCATTGTCTAACTGTTATTTCTAGCACAGCCACACGTGGGATCACAAGCACTCCCTGCCAGCTTTCTTCCATTTGTACCTGTGCTCAGCAATGCCTTTCAGAGCGGAGGTAGGTCAAGACTCAGGATTTCTGAAAAGGCTGTCCTGGAAATGCACTTCGCTCTGATATGATTCTGCTGTATGGAAAACAGGATCACCAAGTATCATTGGAAATAATAGTTAATCTGCTGACTCTCTCTCAAATTCAGCCCTCTTTTATGCAATTATGATTACAATGTGTTCTTAGATGTCCTTTTTTTTTTTTTTTCCCCCCTCTAATTAAAATTGTCCTTGGTGGAGATTGTTTCATTGCACAATACTCCAAGCAAAGGAGCAAGTTCCCTCCTCCACAGGCATTTAACTGACATTCTAGCACTGGCCCCAGATCCTGGACACTAGTCAAGGAACATTTGTTATAAATTACAGATGGGGATGCAAAGGTGGAGCAACACCACACTTGCCCTGTCTTGGTCCTGCATCCAGTGCTGTGTTAAGATGCTTTTGCAGCTGTGTTTGCTCAAGAGACCACAGGAGCAGCTGAGGGATGCCCTTGCTATGCTCCCCTCTCCCAGCCACTTCCCCAGATCAGTCACCAAGTGGGGATTTGCCAGGCTGTTACGGAAGATCCTGGCAAAGACCCATTTGCAAAGGGCCACAATGCTACAGTAAAACTAAAAGGACTAGCTTAGTCCCTCAGTTGCCTATGGTTTTAATACAGATGTGGTTAATAAGTATAACGATACAGGTAAAAAAATATCCTTGTTTGTATCCTAAGATATGCCATTAGTTTGCTGTAAGACCTGTAAGAAGAAACATGGCCACTATGCTTGAATCAAAGTGACATTCTCAGACATAAAAGGGTATCAATATGTAAAAAGGGCTAAAGCTCTTTTTTTTCTAGAGCTTCCTGGAAAAAAAAAAAGAAGGAAATCTCAATGAAACATACCTCTGATGTGTATTCTGCTTCCAGACAACACCAATTCTCTTATATATCATATATGATACATAAACATATATATAGATGTAGTATATTCAAAGAATACTGCAACAAACTTTCAAAAGATGTTTAAACTCTGACCTTGAAGTGCTTCTCTAAACGAGAGATAAAGGACATGATCTTTTGTAGGTGTGAATTTGCGTAGGTTCATGGCAGTATATGCCAGCAGACTGCCTTCCCTAAAACCTTCAATGAAATACACAAAGTTGGAATAGGGAAGCTCTGTGAAAACAGACATTAAATTAACCTTTTGATAGCCATCTGATTTCTTACCGGCAGCGTTTCATTCTGGGCTAGATTTTCATATCAGTTATAGCAAAACAAATCCAGAGTGACCCCATTAAGTTAATTCCTCTATAATATTTATGCCTCAATAATTGTGGTCAGACTCATGACCTTATCTGTGGGACCAGATCTTTGACAGTTATAAATTGGTGTTGCTCCACAAAGCCATCATAACTCGGCCAATTTAAACCAGTTAACAATCCAGCCCACTACATTAACAACTAGCAAATGGTTTTAGGAGCAGCAGCCAGCTGTCTAGACTTCTGGGCTACAAATATGACATGGGCTTTTTACACTGATAAGGTTTCCTTTAATGGAAGGTAAATTAGTTGTGGGTCCCTTTTCTATTCAGAAATAGCATAGGCATCATACACAAATCCTGAAGCAGGATAAATTAAGTGAGGTTCCTGGAGAGAGCTATAATTTAAATGAAAGTCTTTGAGTCATGTCAAAAATACTCTTCAATTAGCACTCATCTATTCAGGCAGAATAGGAAACAGGGAAAGAAAGTTCAAAAGGCCCTACTGCATACCTGGCTTCAGAGAATGTGCATCTGAGCAAGGAAAAGTGCTTAGACTGAAAACCATCAGTGGTACCAGATCTAGGACTGATCCCTGCAGTCTTACCTGGAATTTTCTACTGGCCAGCCCAGGTTAGAGAAATACAGGCAGCAAAATCAGTGGAAGAAAGGTCACTATCTCCTGTCCCTTCCGATGTCAAAATACACATGTGACAACAGCCTTCTTTTAACTGAGAGCCCTGAAAACCAGCCAGGCTGTGCAAACACAGCTCTCATGAGCACGAGGTGGGAATCCGTGACAGAAATTTAGCAAATCCTGTCACGCTGCATGAACCAGCATAAAAGCCACCTCACACTCCCACAGCTGCTTCCCAGACCAAGAGCGAGAGTTGCCCAACTATGCGAGAGAAGTCAGGAGTCTGACTTAGTGAGGAGCAGGAGCACTGAGAGAAGTATCACAGAATCACAGAATGGTTAAGGGTTGGAAGGCACCTCTGGAGATCATCTAGTCCAACCCCCTGCCAAAGCAGGTTCACGTAGAGCATGTTGCACAGGGTCGCGTCCAGGTGGGTTTTAAATATCTCCAGAGAAGGAGACTCCACAACCTCCCTGGGCAGCCTGTTCCAGTGCTCTGTCACCCTCAAAGTAAAGAAGTTTCTCCTCATATTCAGATGGAACTTCCCATGTTTCATCTTGTGCCCATTGCCCCTTGTCCTGTCACTGGGCACCACTGAGAAGAGTCTGGTCCCCTCCTCTTGTCACCCACCCCTACGGTATTTGTAAGTGTGTTCTACCACATACCCACGCTTCTGATGAGATTGACAATCTATGGCTACAAACATGAACCAAAGCTTCTGCTAAAGCCTCCCAACCAAAATGTAAAATTACAACGCGCATTAAAACAATCCAACCTTGTATTTCTGGTCCTTGGCTCAGCAGTTCATCTGGCAGAACTTGTGCGGTGTATCTCTCAGGTTTCCTTATTAGTTTCCCAATCCTTTGCTAAAGTTACATGTGCTCCTTTTAGAGGGCACTGCCAGGTAACTCTGATCCTCTAAAAGTACCCTTGAATTTGGGACCAATAACTCCTGTGGTATCAGGAGACAGGCACATCCAGCTGAGGAGAATGAGCACTGATAGCTGAAGAGCAGATGCAGCTGGCAATACCGACATGGCACCTCTCTTCTCAAAGCCCAGCCTCATGAAAGAATTAAACAAAGAGCACGAGTTCAATATTTGAATTATTTCAGTTTGAATAATTTAGGCCAGGATTTTCAAGGCCCTCTAGGGGTGAGATGCCCAATTCCCATTAAAATTAATTTTATTTAATTAATTTTAATGGGAATTGGGTATCCAAATCCCCCAGAAAGCTTTGACAATCTAAACCTCAATTGTTATTAGAAACCCAAGTAAGAAATTAGGCCTATTCATGTTCCCAAAGAAGTCAAGCGGAGTTTTGTACTGACGTCAATATACAAATTATTAATTTTCTAAAATGCTTTTTTTTTTTTCCTTCTTGAGAGGGCTCAGTTTACATCAGGGATGACATTAAATTTATCCTATAAGCAGTGCTCTCTTAGTTCCTTTCCTCTCAAGTCTAATTCTGTGGTTATATTTTTTTCTTTTCAATATGAGCAGTAATGATGTATTTGTATTTTATTGGAATTGCTTTACTTTGCCTCTTCAGGTATATTTACAATTTTTACTGGATTGAAATGTTACTCCAAGTAATTATCTCATTCCATGTAATACTTATTTAGGTTTACCCTTCACAAAACAAATGGTGAGGCTTTCCACCCATGAAAATGCTGTCACTACCACAGACTCCACATAAGACCCCTGATCCCACTGGATCCATGTCTGTTTACATCAGCAGAGGATCCGTTCCTACAATTTTACATTGTGGCATTCTGTTCCTCTAGGCCATTTTTTCCATCTTTAATAGTGAAGAAATTAACACATTAAATTATTCTGAGCTACCAAGTCACTAAGAAAACCCTAAACCATCATCAGCCTTAGGTGGAAATAAGCCAAATTACGTTTGATGCCAGTGGAGAGACAGTGTCTATATATGGCTGGTTACTGGGCATGGTGCTTTGTAACTTGCCCTGGACCAAAGCAGAAGTGACCCCACTGAAAACATGAGTGTTCACCCAATGCTTGTTTTGGTAAGATCCCTTGAGGACAGAGACAACTAACGTCACAGCCAACGGACCTCTTTCAGTGAGCATCAGGCTCCTGTGCCGGTTGTAATTCCTCTGTGTTCACTGGGGTTATTCCTGATTTGCAGCATCCACACTAGAAAGAAAACCAGCCCTGAGGCCATACTCAGATTAGAAATTAATATCCAATGCCAATCAAAGTGGCAGGTCTCAGTTTCCTCAGCCTCTGGAAAAAGGAGTATTTGGACATGGCTCTTAACAGCTCGCTCCATCTCTGGTACAGTTACTACCAGCTCTCCCACTCAGTTACCCACTAATCACAGCAATTACACTGCTCAAAATCACCTAATTTCAAGGGATTTGTAAGTAACTGAAGTATTTACCATGGAAGGACATCTTTTCTCTTGTATTAACATACATAAATGCAAAATAATAACACTTTATCTTTCTTTCTCTTGGATGTCATTGGTGTTTTAGTAAGTGGCTGTATTGTATTATGTTTCTGGACCTTAAACTTTATAACCCTTCCTTTCTACATCATTACATCTTGTTTAAATTACTATATTTCAAACACCTTCCTCCTTTGTTTTACTCTTCCCATATTAGTAAAAGGCATCTTTGGCATCCAGTGTGGCATACATCCTTGCGACAATGCATCAGCTCAGATTAATGCATTGTAATGTCATTATTAATTCAGTTCTACATGGTCCTTTTTCATGTTCTGTTGAAGACAAAAGCAAACAAACAAAAATACAATTCATTCCACACTGTCATCCCTTTGTCCTGACCAGAACAACTCGATCGTGTTGAAGAAGGCATGAACCATATCAACCAAGACATGAAGGAGGCCGAGAAAAATTTAAAAGATTTAGGGAAATGCTGTGGCCTTTTCATATGTCCTTGTAACAAGTAGGTACTGGGTACCGGCTCTGCTATGTGGTGTCCAGTTTTTTGTCACAGTGAATGTCTGAAGTTTTTGTCTTTTTTTTCTTTGTCCTTTTCCATCTGCTTCATTCTGTGGGGATAAAATACTTGTGTTTAATCAGAACAACTGGAACGCATCGAAGAGGGAATGGACCAAATCAATAAGGACATGAAAGAAGCAGAAAAGAATTTGACGGACCTAGGAAAATTCTGTGGTCTTTGTGTCTGTCCATGTAACAAGTAGGTGCTGCCTGCCTCATCTCTTTGAGCACTTAAGGCTAATCCCGAAGGCCTTGTGAAGCTCATCCTTGCTAGGCACATGGACAGGATGAGCATGTGGCATGCAGAAAGAACGATTCTGGTTCAAATGCATTCATCTCATAGCATAGACAACTGACTGGGAATTACTGTAGATGCATTAAAATCAGGCATACTGCAGTGAAAGCTCCACTGTCGACACCTTGTAATGGTAAATATTTCAACATTTTACACAAAGTGTACCGAGTGGTTCCATTTTCCAGTGCACAAAAACACTGGGGCTACCTTATTCCTGGAGACCCTAAATTTTGAAACATATTTTTACAAACAAGTTTACTAAACAAAACAAAACAGCTGAAAAAATGCAGAAGAGCTCATAATAAACATAACTCAAAATTATGGATGAAAATCACACCTTTTTTCATTGTTCAACAGAAATACTTGATGAGATCTTGAAAGAGACATGACATTTCACAATTGGAACCCAACTTGAAATGGTTTTCATCCTGCCATAGGCAACAAATTTGAGAAAACTTGAACATGCCAAATTTCTCTCATTTGGGTAGCACGTACACTGAGCAGAAATGTTGAAATGCATTGAATTTGCTTGCATGCCATCACTCTTGAATGAAACTGTCCTCCAAGTAATGCAAAGCTTGTTTTAAATGCCAAATGAAAATGTGATATGTGGTTATGCGGGTGTAGGAAATGGGGGACAAAGTGGACCGACCAGAAGTCCTTGAGGAATGGCAAATCCAGCATGCAGTGAGCAGGCATGCAACCAGGTTACAGTGAAAACATTCATAAATGGTTGGCCAGAGACTGTGCAGGAAACAAAGCAGAGTGCAGTAGTTCTGTAGTATTATACTCCCTTACTGCGTGGCACAGACACTTTGTTCACAGCCAGGGCCTGATCCTACCATGATTATCACGACCAAATGAGAGAGAGCTGTCATGGAGTTCAGTGGGTATTTTGCCAGAAATCAGAACAGTAGGACTGGGTTTCTACCTTATTGCCATTTATTTTGAAGTTAATTCCCTTGGGACACAATGCAGATATGGCCTCAGCTTTAAAAAAATTGATTTTGCTCCTGTGTAACAAGCCATGAATACTTTGGTGGGGTAAACATTTTGCCCAGAATATGTGTACTATTGCCTTGGTGTGCAGAATGGGAGAGAGGCAAGGAGGAATGGAAAGAGCTACACACACACAGCGCCTTTGTCAGTGGGACTGCCTGCAATTGGTATCAGCTCTGACAGAGGCTTTAGCCCTACTGTCCTGCACCAGAGGACTCAGTGCGGAAGAGCTGCAGGTACCAGAGTATGCAGCAGAAACTTTACATCTCCCACACTCTAAAAGCTGTTGCAGCTTAAAGAGGAACACTGTCCTGGCTTGCTCCTCCTGGAGAAATCTGGCGTAACGCCTACATCAAAAGTTCACCCTTAAAGTACAAAAAATTCCAATGTATTTTGCAGGAATCATCCTTTTTTTAGAACAGCTTTAATATTCTGTACTGTAGAAAGGCTGCTCAGAACTGACAGCCAGACCTGTGCAATGGATGGGGTTAGCATCTGACACGTGGCCTTAAAACATTTACCAATTCACTATGATTGCAGTATCATGAAATCAATAGATGCAAGAACAGAAAGATACTGCAGGTGTTCAATATGGGGGATGTTGATTTTTAAAGGTGTCTCTTCCCTGCTTTAAGGCAGTATTCTGACCTTTGCAGTATGCAGCCCGATTTTATAAACTAGCATTGTTAATCAGGCAGTGTGTTCAGAAACAGAGTATGGACTGTCCCTTGAATTACCATGCCAGGACTCAACTGGTATGAATAAGATGATATTCTGAGAAGGGGAGTGTGGGAAGGAAAGAAATCCATACAGTTCTGGGCATCAGTATCACCATGATCCCCTAATGCTCTGCTGGCTGGTGGTAAATTAATGGCATATATTTCAAAAGATGAACCATTTCACACATAATTATATTCTGCTACTTGTAAATACAACTCCATGAGCCATACCAAAATGTATGGCTTGACCCTACATTCTTAGAAGACCCAAAATGCCCAGACTCCACCTGCTGACTTTAACGGGAAGTCCACAAGAAAACAGAGATCAAGTTCTGGGTGTATAAAATCCTTCACCTCAAACACAAGAGACTGTCTCACTCTCAAAGTTGCACTGGTCTAAAGAACAGGCAAAAACCTGTAAACGTATGTGCAGCAAGAGAACGACTTCCACTCATTTCTAGAAACACCAAAGCTGATGTATAGTTTCAGAAAACTAAGAACAAACCAACCAACCATCATCTTTTAAGTCTTAAAAAACTTTAACAGGAAATAAGCAACAAAACAGATTAGTAGGAAAGATCCTCTTTTCACCTACATTTTAATTCTATATTGGAGCATGCAACACATCTTCAGGCTCAAAAGAAGCTGAGCTGCTTCAGGGGACACGGAGAGAACATAACTCCAGAGATGGGTTTGTTGTGTCCTCTTCCAAATCCCCCAGAAGCACGTTCAGTTTCTCCCCCAAAATCCAAGCCACAGGGCTGTTTGGAGCTGACCAAAGAACAGGGAAACTAGGGAGATTTGCAGTTCCCAACAGCTTTGTTGGAACTGCTTCATTTCTGGAAAAAAATCAAGAATTTATACCTACAGACCCCAAACACTCACACTCTACTGTTAAAGTACGACCCCAATGACACCGACCCTAAATATGCTGCACATGCTAATCTGCCACTGAAGGTATGCCTGGATTTTAACTTTCTATCCATGGCAGCTCAGTCAAAAACGGCTCTCTGAAAGCTAATAGTACTGTTATAAACAACAAATACAACAAGTTGCTAGGCTATTTTAAAGTCCTGTGGTTAAAGCTCCTGAAGGAAGTGATGATCCATTTTTGCCTGTCTTGCTTATTGTGAAGGCTGTTACTGCTGATGCATTAAGAGTATGATGAACTATTGGGGCAACTGTGCTTAGTGAGAATGCTTTACTTCTTATTCATGCCTGTAGCTGGTGCATGAAAAAAAATGTAGAAAAATTTCCCTTTCTGATGCTAGATTGCTCGTATCTTTTCTTTTCTCCTGCACTCATTTCACTTCTGCCTATTTTACTTTTTGTCTCTGTGGACAAAGGTTTGTACATCAACTGTCGATGTATGATTACTATTTTCAAGTACCGATATATTATTTGAAAAATCTAACAAACCCTATGAATTTGATGATAAAATCATCCCCAAATCACCTTGGGAAAGGTTAGTGGCTTTAAATGCCTATTATGCCACATACATGTTAAAAAATATCAACAGAAGCCCAATCTTCTGCATGGTAAAATGTTAAAATCTAGCCAAATCCATTTTTCTCTGAGAGGGTGTGTTGCTGTGATGTGATGTACACACTATACTTGGCAGTTCTGTTTTTATGTCTGTCTGCCAGTTTGTTCTCTGTGTTTGATGTCAAAACGTATGTGTCACTGAAATGAAACAATGTTTTCTACTTATCTGTATTTCTTCTCTTCTTTTTTTTCATTTTCTTTTTTTTTTTTTTTTCTTTTTTCTGGAAACTAAGTCAACATCCAAAAACCTGTGTGCAGTGTTGTGGACTTGACAATCGCAATTCACCCTATTGGAAACAAAACCTCCGACCATCACAGTTGTTGTGGCAGTAAAGTAAAAAAAAAACCCAAAACCAAACCCCTCCTTTTATTCACGGTTATGATATATCGGTATACAATCAATGACTATCTGAAAACTCATTTGCTTGATTCAGCTTTTAGCTTGGAGAAGTAGAGTCGTGCGTTCGTCCTTGTCCACTTGATGCTTTGTTACTCATCATCTTTTTTGCATAGGCTTAAATCAAGCGATGCTTACAAAAAAGCCTGGGGCAATAATCAGGATGGTGTTGTAGCCAGCCAGCCTGCACGTGTCGTAGATGAACGGGAGCAGATGGCCATCAGTGGTGGCTTTATCCGCAGGTGAGCCTTTTTATCCACTGTTTTCTCTCTGTTCTCCTTGTCACTGATATATTTAGATTTCTTCCATATGGTCATGAGTTCTGTGATGCTCATTAACTCCTTCAGTGGTGCTGTGCAATGCGATGGAGCCAGTGTTTTCCACTGAGTGGTGGGTGCTCAGATTTAGGTTGACGGTGATTAAGACAGCTACTAAAGGCTTACTGCATCCACTGACTTCCCCTGGCCCTGTGGGTGCTTGCCTGAGCTAGAGCAAAGGGTGGTTAAGATACCAGAAATCCTGGAAGTAAGTGCCTCAGCCCTGAGAACCAGAAGATGCTTGAAAATATGACCCTAAAACTTCCTCCTGGAGACTGCCCAGATTTGGGCAATAATAAAATAGGAATAATATCTGTTTATTTACTTCACAGCAGCAACGTGAGGTTGCAGACTGTCACGGCCAGTCAGCACTGTTGTCTGCACTCCTGCTCCCTGGAGTGAACGATGCACTTTTCCTGGGGGCCTCATTATGGGTCTCATTAATGACAGTTGTCAAATGCCTCAGAAATGAAGTGTCAGATAAATACTAGTTTATTATTATTATGTCTCAAGATATGTAGTGCTCGTCATCCATCCTTGCCAGAAGATGTACCAAAGCATCCAGCATCCCTTCCTTTCTTTTCAAAAAGGAAAGAGCCTCAGGCTCTCTGCCAAAGCACCGGGCCAAGCGCAGAACTTGAAGCACACTTTTAACTAGACGTACACCGCTTCCCTGCTTGTGTCTATCCTGAAAACCTCACTGAACGGGGAATGATGCCCCATTCCTCAGCTGCTGTAAAGCCACAACCACGTAGAAACATTAATGCTTTATTGGCAACCCCCACGCACTCAGATGAAAGCCAGTTTGAAACACACAGCTCTACTAATGGCAACCAAACTGCAAACTTTGAGCAATACAAAGGGATCCAGCAATAAGTACACAGTGATTACAGTGCTTATAGAGCGTGTATTTAGATGACAATGCTACCAGCTGAATGGATAAAGGCACACCAGTAGGCAAAGCTTTGATCTCTGAAGATTAAGGACACTGGATTAATAAGTAATTATCTTTCCAAAAACTATTATCCACTTAGTTTTTGGCTGCTGTGGTAAAGGGAAATCAGTGTGATAGAAACAATGCTGTCATGCAATCTGGAGCGTGGGATGGAATTGCCATTTAAGTTTGCTGGGTCTGCCATTCACTTTTTTTTTTTTTTAATTTCTGGATGGCAGCCCCACCAAAACGAAGGCTGGGGCATGAGAACAGAATAGCAGTGAAGTTATGCTACACCATAATTGTTCTGCAAATAGCCTGTAGCACCCTTTTGGCACCGACATGAACGCAAATTGCACAAGAATCTCAAAGTAGTGATTTTCTGAGTGGGACCCATGGACCTTGCTTTTCCCAGTGTCAGTCACCACATGCCTCTCTAGTCAGTGGAGAGTTGAACTGGGCCTTGGCTCAAGCACAAGTTTTTTCTTCTAAAAACCAAGCAACTGAAAAGCAAGGTGCTAAGAATGAGAGACAAATGATATTTACTAAAGCCAGTAAATCTGAGAGAAGCTGCTTCTGTCATTTACCAGAAATACATTTAACTAAATAGGATGTTAGGTCAGGATCTTCACAGCTGAAGCAGCTCTTCCCCAACATTTCAGTAAGCCCCAAGTGTATGAGGACTGGACAGTACCCATTAGCTATGTGTAGTTCAAGGAGGGGAGCTGGTACAGCTTCAATTCCACCACCCTCCAGCATTTCCCCCGTACTCAGGTCCCAAATGGAGCACCCTTCCATTCTTTGTTTGAGAAGGACCATCACTAGCAGAGAGGTGCAGTCTGTGGTACAGACAAGCTCAGACTGCAACACTTCTAGCAGCGGCAGACACAAGCAGTATAAATGGAGCAGTGATGAACACAGACAATTAAGTCCAACATCCAAAAAATAAGCTTGTAATGTTTTTCAGGCTAGCTACTTATTAATGTCTTTTCTTCAAAGCTGAGCACAGCAGCATGCTCCTCAGGTGACAAGCGAAGGAGGATGCAGGGGAGGTTTTGAGTGAATCAGTTTTGGGGGGAACCTCCTCTGTCTCTGCTTCAAAGAATTGATTTTTTTGCTCCCAGGGTAACAAACGATGCCCGGGAAAATGAAATGGATGAGAACCTCGAGCAGGTCAGCGGCATCATTGGCAACTTACGTCACATGGCCCTGGACATGGGCAACGAGATCGACACACAGAATCGCCAGATTGACAGGATCATGGAGAAGGTAAGAGCTGACATTTCTCAGAGGACCCCAAAAGGGGCTGTGTTTTCCCTGCTGCAAGCACAGGCTGTGCATGCTACAGCTTCTCTTCATCTCAGAGGAGGAAAAAGGACAGAAATAGCCGCTAGAGCTCTTCTCTTTTCTCTCTCCAAATTCTTGGGCCAAAGCACTGCTGTGGATCTTCAGTAAACTCCAGTGCAGGCTGGGTCGAACCCACGCTGTTGGGTTCACCAGAACAGCTGGTGAAGGGACCCCTTAGCACAAATCAAGGCTCCGTCTGCAACAGCTTCGGGAAAGCAGAAATGCCCTGAGTTGTGCAGAACTGCAGGGCTTGGGTCTGTATGCCCTGGCACTTCCTGGCAAGTTCTAAGCTTTCCCGGACTTTCCTTCCTTTGGAAAGTCCATGAGCAATTGAGAATTGGACCAGCTGTTTGGAGGACCTGTCCCAAAAAGAGGATGAGGATTTATTAAGCAAGGCTTTGCCACATGGTAACAGTGCAGCCAGTCTTGTCATCCTGACTCCTTATAACCATGTTAGGACAGAGATCTACCAGCTCTCTCAGGGTGTGTGTGTGTGTGTATATATATATATATTTTTATATATATATATATACACACACATATATATATAAAAAAATAACAGAGGCTCAGCATTACTCTTGCAAAATCATCATTTAAAAAGGCAGAGAGAACCACCCCAGTGCCAGACCTGCATTGCAGATTTCTGAAGCAGATAGCAGCACCCTCCAAACCCGGCTGGGAACTCACTGCCATCCTCAGATCCCAAGATCTGCAAGCCATCTGCATTCGTACTGGCAGAACTCCAGGCACAGGAACAGCCAGGCTGAAGTGACATGAGAGGCTAGATCTTCATCTGGTGTAAAATCAATACAACACTCGACTTCAGCTGAGATCTGCACAACCTGAGGATCTAACCCAAGGACTTATATGTGCTGCTTAGAGTTAATGCTGACCTTAAGCAGTAGAGCTTGTACTCTTGAGCCTTTTTCCACGTGCAAGCCTTCTCACACGAGCAGGATGCCCATGCCTATTTTTCATGTCAATTAACTACATCAGAGCGTAGTGAAAAAATGAAAGAAAATACTGCATTGAGGGATTCACTCAGATAGCTTTCCTGATTGGAGTTTGATTCCAGAGAGAACTGGGTGAAGTATACATTGTCTTAGAGATGGGAAGATCGTCTCTGACAGAGAGACAGTCACAGAACACAGCAGAGCACATGGCTTTGTGTTTGTCAAAAGTTTTGTTATATAAAGCTGCATCTGTTAGTTTGACTGTATTGGGAAATGCACAGTGATGCCATTCTGCAGCATTTCATATTTCTGGGAAAAAATAGGAGCATGGGGGAAAGGATTTACCACTGTTGTTCCTATGAAAAGCACTAGAAAGCAACACATCTATCTACATTGTGATAAGGGACTGGAAGATTATACACCCTAGATCCTAACTACCTTTAAGAAGTCTAGGACATACATTATTTTCTCAGAGCAAGTATCAGGACATGCACTATTACATGTTACCAGCTACCCTACTTGTGACATAACATAGCGGCAGAAGACATGCCCTGTGGGTGGAAATCAGCTGCGCCCTATCAATGCCTGCAGGATACTATCACAAACCACAGCAAGCCTAACAAGTCACTGTTATATAAGTTCAGGCTAGCAAACATCTGGATTTTGAAAACACTGACCAGGTCCTTTGTGCACATGAAGCACATGGGCCAAATCTCCAGGCAGTGCGTGCTGAGAGCAGTTGGCTAACCGAGGGACTGGCCTTCTGCATCTATGTGGTCTTACAGAGTTAGGCGTTTCATACAGCAATAGAAAAACAGCACTGCAAGCTAATGGGATTCATTAAATCCAGCCTCACAGGCAGGTCTCGTCAGGCAGAGCCGCTGGCTAAAGAACAGTGACACATTTCTGAAAGATGGACTTGCAGTGTACACAGAGGAGTCATCATGAAAGCACAGCACAAAAACAATAGTCTTTAGTCATAGTGAAAATCTGCTGAATTTCTCAGAGTAAGGACACACAGTAACAAGATACTAGAAAAAGAAACACAATCTATTAGGAAAACCCTCTATAAAAGATAGCAATGATGGTTAGCTGGATAATACTGAAACCACAAATGCCTACATATCCATTTTGCAATGAAACATGCCAATAGACCATCATCCCTAGCTGGCGGTGGGCATACAGCATGGCTGGAGATGTTTTCTTTCCTGACCAGCTAGAGCACTGTGCTTTTGATCAATTACGATCATTAGAAAGACCCTTGGCTGGCACACTTTGCCATAGCTGGGATGCATCACCAAGCTAACTCAAATGCTCCTAAAGCATTTATCATAAACTGGATGCATACATCCAAACCAGAGCAATCTCATAACGCAGAGGTGTAATCTGATCTATCCACGGTAACCAGGAGAGCAATGAATTAAAGGCTTTATCCTTCCCTCGCATCAGAAAGGGACAAAAACTAAAATGATGATGTGATGAGTATGTCAAATGGTCCAGGCATCATCACCAGAAGACCCTGGCCCTAAAAAGAGCCATAAATAGGAAGCTGGGAGGAGAAGGGCTCAAAGCATTCTGTCTTGACCTAGGTGGGAAGGTCTGCACAAAGACTCCCACGGGCTTTGACGCGACATCATCCACCAGAGTTAGACTTTAGTATTCCTATTTAGGATCATTATGTTTCATGAGTATTCAATCAATATTCATGTATTTCATGACAAACGTAACTGCTTCCAAAACCATTAACTTATTTTTTAGGAAGCCTTTTGGCAAAAGCACACAAACCTGTACTGTGGTAGACAAGGTCAAACTTATGGCTAAAATAAAGGAGGGGGGCTTATAATGAGTAGTTATGCTGACTTATGCTTGTTGAGGATCTGGCACATGCTGCTGTACTAAAAATACACCTCTATATAGCATTTGCCAAACCAATTATGGAGAAGAGCCGAAGATATTTAAGAGTGATTTATTGCACATCAGTATAACCCTTTTTAAAGGATTTTTAAATGTCTGTGGGAAAGTTGCTTCACCATTCTGTCTTTGCAAATTGGAGATTTAAAATAAATCTCTCCAATTTGGATACACCCCAGAGATGTGGGAACAATCATCAAAGCTAACAAAACGCAGCCATCAAACGACAGAAAAGAGTTTGCTATTTGAGTTCATGCTTTTAAAGCAGTAACACAATTCTCACCTTTCCCACAGGTCTGATTTAAAAAATTGAAAATATTTTCTATCTGGTCCCTCTGATCGCATAAGTCGGCATAGCAACATGGGCTTGAACGGAGCTTTGCCAATTTTTGTCAGCTAAAACAATGTCTTTAGTCTCCAAAACTAACTTCTGCAGAGCTACAGAAAGCCATGGTTAAAGTGTCTTCCCACCCAAAGAGAACTCCTAAACCTCCCAAGTGGTGCCATTTCATTAATGGCATTTTATAAGCATGGCAAGCATTACCTTGTGGAAGACAGTGAAGTTAACAGTTCAGTCTATGCTGGACTAAATTCCAGTTTGTTTTCTTCAGATAATGGTAGAATCCCTGCCTGTTCTAATTGCTGCTGCCCAATGAGAGAGGTTACTCTGCCTTGCAACTACACTGGTGAACTTCATTAAGAGAAAGGAATAACAGCATCACTCCTACCTATTCCCTTCCTCTCACATGTAGAGCAGAGATCCAGACTGATGTATTTTCAAAGAAATTTATCTTTGCCAGCATTCCCTACATCAGATGATCTAGCTTCCCTGCTCCAGCAATTCCCTACACTGACAAAAATTTTAGTTTTGACTGCATGCCTGGTGATCTAAATTAGAACAGAACAGCTCCACTGAATCTCAGAGAGCACTGAAGCTTTTCACCAGTGAAGTCCATGTGTACATCATCAATTCTCATCCTGCCATCCATTACCATCCATACGGTAGTGCTATCAATAGCACCAGCTACAGATCTGGCACAGCATTTACAAGAGTTCAGTGAAGCTGAATACAGACATAAAAGCTCTACTCAAAGGCCACCTCAAGTGTCACAAAACCAGCAAATCTATAATTTCCTTTTGGGTCCCTAACACCACTATAAAAACAGCTCTCTGGTATTTTCAAGCTGCTTTTTCTTCCCGACCTAGCCAAAACTAGAAAAGTGTCCACTGAGCATTGTAGATGTTCTCTTTCTGCCCTGTGTTCAGCTGTTTCTTTCCTTTGTGTTTCCCTAGGCCGATTCCAACAAAACCAGGATTGATGAAGCCAACCAGCGTGCAACAAAGATGCTGGGCAGTGGTTAAATGCAGCGAAGTGCGTTTCCTTTTAACGCTGCCCAGCAGGGCAGTACCTTCATGCTTTTATCATGGTATTTACCTACTAGGTTTGCACACATGCACATATCAGCCCCATTGTAAATGTTGTCCTGTGTAGTTTGTCAGCTTTCCAAAAATGATACTTGTAATTATTTTTTTCTAGATATCTTTCTTTCCAAAGGTTGTACATAGTGCTGATTTGATGGCTATAGCTCACTATGATGTTTTTGGGATTTTTCCTTTCCTTGTTTCTATTTTGGATTTCTTTCCTTTTTTTTCCCCCCCTCCTCATTTTTTTTTTTAAACGATGTTTGCTGAATGACAACACTGTTGGAATGCTAAACGTGCTGTTAACCTTTAAATATACAGTATTGTTCTTGTAAAACTGTGACATTCCACAGAGCTACTGCCATGCTCCTGTCTTTGGGTATCATGATGTTTAAGCACTTAAACCTGCTGTCTTCAGTTCTTCATTGCCATTATCTGTTGTTATGATTTCATGATTAGACAATGTGGAATTATATTATTATAACAAGCATTGCACTAAAAAGTGATGTGATTTATGCATTTATGCATGAGGAATAAATAGACTTTTAGACTCCTACTTAAACAAGAATTTTCCCATGGCAGTAGCACACCAACAATGACAACAAAAGCATGCTCAGTATTCGGACTCTTTTGGGACTATGTTATACCAGCAAGTTTGCAGTTGTGCCACTTTTTTCTTGTTGATATATATATAGTTATTAATCATGATCATTTTTTTTAATCATGAAAAAAAAGAGGGATTTGGCACTCACCATTTAGCCGTTGCCAGCAAAATAAAAGCTTGGCTGAAAATATGTCAAAGACAAAAAGAAATAAGTGTAATATATTGGGTTTGTCTGCTGCTTTTGAAGACTATCTTTTGGAGGAAACGACTACCATATGAAATGGTGCAAAGAAATGTAATTTTTATAAGGCTCTCTCTTACTAGTCGCTATCCCCATGTGGTTTGTTATCGGTACAGTTCTCTGTTGCTTACCTAGAGCTATGCACACCAAATCGCTGAGATGTTTAGTAGCTGACTTAATTAAAAAAATAACAAAAAAACCTAAATGAATGAACTCTAGATAAACTGTGAGATAAATATCATTTACAGCATGTAATATGAAATTCCTTATGTCTCCTGTCAGTTTGTGAAGTGATTGACATTTTGTAGCTAGTTTAAAAATTATTAAAAATTATAGATCTCAGAATCCACGCTTGCTTTATCCATTTGTTGCCCTACGTGTCAGTGACAACTAGTTATTTGCCACTTACCTGGGAAAAGGAGAAGCGCAAAGTCTAAAGGCTCTTTACAAACTGGTTCCGTATTACACGTAGGAAACTGAAGGTTTCTGTTTGCAATACTACATAAAAGTAACTACTCTAAAAATAGCATTTTACACTCAGCACATTCCAAGTGAATATTATTTTAAATAAACTGGCTTGGATTGCCAAACACTGAATCAAAATACATCCTCTTGTTCAAGTGAAAAAAAAAATGAAATAAATGTTATGGTACAAAAGGATACAGTTCCTTAGTCAATAAAATCTATTCCTAGCCACGTGCTAATACACCTCTTTTCAGGGAACACTTTGAACTACAGAGTTTGTATAGTCTGCTAAGAATAATTTTCTCAAATGACTAACAACAACTAGTGTTTACTGCCAATGAAAAGTGTTATCATATTTTCCCAGGGTTTTTTCCCCCTATATGGACAAATCATAATTAACTCTGCATGAGTGACAGTTCACTCATGTGTCTCACATGGCCCTAAGTCAAAATACACAAAGAGCGTAAATGCTTGCATAATTAAAAGCGCATGATAATGTAGACAAGCTATATTTTCTTTAGCAGCTTTTTATTTTTAGTATCTATTAAAAATTCATTTATGCAAATATTTTCCCCCACTACTTCAAACCAAAGAGTAAACTTCAAGCAAACATTTTTAATCTGCTGACCATTCCCAATGCTGTTACTTCAGGGATTCTAGTATTTGTGACAACACTATCTTTGTGCAATGTCAAAGCCTACTGAAGGAGAGCAATAATCGTACTGGAAAATGCGTTAGTATGGGCACATACAAATTTGAGAAGGGCAAGAAATATATAAGTAATGAAGATATTAATGGAGGTATTACTCTAATCTGTTTGACAAGAACACACCCTATCTGAAGATTATACTCCCAAAAGCTATTAAGGCTAATGAAAAATACAAGCTCTTGCTGTGAAGGAAATCACTATGTTTTGACATCTGTTTTTGTCTTGAACAAAGATCAAAAACCAAACTATTGGCACTTTTTGCCAAATGGAAAGTTTAAAGGACAAATATTGAAATGTTTCATTGCCTTTGTCTTTGTATCCTCCTCCACTGTATGCAGGGTCTCTTAGGAGCTGGCTGAAAATGATTTAAGCCAATAAGTTTAATATATTGCATTTCTCTGATGTTTTTGGAAATTGACTTTTCTAGTATTAATTATTCTTGAAATAATTCAAAGAAAGACTCAATCTTATGCAGTTTGTTATTAGAACAATCCACTTCGTTAAGTTTTGCACACACTAAATCCCTGATGTAGCAGTTGACCCAATATAAAAAAAAAAAAAAAAAAAGATGTTTTACACAGAACATTGCCTTTTTTCCCCCCCTTTCCCCCTCTGGTCGGTCTCTGTTTCCCATGACACTCTGCAGGCTTTCCCTGAGGCTGAACAAGCACAGTGCACAGTTACCCACTTAAGGGGGAAGGCTCACTAGAAAGGGACATGGCGAAGAGCTAGAATTACAACTCACATAAGATAAAATGGTCACATTGATCATGGAAACAAAAACCAGCCAGAGTTTTCTGAAGGCAAAGCCTTTTTTTGCTGGTAAGAAATTTCCCTTTAACCATGTTCTATTTTCCAGCCACTAATTTCTTCTGTCTTTGCACCAGAGCCGTCTGGAAATACAGGTTTAAGAGGAAAAAAAAATATGAGGGTGCTTGAAGACACAAAGCTTCATAAAATATCACTTAATTCTAGACTTTCAATGCAATTTCACCAACAGTTTGAGTGCAACATAGCAAAACCCTCACGTTGGTGTTGGTCTGAGGTAGTCAAAGGGAAAAGGTTTTTTCTTATTCTCAAGTGCCATAGCTGAATGAACTACCCAGCTGGATTACTCAAAATTTTGCTTAAAAACTGAAGTCCAGCTAAAAGACAAACTTCTGTTGAGCTCTACAAATCCACAATTAATGACTTCTTTCATATAATGCATTCTCCTCCTTTCCTAGTCTAGGCTGGAAATGGAAATATCAAAATAATCCCAAGGAAGGATATTTGAATGTTATTCCTCAACAGAACAAAATTCATACGTAGAGTAATATGTCATGCAAAAAAAATCACCTTCATTAAATACCTGTCTTGATTTCAACAATGAGAAACTAAGAGAGAAAACTAGAAAAACTAAGGAGAAACCAAGGTGGCTTACCTCAAAGAAATCTTAAAACTTTTAGGATGTTAATGATTCCCAACCTTAGCATAAACACGCAGCTTTTAAACTCAAGAGACTGTTATAGCTATCCAGATTGACACAAATGCAAGAAATGAAACTATGGATCACATACAGCACTTTGTGGTTTGATAGAGCACATCTTATGAAAAGTAGATGGACTTGATGTAAAGGTACAGAGTGAAAGATAATTGATTAATATTCCTTGAAGATTTGGTGGTATTATTATATATAACAGAAAATGATAACTCTAAAAAAGTGATGAGTAATTTTTTTAAGACATGTAAATTTTATTAGCTTACACGGGTTAAATACAGTGCATCCCGCATTTCTGAAGAAAATTAAATATGCCAGAGTTTGCACGGCAAACTGTAAAGTACCCCCTTAAGAGATGCCTGTGCCATGTGACACGCTTATTATGGATATACTTTAAATGTAGAGATATAGATGACAATATTCTGTGTGCCACACTAGTAACTGATAACCTTCACAGCCTTTGGATTTGGACCTCAATCTGGAGAGGTTGCTCAAGACTTGAGGGATCTAGAGGCAGACAAATCAACTCTTGCACTTTTTTTCCTCCCTCTTGCTTCTCCTGTGTGTACATATGCATATATAAATGTTTTATTTTAAAGGCACTGAAAAGGGAAGAGACGAGTACTCAGTAATAAGGAAAATTATGTGTGTGAGAGACAGCTTAAGTATATGCACTGCTGCTGTGTGCGCCTGTGGGCGTAGGTGTGCAGGAGGTGACTGCTGTCTTATGAGCCATTTTGTTGCCTTTCTAGAGAGAGATGAGGACAGTTTGTTTGGAAGTTAGCAGAACATAAATAGAGTATTTTTAAACCTGCAAATAGCTACTTGAAATGCAGACATGGGAGATAAGCCCTGCTGAGAAGTTAGGGTGTTGGGCTGGTTCGATGGGGGTGAGGAGGGAAGGTTCTAGCAGATTTATTTTGCAAAGCACTTGCCAAATAGTGTTGGATCCTCTCTGTTTAGGTTTGTGTTGTAAAATACCAAGCAGTTTTAATGCATTTGGTTTTGAATGTTATTTTGTAATTTGAAAAAAAAAAAAAGAGAAACAACAACAAAAAAACCAACCCAAATCCCACACGAGATGGCGGTGAGGCAAATTGAAATAAATCATTACGTGGGACCATGCTGATTCCCACACATTCAGGATCTATTCTGAGATCACTGCTGCCATGCAAAAACTGCGCATAATGGGGCAAACAACTTGGTCAAGCAGTGGGCAGCCGATGGAGAGGGTGTTCATTTGCCTGGTAGGCTTCACAGCTGCTTCTGAAAGTGGAAAGTAGCAACTAGGATAACAGGGCTCATTTATTGCCTTCGTTAAAAACAGTGTTGTGGGGGGTCTTTCACCAGAAAGCCCCAGTCTTGAACTGTCTTTTCTCCCCACCTACCAGACCACAGCTCCCTCCACACTGCTCCTACTCCAGTGCACCCTGCACCTCCGTCCGCTTCTCCCCTGGCTTCTTCTCTCAGCTCTCCTCACTCCCTCCTGCATCCCCCAGCACCTACCCAATTCTTTGTTCCCTTCATGTTTTTCTTGTGCTGAATTAGCCTGCCTTCAGTCCTGTCCCTCATTTCACTTGTTTCACATCCCTCCACCTGCATGTTTTCCATCCCTGGGCTTTCAGTCAGGCTCTCTCCTCCATGACTTCAGCAGGGGAAGCACCAAAGAAACAAACAGCCTCCTGCTTTCCACTGTGCAGCTGAGCACCATGCCAGTGTCACCTGGAGGGACACCTGCAAGAAAGTCTCGCTCAGCTCTGACAGTCCCAGAAAGCAGCATGGTTGTTGCCAGGAGAATTTTTTGGATAGTCTATCCAAAAGGATCTAAAAAGTAGGTTGATGCAAACAAAGATGTTTGGACAGCTGAGGACAGACAGGCAAGCACTGGGTAGGTATTTTAGAGGAAGGCAATGAGAGGCCCTCCAGCCTGCTAAATTGTATGTCTCTGGTCCACAGCAGTAGTGGATAGTAGTGCTTCTTCAAGACACAGCTGGAGAATCTTTTCTAACACAGGCAAAACAACTCTCCTTCCCCAAATTTCATAAATTAAAACTAACAAGATTTTGGTGGTGTGTGGGTTTTTTATTTTTACTGAAGCTTTTAAATCCTGTGCTTTAAAAAAGCAGTTAGAGGAGTAGATTTCCCTCACCCTACCTACAATAACTATCCAGTACTGAGTTATTTAACCCAAAATCCAGAACAGCTCAAGTTGGCATAAGAAAGTTAAAATAAAATACTATATCACAAATGGTTTAGTAAACTTCACTATAGGCAGTCTTAAGTTAATTTGCTAACTGAAATACAGGCAGCTGTAAGTTCCACTTACAGCACAGGAGGTTTGCCACCTAAATTTTGATCAAAAGTTCATTAAAAGGAACAAAATAGTTCTTTTTCCACATTCGTGGGGGGGTTGATTAGGCCTCCAAAGCATGAATATGCATAAATCCCACTGCACTAAGGGTATTCTTGGGTATCAAAACCAACCGTATGCAAACATAAGCAAAGCATCTTTAAGAAAACTTACCTACTTTGACTTTACTGTACAGTACTCCCAGACTTTACTGTATCAACAATAATAAATCCAGCTAATGACAGTATTTTATTAACTACTTTTGATGTTCTGCAGGACCTCTAAAAGCCGATGTGGCTCTAGAGTCAGTTTATAAACTCCGTGAAAACACACGCTGAAAAGTTAATTTTGAAGAAACAGCTGCTATAATTCTGACATTCAGCCTTAAGCCCTTATCTTAAAACATACTTGCAGTGTCCACTGCACATTTCTGTTGCTTGGATTAAATTAGAATATGAGGGGAAACTAACCAGAAACATAAAATTTAATGAACTGCTGCTTCTTTCAGGCAATCCTTACAGCCTTACCCTCAGAAGTCAACTCATTCACTGGCTCTTGCTGGGCCTTGAGGTGAAAAAGAGAAAAAGCCTATTTGCCCTTAAACTAAATTGTAATTAGGTTTTAAACCCCTAAACACACACCAGAAGCACTGGTAAGTCAGGCAGCTGGAGAATGGGAAAGGGCTGAGGCCAGAGGAGGGTGCAGAGGACGAAAAAATCAAAGCTTGTCACGCAATAAAACACACGCTGGGAAGCAGAGCTGCTGCAGTGGATGTGAGGACACCGTGGGAACTCGAGCCAAAGCCCTGCAATAGTGTTCTGCTCCGCAGTGACCTGATTTAAAGACACAGTGAACAGTCAGTAAGGTCTTGACTGTAGAGACCACTGTACACAGGGACAGTTACTCGAGTAAGATCAGGGGCTCAGTCGATACTAAATTGGAAGTCTATAGACTGCACATTGCTGTATTATGAAACTACTCTAGAATAGTTCTGATCATGCACAACAGTAAAAGTTAAACCAAGAAAGGCAATCTGGGGGAGGGAGAACACCCTACCAAAGTATCTCAGTAACTTATTCAAAACATTTGCTTATAATTCCCGTTAAAATATTTTTGTTTAAAGCCAATCAGGAGAACTAAACAACCTTAATTCAACATAAGTCAGTATCAGTTTATTGCAGGAAAGGGTCTGACTTGTTATGCATTAGGTGCCAGCCAGATGTTCTGCCTGCCCATCAAATCCTCTGCACCAACAGCACTTGTGTAACAGCAGCACCTCAAGGCTCTTCCTGAGGTCAGCGTCCCTTTAGTATGGGCACGCACAGCCTGTCGCTGCCCCAACAAGCTTACAGCTTAAGCAGACAAGACAGGCAAAGGTGTAGTTATAGAGAGGGAGTTGTATGTAGGCACAGAGCTATCTTCTTTTCTTTCAGTCATCTCTACCGATAAAGGGTCATCTTAGTCATCTTAGCTGAGTCTAGCTGGCAAGTGTGTTGACAGTGCAGAAGCCAGAGTGAACGCAGTTCTTTTTTTCATGGCTATCTAGAGACTCTGCAATGATGCAAGTCACCCTACACTAATCAAAATCCACCTGCTCTTCATGGTCCAACAAATAGATCATGTTTCTGCAGAGCTTTAAAAGTGAGAATTGAGCTCATTATTAAAGTAATATATATATATATATAAAAAATATCATTGCTATGTACCAGCTTTGATTTTCACCCCTTACTTAACTGTCCAAACCAACTAAGCACATTGTTAGTCATTTAGTGTTCCAGTCCAACAAAATACTAAGTAAAACCTGAGAAATGATGAGCAGCCACCAGAGAAATCTTTAAGCTGTACTTTACTTCTCGCCAGCCCCTGTCCAGTACTGCCTGGAAATGCTCAGTTCGAGAGGTCTTGCCTCAGACAAACTCCTGAAGCTCTGAATACCATGAGAGGTAGGAAACACTAACATAATTTCAAAATTATTTCCGCAAATCCATTGAAATACAGAAAATCTTTTGAATGTAGAGAAAGTGCAAGATGAGGGTAACAGGACTAGAGATTTTATGGTTTTTATGAAATCACGGCAGAGTGCTAAGCAGAACATCTGTTCTCCTTTATTTCTCAAGTCTTCTGACAGTAACTGCTAGCCAAGTATTCAATCCTGAGCCAGCATGGCAAACTAGTTAGTTTCAATATTTAAGTCTGAAATTGGATTCCTCAATCCTATTTTATTTAAATGGAAACTAGGAGACGTGGCTTCAGTCAATGAAGTGACACAGGCAACCGTGAAATTAATCTGAAAAACAAAGAAGATGCAGGTCCGTACCAGCTCTGTAACACACGCATCTCCCCAAACAAAAATACTCTGAACAACTGTCACTGCCCTGTGAAAACTCTCTAGGATTCAGAATCTACTTTACGTATTGTACAACATTGTGATACAATCAGCTTTTTATGAAGTTAGTGATTCCCAAAGCACCCAAAAATCAACACATCATGGAAGTTACAAAAATTAAATATGATGGAAATGTACAAGTAAATGGTTGCATGACACACAACGACACCAACTTGCTGCCAGTGAGTCACACAAACATAGAAAATGTTCATAACTGAGGCAAGGGAGGAAAAAAAAAGCAGAAAGCAAGCTGAGGAAGGGAGAGCTCTCTAAACAAGCCCTGTCAGTCCTTTCACTGAGCAGTGGCTGGCAGAACTTCAATCCAAATTGAACACTTAAGAGACAACACAAAATCTCCCAACCTCTCGGGTCTGGTATAATCTTTGGTTTTGGCCCATCTCTTACAGAATATCCTTGCAGATATTTCCCCCCCGCCATGGGTGGTATTTTCTGTAACATCTTTTTCTATTTACTGAAATGACCAGACACACTAACTCTATTTTTACACTAAAGAAATGAAGTCTTTTGAGCAATTTCTGTTCGTGTAAGAAGAATTTTCATTGTTCTATGAAAAAAAACCAAACCAAAATCCAAACCCAACACTTTGTTTAGGCAAGCCTAAAACAAAGTCTAGTCAAAATTTAAAAGCACCATCACTGGTTCTTGTTCTTTTGTCCGAGCTGAATTTCAGTGCTGACAGGTAATGCAGAGTAGGTGCATAAGTAATAGGAAGTACGGTGGGACAAGGAAGATTATCCCTGGTGGGTGGGGGCGGTGGGAGAGTGGTGGTGGTGTGAGGAATAAAACAAACAAAAAACCCCCCAAACCAAAAACAAACCCACAAACCCCGAAAGTTCACAAAAGACCTGGACAGCAACTTCCATGGAATAAAATGGCAGCATTTCTGGATCAAATACTGTTGTGGGGTTTTTTTCCTCCTATAAGTTTTATCTTTGTTTCTAGGTGAATTACACTTTTTTTTCCTTTTAAAATAAATTTTTGGTAGGAAAAAAATGAATTTTTTTTTTCAAAGCGTCCCTTCATTTTTCAGCCATCTCTGTCTCTTTCAAGAAACGTCCAACACCTGCAAAGGCATATACTGCAGCATTTGATTTTCACAGCTGAGAGTAACTTTGGCAAAAAGGTTATTTTGTTAGCTCAGAGTCAAGAAAATATGCTGTGAAGACAAACTACAGCTGTTTAAATCATTCCTCTGTGAAGCAATGGTTTCCCACAGGGAGAAGTCCCAGAAGTGTATTTTTGCCTCTGCAAACGCCTTAGCTGCTCTTCTGCCCAGCACAGCGTGGAGAAAACTGAGAAGATGAAGTCATGCTTCCACAGTTTGTGGTTTGGGTTGTTTGTTGTTGCTGTTTTTTGAACAAATGCTTCAGAGGAGGACATAACACTTCTCCCCAGTCTCAAGCAGACCCACTAAAATCAGCGTGGCTGTACGAGCAGTACTAAGTGTTAAACAGAGCACATACGCTCTGGCTGTCAACGGGTTTCTGATGTTGACCCCCACATGCTACAGCATATTGCAACCGGATGGATGGAGGGATAGCTAACAGCAACATTAAGGACACTTACAGATATTCCACCTCCTTTTTCTCCAAGGGACTTGGTGCCTGGACAGGGGACACCTTTGGGAGATCCATACGGGTCTGGGCCAAACACTACAAAAAAATACAAAAATACACCAAACTGACCTGGAGTTGCTCCTGAGAGCAGATAATGTAGGGCAGTGACTGCTTCTGCACATCCGTATCCATGGCATGGCTTTATGCCAGGCTGTGCTCTCTTGACTCTGAGGACATAAAATTGTGCCATCATCTCCATCAGAGCAGTCTAAGGACAAAAATCAGACCTCAACATATATATTTGCAAAAAAAAAAAAAAAAAAAAAAAGGAACAAGTTCCATTTTTCTTTTCAGGCATGGCCAACATGTACAGAACCTATACCAGGGAAGTAGGGCCATATAAATGCATAGATAAAAAAGAAAAATTCAGTCAGAAATAAGGACTTAAGGGTAAATTAAAAAAGAAAACAGCTTTAAGTCTGTCATTTTCAACAAAGAGGTGCTAAGACCTATAATAGTCAAAGAAGGGGCTCTGAAGCAGCAGCCTGAAATTCAACAGTTTCTGTGGGAGTACAGCCTGAGCTCTCAGCTCTTGCTGGCTCCACTTGAGGAGCATATGTTCAGGTGTTCATTGGCATTTAGGAGACCTTCCTTTCCCCAAATGCCAGGAGGCATCTCCCGACAGCACATATACGAAAAAAACAAACCCCAAATGCAAACAAAAATCCTCTCAACCTTCACACACATACCAAACTATACTCTTGCAATTAGCAGAAATTACTGTGACCCCCCCACTCACTCTCAGGGAAACAAATAGGATCTGTGGATAGGCATTGGATTTGGCCATGAGGGATGCAAGGACACACTGTGCACCACAACCTGCACTCCCCTGAGGTGTGCTCATCAGTATTTGGTTTAGAAGGCACTGATGCAGACAAGGGTCTCTGCCTGTCTTGGCACATCAGCTCTTTGCTTTCACTGCTGGCTCTCCCAGGCACCACGTCTCCTTGTGTCACTGTAGCCTCTGCAGACAGAGGGCTGAGGAGCAAGTCCAGCAGTTGCACCCCACAGCTTTCTGCTGCAGCCTTGCCCTGGAGGGCTGCGGTCATCAGGGATGAACGGAGACTGGTGGCTCTGCACACCCTGGCTTGACCTCCTCTGAGCTCTGCGTGCCACATGCCGCCCAGTGGACCGCGAGCCGTTAAGAGCTGAGCTGAAAATGCTGAAGCAAGATTTGTTAATGCAGCTCTTCAGGGAAGCGCTGGATTAGCCCGGATTAGCAGCTGACATTGTGGCTGCACAGAATGAATTATGTAAAATGGTCCTGTTGGTGTAAAGCAGATGTACTACCACATGACTTCAGCTGCAGGCACAGCTAGGAATAAAATAGAGTGGATTCAGTTAGGGGGATGATAAAACAAAGAAAAAAAAAAAAAAGGATTTCATATACTTCCCAACATGTGCTGTATCATATTGCTTATTCCACTGATATTTGAAAACAAAACAATACAGCAATTTCAGCTGGGAAGCAAGACAGAGTTCACCACTTACAATTAGGGGAAACCATTTTCCTTTGCCTCTCTTTCACAGTTACATGACTCAGGAAACACCATATGAGCCTCCAGGAACAGCAATCAGCTCTGGCCACTCTTGAAGAGATACTGAAGATAGTCTAATAATTTTCCATTTAAACAAAAATGCTTTCATCTAATAAGATTAGTCTATGTGTTTTGATAACATGCTCCCCTTCAGAGTTAGGTCTTCTATCAACTTAAATGAACCCAACTGCCAATTAAACAACCAGCAGAGACATTCATCAGCCAGCAAGAATATTTATGGGAAAATTAACCACTGGGAAGAAGGAAAGACAGGACAGCTTATGTTTTCAAAACAAATATAAATGAGATTAATTTAGATTGAAACGTGGTCAACATCCCCTTGAGATATTACACACGGAAACATGAATATTTGGAGAACATGACTCCACAGGCCAGTGATATCAGGCATTTCTTACCATAGGCAACTTTCACACAAGCAAGTACTAACTGATGTAAAACTACATGAGGAATAACTTGTCTATGGTGACTAGATAAAAATGGCAAAGGCAGCTAGATACTCTGTGCAGTCAGTGAAGGTAAAAATCATGTGATTTAATTATTCATTCAGAGAAGACCCCTTCCCTTCTACCGACAGTTTTGCTAGACAGATTGGTCTCAGGGAGCTCCCCAGTTGTTGAGCACTACCAAGACTTCCATTCCTGAGCAACCTCATAAAGGATCTTGCCAAACCACAGCCACCCATTCCTCTAAAGCTTGTACTTCAGGTCTGCCACTGTCTGGGTTTAGGTTGAGATGCAGAACTGAAAATACATTAGTATCACTCATGCATAATGTGTTGTCAAAGGAAAGAAGACAGACATCCATCATCATCTTCTGTGATGCTACTGCACTATCCAGCAGCAGGAAAAGTGAGAACCTGCTGTGTGTTTGCCAGACATAAGTGGCAGGGCTTTATGGGAATGTACTGAAATGGTTCTAGCCCTTCTGGAGAGAGATTCCTCCATGTGAAAAGGATGCACACGCTCCACTAGGAAATTCACTTACTGATCACACCAGAATCAAACCTCTTCCTGCTCTTTCAGCACTTACATTCAGCCACTAGATGAGTTACACAGACTGAGACTCCGCTGCCAGCCGTATGCACACATCATTCTTCTATTCCTTCACATTATACAATTTTCTACTAATGTTAGTCGTTTAGATAAGATCAGTTTGTGAATGAAGAGCAGCCAAAATAAGAGGAATACAGGAATAAGGAGTCTTAATAAAGTCTGCACTTTATGCCAATAGGAGATACCAGTCGAAAATCCAAGAGAGGCTCTAGAGATTTCGTCCCATCCCAGCTGATGATTTAGACTGGATCACACATACTTAGCTGTACATTTCTACACTTTATCTGGCACAGTACTATGATAGAAGCGTAATGTGGTAGAAACTAACTAATGGCTAACCAGCATGGGGAACAACACCAGCATCAACATGGCAGTTGTTAACCGGCCAGGAGGCTGGTTAAACAGCAATAATCCAGTAATCCTATATTGCTATCTCACATCTGTGATAGTTTTGGCACATGCAAAGCACTACAAAAGACAAAGGGAAAAGAGAATGCTCAACAGCAAGACAAAGTCTTTGTATCTGTTAAAATAAATTGTTATAATAAACTATTTTTTCCACTCCTTCAAAACCATAGGTTTTGGATTTGTTTTTTGCCTTTTAAATTGTCTGTTTTCAGAAGAACGTATTTTATATTTTCAAAGTAACAGTCATCCTCTGTATGGGTATGGAAGAGGAAATGGAGAATATTATTAACACTGCTCAATTCAGAATCTAGATATTCGTCTGAAAAAAAATAATAGTACTTTGATTGAGAAAAGATTTATGAACAAGCAAATCAAATGGCACGGAAGTTGCCTAGAAATGTACGCTGCAGCATTTTGTATTGCAGCATTTGGAGCTGCCTTTGAGCTCTGTACATTTGGGTGATTTTCATTGAAATTCAGCGCAGTACATTGCAGGCAGGGAAGCCTGCCAACGATCTTATTTTTAAGATGCAGCAGCTACATGACCCATTTATGCCAACTAGCAAATTCTCCCTCAAAAGAAACAAAAAGAAAGAAATAAAAACCAGTGCAGATTTCAGTACCTGGCCTGTGTTTTGCTTTCTACTCTTGCCACACAGATTATGTGGAAAAGCAGCAAGGACTGACAGCGGACAGCTATTGAGATCTGGCTGTTTTCCTTCTTCATTCTTACATTTTTAATCTCCATATGTCCAGAAGAAAAGCAAAAGACTGAGACAATCTACTTTGTTAACTGCCACAGAAATTAGCATGTGCCTATTATTCGATGAGGCCAAAGAGATCTTGTCTGACAGCATCAGGATAACAACAGCATTCACCATCCCCTCCAAAATGGCAGGGTCCTCTTCTTCCCTCCCAGTACCTCCCAGTTATTGCTTTGGCTGCATGTCAGTCAGCTGGCCCTCTCACTGCAGAGATGGCAGCAGTCTCAGGAGCCTGATATTTATATAACACTACAGTGAAGGAGAACAGGCTGTTCCTCAGGCTTCCTATGGCTCACACTTCCAGGAAGAACTGCACTCACTGCCCACAGGGAAGAAGAAAGGTGGCTTGTCCGATTATTCCTCAAGCTGGGATGGACATGGCAGAGTCAGAAAGTGTGCGGGCTGGGGGTGGGGAAAAAAAAAAATTAAAACCCCACAGCAGCTCTAGAGCTAACAGACATGACCAACTGTGCTATGGGCAAGTATGTCTCACTATGCACATCAGTGGGGAAAGCAAACGTGCTCCTTATGCACCTCTGGGACAAAATTCATCATGGCTCCCCACCTGAGTCCCCTTGCACATACACTAACTCACATTTTTAAAAACAGTGTTAGTCAAGTCAAGCCTTTAAGCCCCCTCCAATTCCCCCCCCCCCACCTTATAATAAGGTAGACCAAAAGACTTTTTAATAGTTAATGTTTTTCACCTGCTTGAAAACTGTCAGATTCATGTTTTCAAGCTTCTCTCTACTACAATCAGTACACATGGATTTTTATTTTTTTTTTTTAACTGAAAACTGGGACTCCAAGTGTTTTTAACTGCAGGAAGAAGCCAAGCTCACGGAAGTTTTTGCAGGAAGCGCAGGTATGCCTATTTACACTGCTTCAAGACAGAAATCTAAAGAATTAAATTTTGTGTATCTGCCAAGTTGAATCATTATATCTGATTATTTAACACTGCAGTAGAGGAGTACTCCAGTCTTCCTAGACAAGAAAAGTGGACACTTGCACCATGATTTACAAGGAATTAACCAGATACACAGTAAAACTGCTGCTGCCAGAGGGTAGAACTGCTTGTGGCTGCTTATGCACACTCTAAAACCCCAGAGGACACTAAAGATCAGTAAATGGGCAAGAATGTAAGAGTATCTTAGCAGAAATTAAGGTTACAGATTACCCCACAACTAGGGATTTGGGACAGGTTTCTTGCTGTATGATGCCTGCATTTGCCCTCTGTTGCACATACAATATCCTCACTATAATGCTATTAGCTGCACAAGCACACATGTAAAGGAAGAACTATGCCCTATTTATGACCCATATATGTCAAAAATAATATCACATTTTTGAGCAGATTAACAAAAGAGCACTTATTTCATTTTCCACTGTACTTCTGAAGAGATGATTTGGACTCAACTTGAGGTTAACACTTCATGATGGCTGCTTCTCTTGACTAGAGCTCCAAGCAAAACACATTTATATACATACATATACATGCACATATATGAAAGCATATTAAAACATAAAAATTAGGAAGGCAGTTGCAGTGGATGACTTCCCAGGAATGCATTTGGCTGATGTTGTAAAAACTGACAGAAGATAAAACAGGGCTAAAATAAAGCAGTCCAACTGAAACGGAGGGAACTCTCCTAACTGAAAGAAATCTGAATTAATTCACTTGTTACTTCTTGGAGGTTGATTTGGATCTTTACTATTAGTTCCTATTGTTTTTTTTTACCTCAGAGTACAGCAACTATGATTTTTTGTTTGATTCCAAAAGGAAACATTTTTAAAGAATTTCTTTCTTAAAGAATAGTAAAATATCTCATCCAAACTCACAAATTTCCCAATTTCCTGACACAGATCTCAGAGACTCAGTGTTCATCCTTTATCCTAACTCTCAGGGCAGTCTTATGTTCAAAGGCCTTCTGGTGGTCCATGCTCTACAGTTGCACTTGTGAAAAGTCACTTACTGCCTCAAATGTAGCTATGTATAAAATGAAAACCGTCTGCATGATATTTCCCTTTCTATCAGACTTTTCCATCTACTTTCTACTGCATTTGCCGCTACAATGGTTAAGAGGCAGCCTTCCTAGGAGCAACAATATACGTGCACGATGGGCGTCTGAGAATCCAAATAGACTGAACACCACTTGAAGCAGTTCCCTAAAAAGATCAAGGGACATAAAGATCAGTACAACAGGGCTTGGACTAATAATAGTCAATCCACTACGGGGATGAAGTGAATCAGATCTTCAGAGAGCTCTAACAAATTTTTCAGGCTTTCTATACTCTGAATGTCTTTCACAAAGTCAGAATAATGCAAGGAGGAAAAGGAGGACACTGACTTTGGATTCAAGATAGGAACTACCAAAGTCCCAAAATATAGACAAAACACCTTAGTCACTTTAGAGAAGAAAGCATTTAAAAATATGTCTCTAAATTCACAGGGTCACTGACAAGGAGGAGTATCTTGGAAAAAAATTACTTGAAAAAGCTTAGTTTAATCTGGAGAGAAAGCAGAAGCAACATAGGAAACCAGATGTAAGAAATAAAGACTGAAGAATACTTCATTTCTACAGCAAATGAATGGGCCAGAAATTCTGGTAATTTATTCTGTGATTGTCCATGAGTTTTTGTGTTCCTGGGGATGCAAGCCAAGGAATTTTGGGGTCCCTGTGCCTAGCAGCCACAACAAAGAATCCCCTTTGTGTTTGTAAGAGAGTGCTTGCTCCTTTTATTTGCTGTTTTGAGATGGAAAAATACAAAGAAAGCCAGTGACAGACTGTGGCACAAATTATTTTGGTAAATTGTCTCCAACAAAAAACCCCATCCTTGCTTTGGCTTGCTAAGCCTAGAAATCTCTTTATCAACCTCTGGACCAAGCACACTAAGGAGTCTTGTGAATGGCAAAACTAAGCATTTTGTCTCCTGCCATCTCTGGCTATTCCTTCTATTCCTGTACAATTCTGTTGCCCACAAGCTCCTTGCTTGACTTCTAAACAGAATTACAGCAAGATTTTCCATTAACTTCAAATATACCTATGAAAAATCTTTTCTAAAAAAAAATCCTTGTGATTCCTATATAATAACTTAAGGCAGCCAGTTGATATTCACCCTTATTGAGCCCATTTCAAGTGTCTAAACACTCAAATTACAGAGCACCAGTTCGTTTCCTCAAAAACTCCACAGTCATCCCATTTTCATCATATCCTTGGGTAATCAAGAAATGTTTCATCGTATTTTAACCTAAAACACACTCTGACAAGAGAAGAGGTCACAAAGCAATAATCTCAAATGGATTCAATCAAGGTCCTGCAGTGAAACTAGTTTAGTTAATGATTAATTTAATCTTATCCATATTTCCTTTCATGTTAAACATGTTTGCTCTGTGCTACTAAACAACGACAAAAAGGGCTTCGGTATTTTGTTTTACTTTTTATTTTCTTCTTTGAGCATAACTCCCACAATTTCATTACAAGAACTCTTTAGTAAGAAAAATACATTTAATTCCTGAGAACACTTTGTTTTAGCGAGCAGATTATACACTATAGCGTTGAATTCTGAAAGCTGATTGAATAGTTTACCTCTATCTATTCTGCCCTTAAGAATCCCACATTCAATTAACCAAGCAGGTAGAAAGAGATATCCAGGTAAAATGTAAAGACACCTTTTTTTTTTTTTTGTAAAGAAATTCTGCTGACACAATACACCAATACAGAAGACACCCAAGCACTGGATCACCCTGGGACCACTGGCAGAGAAGTGCATACAGAGAAAACATGCAAGAAATTGGAGAGTAAGAGTGCTTATTTTATCCAGAGGAAACTATCTGTTGTCTGGCCCAGCTAGCTGTAAGAGAACTGGTAAAAAGCAGCAGGGACAGCCTGTCAGCAAGCAAAGAGGCTGGGAGTACCTAGGAAGCCCACTACCTACTTAACAGTCAACACCTTCCCGCTCACAGTAAGCTCAGGACAAGCACGAGCCTGTGCAGTGCTCAGAGCTCCCATCAAGTCATCAAAATATATCAGAACCGAGAGGACTGCCTAGATATGAACCGACAAAAAGACACTGACTAGCGTAGCTCTAGGCCAGCCCCAGAAGTGCAGAAACACTCCTGCTGCTGAGTCACAGCGACAGGGAGTTGTGAGTAGGTGTGAAGCGGTTAGAAAACAGCCAACCTACCACAGGATGAGGACTGTCAGAGATGACAAGTGATTTTTGCTATAAAGCAGTTTGTAAGTGACCAGTGCAAAAGTCTGAATGCTGCCACTTCTGTTAAAAATATAATGCTTGGCAGCTTTTGGAGATCAGGTCCCTTTGGCTATGGCAGGTGACAAAAAAAAATAATCACAGTTACTTTACCTGTGAAATACAGAAGGTCGAGATGACTCAACAGGAGATGTCTTAACAGGACTTATAGCTCATGACCAGCTACTTCCTTTGTAATAAATATGCAAATTTAAGCATTGAATCACAGTAACAAGTACCTATTGAAGTGACCCCAGACTTTTTCTAGTATAGAAAGATCCATTTTAAAACAGAGAACAAATGATGGATTATGTGGAGGGGATTTTCTTGATGCCATGTAGTGAGACACTGCTTGCTGCACATTACACAGCGCTGCTCCAAGACTATATTGATTATCTTTCACATGACAGAAGCACCAAATACCCATGTAACTTAGTCTTCTACATGCCACGACACTCCTGGCTGTGCAATTCAAATAAGTACCAACACAGAAGCATAAAAAAAGAGGTTTTGCAATTTCTCCAAGCACACAAACCACATCCCTGGCTTTTTGCTGCTAGAGATCACTCCTGCTAATCTCATGGAAAAGAAAGTAATTCCCCCCACTCTCCACCCCTGCCAAAATTAGGACAGAGCAAGAGGTGAATCTAGCAAGTAGCGTAGGAAATAAAATAATTGGATCAGAACATTTTCAGACATAGTCCAGGATGCATTCACTTGTATTGGGAATGCAAGCTTAAAATTCTGTCTTAGAATTAGAAATCCTGAGACGCAGTCATGGCCAGATATGAAGGGGAAACCGATGTGTTTGGTGGAAGTTGCTTTATATATTGCATTTAGTTGAACCCATTAGATACTTATTTGAAATATAAAACTTACTGTACAGACCTAAAGAAATACTGCCTAGCACCCCAAAGCAATATGCTAGCTTGACCTTATGAAAAAGAAAGATGGAATTCATATCCCACTCAGTCATTATGGAAAGAGCTATTTACATTCATTCTGGACACATCTGTAAAGTGGAAAATCCAAACCAACCTGGATCTCTAGCTTTTCTGCTTTTAATGCCACAGAAGAATGTTTTTGTAGATAGATCTCAGAAGAACAGTAGCATTTGGATACACTGTGCATGACTTCATATATTGCTTTTACCCACAGAAAAGGAAAAAAAAAAAAAAAAGACCAGATATTTCACAAAATGCTTTTCAGCCATCAGGACTTGTTTGATACTAGATTTTTTGAGACATATGGTGTAACAGTACCTCCTAAACAGAGGTATTTATGAAAGAAAACAGTTATAAATATAGATCCAAATAAACAGCTTTCAATGTGAAAAACACTCCAGCTTTAGGTCCTTTGTTTACCCATGCTAGCTCTTCCTTAGAGCACCGTATACCACATAGATAGCTAGTGGCTGAATGCAGATCATTACACGGCACCATCACTGTTAGCTTAAAACGGACTTTACACGTTCCCCTATTGCTCTCTGCTTTGGCTCTCTTTTCCAGACACGGCACAGTGGCCAACGTCAGCAGCCCCAACCAGTTCACCCACACTTACTATACAATGCACTGAAACACGCATGTGTAAATCCTCAGTTTATCAGCACTGTTTTAGTGTCAGTCATCATTGATTTGCATTAAAAGGTAGTGGGTTAAACTGCTGCAGTTCAGCAGCGAAAGCACAGGGACAGGCTAGATCACTGAAGGGTCTGACCTTGCTATTCCCA
Organism: Nyctibius grandis; assembly: GCF_013368605.1. NCBI lineage: Eukaryota > Metazoa > Chordata > Aves > Nyctibiiformes > Nyctibiidae > Nyctibius > Nyctibius grandis. The sequence goes on from NC_090658.1 coordinate 6,141,348, forward strand.
CCCACCAGCCAGAACCAAAACATACAGAGAATCCAAGTTCAGCACCTTGTTCTTTAAAAGATTTGCCACGAGTCTTGTGTATTTTACTTGCCAGTTTTGTGAACCAACATAAGCAACACAGCAGTGTTTCACTAGTGTATTGGGGGTGGAGGACAAGTACTGCTCAGGCCTGAGCAGCTCTGGAAATAGATATGTCCAATACCGAGAAATGTAAAATGTACATTTGCACCCCAACTTTACCACCGTTCCAAATTTTACAAGCATTTTGTGCAAATCAAACCAAAGGATTGGGAGTAAGGTGTCTGCCTTCCCACAGCAGCCTGACTGCAGTCCCATGACAGTGTTGCGGCAAGCCAGAGTAATTGATGACTTACTCTTATCATAGCAACCGATTTTTTTTTTATTTTTTTTTTTTTATTTTGCTAAAATGGGATTGGGTTTGGAAGGATTGGACACCTGCCACTTTCTCTGTCCTTCGCTTATTGCCCATCTGCAGCTGACAAAAATGTTAAAGTATACAAATAGCAGAGGGAAGAAAAGCAGCAAAAGCAGAGAAGCAGATCTTTGATTTGCATAGTTACTCCAGACAAAAATTCAGCAAAAGGCACAGATTTCCTCTCTCATATCACAGAATGAATATGCTTGTTTCCCTAGTCCAACAATTTGCCAAAAAGCTACTTCTAGAAGAATGGAGCTTCTCGTTCTTGGTATCAAGGGTATCTCAACAGTTTCAACTTTTAATGCAATGTGAACTTTAGTATTAACTTCACACACAGGTATAGGAGAACGGATACACACAGAGAGGCAAAATCCCAAATGTCCAGATCAAACACTCTTTAATTTATAAGGATGTGGATGTAAAGCAGAAAACCTCAGGCCCTCTCCAGACAAGAGATGAGTTTGAGACTCATGAGACAAAAGATCAAATACTGCCTCTTCTTACCTAAGGTGTAACCTATAGCATCCTAAATTGGGCCTCCCAATCTATCTGGAAGCCACATCTCTCTACACTTACTCTGTTGTAAAGATTATCTAATAAAGTGAGCTTGACTCTGCCCTTTATTTTATATGCAGGCAGTTGGGACTGACAAACAATTTTTTTTTGCTTGCTTTTTTAAAGAAAACCAGGAAATATACATGGGTTTTTTCCTCTCAAAAGACTCAGCCTGGTAGTTAGGGCACTCCCACGGACTGTGGGATGCTGCCACACAGCACAAGGATGTTAACTAGATTCTCAGGTGAACAACCTTATCAGTAGAATATCGACTACACCGAAGTGGGTCTCTAACTTCCTTCATCCTCATTAAAATAAAAGGCAAATAGGGCTTATTTTACTGTATTTATTATCACAACAGGAAACAAGTCCAACGTTAAGTCCCCAATGTACATTCAAAGGTCTGTTACATTCACCCGGTGGTCTCCTACTACTAGCACTTACATTATGAATAATTCAAGGCTGCTTCTGCTGCAGAGGACAGTACTCCATCACGGGTGGTTTGTCCAGCCTACACTGTGCTTTGCAGGTGTGTTTTTGAAGCTGTGTTTTGCATGCTTATAACTTAGTGCATTGACTTACATAGAGCAACATGACCATTAAGGCATCAGGAACCCAAACCATCTCAAACGCTTGCTATTACAGAATAGCTAACCAGTCTGGCATACGTTTACCGTAAAATAAGTTCCCGAGGCAACTTCACCTGTAAACCTTTTGTATTCAGCACTATGACTGTTATCATCTGATTCTATGCCACAGAAGAGGTGGCATTCAGTATGGGTGGGCAGAACAGGGACACCTAGAGAACTCAAGCATATGACATGCACATCTTCCAGATTTCTTTCCCTGCTGTCACACGATAAGCCTGCTTAGATCATAAGCTCAGCCTTCCTGCTCTGTCCCCGAAGCGGATAAAAGTGACCTCCATGATCCCATGATTCTTATGACCAAAGCAGACCCTGAAAATCTCTCATTAAAGCATGACCCAGGGCCTCAGAGACAGTCGATATAAACACTTTTGTGCCTCATCCTGCCACTTCAGTATTTTCACCCTGGCTTTTAGGGAGTGGTGTTAGTCAAAACTAGACTAAGCAAGGCTCAGCCCTAGACATACTCCTTCACAGATCTGAAATCTCAGTTGAGCACTTGCTTGCTTTGTCCCCTTATTTCTTTGAGCCTTTTAAAATAGTTGCTCCGAATATGTACACACCTAAGGAGACACACATTTAGGCAGAACTGAGAAATAGTCCCAACAGTACCTGTTAAAACTGACAATCCAGATGCAGCCTGACCCAGAAAGCCCTTAAATTGCTGAGTCATCCAGAAGAGTTCTTGCTGTTCTTCCGTCAGAACTTAAAGGCCACTGCAGAGAACAAAGATAACTGTATCTCATCTGAGCGTGTGCTTACTTTGTCTTATCTCTAGTCATACCTTTTGAAGACAGGGACCACCTTTTTGGTCTGTGCCTTGCTTTGCACCTTCTGTACTCAGCGCCAAGGAACGGACCACGTGGTGGTGGGGAAATGACAGGCTTTTTCACACTCCCAGGACAAAGAACAGACAAAAGTCTCCTTGACATTCCTAAGATCTGGTCCAAATTTTCAACATTCCCCTTTTTAAACATTGCAATAAAACCAGCCTTACAGTTTTTCTTACCATACAAGTCACTGTAATCCCCCCTTTAAAAAAAGGAAGCAAGAAAGGCTTAACACACATCAGACAAAAGAAAAACAAACGTGCTAGTTTTCCAAAAAGCCAGAATCTCAGCAACTCCAGCTCTTGCAAGCGAAGCTGAGTGCCCAGCACTATAACAATATCCTCGTGGCACGTTGTTTAAGGCCAAACGAAACGAGTAAACATTCGTGCAAGCTCTGGGAATGCAGCAGTTCCTGCATCTACTGTCTGGCTGAAGCTGAGAATCTCTGGAAGACGCTCACTCTTCATAAAAAAAAAAATCTCTTGGTTCCCCATCAAGGTGTACACACAGAGCACAGCCTGCCATACTCTGATGGTAACCAGAACCACACAAACCTATGACTGTCTTCAAATTCATCACATGAAGAACCTTCTGTTGAGATAATTTCTTAGAATTGATTTATTATCAACCTGCCTCTGAGGATTCTGCCAAGAAGAGACTAAAACACAAGAGTTTCAGCTTCTGAATGTCTCCTTATGCCAAAAAGTTCACATCTAAGTGACTTACCTGCGACAAAGATAAACACGTTCAGCTGCACTTCTCCTGATAGCCAGATCCCCAGGGAGGACCAACCCTTTTTTCCTAACTGTGACAGCTAGAAAGAGTATGTCTGTGTAGGAATTTAGACCAATTCTTGATTAAACATTACTGAACGCAGGTGACAAGCATATTGGACATAGTTTGCCAATCTGCACCAAATAAATTTAAGCTTATATATGCAATGCATTGATTTTCTGTTCAGGTTTTCTTTCCACTAAATGCACAGTAAAGACCATAGCGTACTTGCCACACAAACTATTCTATGTTTTTATTACCTGGAAATATCAATCTAATTCTCTATTCAGGGAGCCTTTCTACACAATTACGATAAAATTGAGTGCTTCCCTTCCCCCCTGTACAGAAATAAACTTTTGGCCTGTGGCTTCAAAGCCATTCACTTCTCTGCATTTTTTGGCTGTTTTTAAAATTGTATTTATTACAGCTATGGAATTGATTTTGTGCCTTACAATTACTGCTGATTTCGCCACTCACTATGTCTAGTCATCCTTTAGGCTGGCAAATATCCTCTATCTGGAGCTATAAATATAAATACAGATAAGTAAGACAGACTTGCAATTCTAGCAACGGCAAGCCAGTGACGAATTGAAGGCAAAACTCACAGTAAGCCAGGCCTTGCCACAAGGCCTCACAGCAGAACAAAGAAATACACGATTTCCAAAGCAGATTTGCACATTAATTTGAATCCTTGTGTATCACCTGCCTGGCACCTTGCAATAACAAAGCAACATGGTAAATAAACTCCTATTCCCCAATAACACAAGTAGTCCTTCAACAATTACGTCCCCAAAACTTTCAGATACTGCTCACAGGCGCTTTAAGGAACTGTCAAGAACCACTCAAGGAATTTCCCCCCCCGAGAAAATCATGTCTAATGCCCAAAAGTAATTTTCTTACAATTACTTTTCTAAAAATGTAAGTTCAGGTCTTTTCAACCACTTTATGGTGTTGCGGATTTAAAAACAGAAACAAAAAAAGGAAAAGACAACTGAGTTCTTCCCTTCCCATCCCTCTCAAAATTTCACAAGATTAAAAAAATTGGGGTTTAAAGGTGGAAGGGAAAAAATCAGTTATTTGAAATACCACGACCTAGTAACAAAATTCAGATGGTGCACTTACTAAAGCAGAGGCTGTATGTGCTTGCAAAGCTTTTAAAACAGCATAACTTTTAATATCACTAAGTTCCAAGTCTCAGGAGAGAACCTAATAATCGAGGATTGAACTTACAGGTAAACAAAACATTTGCACTAGTGCCAAAGATATGTACAATTCCTAAGCTTTTGTCTTCTGTAACACAAGCTCATTAAGTCTGCTCTTCTTAAAACTGAATGACTTGGGGCTATACTGTTATTTTAAATAAAAACCAATTTTTCCTGTCTTCCCTTTTTCTTTTCTTCCCCTAACGTAAGAACTACTCCATCTTCTTTCCCCTACAGGCAGTAGATTCAGACAGATGTAGTCCTGGGTGACTTCATGCCCATAAGTAAGAGTTTTAAGCAACTAAAAGTAACTTACAAGAAAGAAATACCTTACTTTCTACTTGATGCAGGAAACTAATTTGCCACCTTGCCATGAGATTTTTTGCCTATATTTTGCAGCATGCACCCCATGCTGCAAATCAGCACTACGTCAAGAAACTTAAGACTTTCCTTCTGAGCTCCTATACATATTTATTATAAATTTAGCAATTGTTATGACCAAACTATGAACACAGTTTGGGTGAGCAGTTCATTTCAATGTGCTGTAGTTTGCTTAAAATGTTAACTTCATCCTGAACTTAAGAACCGTAATGCAATCTTAAATCAATTGCTTAGAACAGTTCAGACATGCAACTGTACATTTTTCTCAGTTAATAAATAACCTCACCATCTTAAACATAAGCCATGCATTAGAGAAAGGTATGTGTTGCTACTCATTGCCCATATCTCTTCATAAATTGGTTCTACCTCATACCAACATATACAGATTCAAATGGAGACACACCAGAAACAGTGTTTCGCTAGTACATAAAACAGCAATCCACAGTCAACCTCAGAAATTCTGTAATTGTATCTGTTCCTTAACATACACTATATTAAACAAACAATAACGCCACGCTCAAATTATTCTTGTACAGGAGCAAATTCTTCTCTGGCCCACACAGAGAAAGACTGGAGTGACATCTGCTGTTTTGCACACAGTTTTAGGAACAAGATTTTTCATTTATCAGCCATTTTGATTAAACAGATGCAATGGATCTTCTTAACACCTAAAAACAGGACGCATGTGCGCTCACTTAGGCTCCTCTCAGCATGCTGCTATTCTGTTGAACACTGATACAAAGAAGTCCTTGAAGAGATTTTTACATTCACAGAGACACCATGTGCATACAGCTTTTCTTATTTGACACTGTAATATTTCAGTACTCAAAGGAGGATTTTTACACAGCAATTTCCATTATTAAAAATCTAAACAAATTTCTCTGCTGCTTTGCTTTGGAGATGAATACTTTATTTGGAAAGGCCCACACCATACCAATAAAAAAAGATGACTGGATTATTCAATGCAGGTTCAAGTATTCCACTTTCTCAGCATTTTGTATTATATTCTTCTAACTATGAACACATATAAACCAGTTTATTTCAAAGGTAAGAGACAGCAGGGACATCTTCAACTGCCTTAGCTACTGCCTAATTAATCATATTTCAGCTGAGAGAGCAACTCAATTAGAAATGTTCCCAGCTGGGGAACATTAAACACATTCAAGTGGCCAGACCAAACACTTCAATGCTTGTGTATAATACTAAAAAAGCATAATTTACAGACAAATTCACATTTACAAGTAAAGCATAATGACAGGACAGTTCAAGACCTGATTCAACAAAGATACCTGGGCCAAACACAAAGCATAGAAGTCAGTGCGATGCTGATCACAGAACTACATGACACTTAAGCGATACAGGGACAGACAGTTTCAGCAGACACTTTCTAGGATCATGATTTTAAACACCCAAAAAGAGCTCAGGTACAAATTAAAAATCTAATTTTCCTTTTCTCACCTCTGTTGGCTGATCCCAACAAAGAAGAAAAACAGGAGGCCAGGGTTAAGGGATGTAAAACCAACTGAAGAATTTGTCCTACCTTTGTTAGCTACAGAAGAAATATTTGCTTGCTTAAAAATGAAGCAATGGAAAGCAAAAGAGAAAAAAGGCTGGCATAGACAGAAGGCCACGCCACTCACCCCCCTGTTTAGTAAGCACCGTGCTGGTGCAATGTAAGTCTAGAAAAACTCACTTTTTGGAGTCACCTCATGGATTGCACCACTCACGCGATGACAGAAGGGCTGTGGGTTGATCCTCTGTGTCACACACATGCTCATATCCTCAGAGCACACTTAAGAAGGCTTTTACGGGTACAGGTACGTGGTCTTCCCTTCCAAACTCCAGCCAGGGAGCCCCACACGAAGCGGCTCTTGGGCCATTCCCCTTCTCAAGGATACTAGGAAGCCATCTCAGCCTTCCCAGAAAGTGCCCATTTCAGGAAGCTCCTCCGTCCTTAAGCACATCTCTGAACCCTTGTTTCTCCACAGGTAGGCCCCGGTGAGCTGCCTCTGAGGGCAGCATGGCACCCTGTCACACCTGCCATAGGTAACAGCCATCAGTAACCACACCTTTACGCCATCCACATCCAATAGAAGCTGTTTTTTTTCTTTGCATTGCCTGTTTTTTTGAGGTGACCCCTTTTGGCTGGTTGATCTGCAGGAGGGGCACACATCCCCCCCAAAGCACTCGCTGCACAAGCAAAATCTTTTTCCCAGCACCTCCTCCCAGCGTTAGGCTTTGCTCACATCTCCAGTGCTCTCCCCTTGGCTCTTCCCCCACTCCAAGTTTTAAAATCAGCAATTTCCTCACATCCTTCAAGGATGATTACGAGAGGGCTCACAGAATGGCACCCTGTGAGGCATTTCAGAGGCGTCAGCCTGAGGGGGCTGCGCCGCCTCTGTGGGGAGAGGCCGGTTCCAGCTGGTTCTGGCCGCCCCACCACAGGGCGCAGCCCGGCCCCTCAGCCATGCCGGCAGCACCTCTGCTTAAACTGACTTAAGAAAGGGCAAAACATCACTCAGCAGCAAGGAATGAGGGGAAAAAGTGTGAGAAACACAGCGGGAGGAGGTTTATCGCGACACAGGAGGTTTTTCACCCCATTTTCTCCCTCTGTTCTGTTAATGCGGGCAGGGAGCAAGCGGCTGGGTAGGCGCCTGGTAGCCGGCCATGGACAACCCAGAGATTCACCTGCAAAAGCACACTCATAATCCAAGTCAATGTACCAGAAACCCTACGACAAACCCTGCTAGAGCTTAGGGTCCCCTGGCACACGAACAAGGAGTAATAAATGAGGGTGTAATAGTTTTGCTTCTGCCTCTTAAAGTCACAAAGTCTTCCAAGAACTGGAACTCCCACAGTCCCTACAATTCCCTGAAAACCACTCGCTCGTCACCCTTGGGTACAGCATTCATCAGCAGAGGATCCTGCGTCGCCCCACACACAAGTGATGATTAAAGAGTCTTTCAGTCATCACTACAGACTAGGGAATTCATTTTTTCCCCCAACCTCCCTTTTTTTTTTTTACCTAATACTCACCAGATGTAACAGATCAAACTAACAATATCATAAGCCTTAAGGGAGAAGATACTAAGGACAGCTTTTAAAGATTAAAGAGAGGTGATTCAGCTCCTCTACTTGTAAAGACTTAATGGTTTATAAAAAGAAAGTTATCAATAAGGAATAGCTGTTGAAGTTGTAGTATGCCACCACACAAATGCTTAGCAGACAACATATAATAGTGTTATAATAACAAGCAGCTAGTATTTAATGTGTATTTAATGTGTACCTGAAGAGAGCTGATGTTGTCAGGACAGAAAATAACCAAGACACCACTAATCAGTTTGCAGAAGCCAGACAGTACACAGCTGCGGCCTTCAAGGCATATGATGAAAGCTTGAACAAAAGGTTTTCATGTGCAAGCAGATTTGAAAGTTCAAGTTTATAAAGATGTTTGTGGTAAGGTATGAAAATAAAATTCTGTGGGAGGTATGTCTACAATATATCTATATATGTTTAACGTAAATCTAGGTCAAGAATAATGGGAGTCAGCACAATTAAAGACAAAGAGCTCAGCCCAATCCTGGAACCTATTCTACAATTAATTTTATTGGTGTCTGGACTAATGACATGGAGGCTCTATCTACATATGCTGTGATTACATTTCTGCTTCCAGCATAAAGAATAAATCTGTATACACTGTTGAGCTTATAATGTGCATAACTAATTTATACAGTGCAATGTATATAGACAAAAAGTAAAGGTATTTCTTAACTGAGAATTTAGGATCACAGTGCTATTGGCCAAAAAGTTATTTATTAGTACTGTGCAACTTGTCTCTGCTGACAACCAGGTAGAAATAACTCATATTTACATTACTGGATGAAAGTTACTCAAATTCTCGAAATAAACATTGTAATGTAACTAGCAACTGACTTCTCAAAAAGCCTGTCCACACAGATTATAAGCATGCTGGAGGCAGCCTCTTTGCAATAAAACCAGACTGTTTCTGCATCTTCAGAACAGCAGTAAATACAAATCCAGTTAAAGTTCTTCCTGTGACATAGACTGACTCATGGATATTGATTTTTTCCAAGACTGAAGAGTGTAGTACTTACACGACTCAGTTCACATGGCACTGCTGAAAATGGGATAAATACATTTTGCTATTCAGCACAGCAAAATAAGGGCACGAGTAAAATTCAAAAGTTCAGTTTTGGAGTGAGATGAATTGTTTTGTACATACTCTACTGTCCTTGCAGTATTCCAAGCAGTATTTTTCTAACAAGCTTTGACAACAATAAATACTCTATTCCCTTACTGGGACAGATCTAACACTATAACAGCTGGTTAGCCTAAAAATGCCCAAACACTTCTGAAACAAAAAATAAACAAACGAAAAAAAAACAGTGTCATGCTACCAATACAGTAAGGTTAGGTTCCCAAACTCATAAATCTGTTTCTACCCTGACTTCAAGGATTAGCATCATATGAACATCTGGTCTGAAGCACACGCAGAGTACAAACTCTGAAGACATACATGATACAGCAAGGATTGCTGAGGTGTCTGACAGTGCTCGTCTTGAAGTTCAACCATTCCTGCACAGGGCTTTAAGGTCACATTTCTCTGTGTGTGTGTACTGAAGATGTAAGGCAATAGATTAGGTTTTTCAGGGAAAAAGAAAATGCATCCAGGTTCACTATACAGGGAAAATGCGGGACTTTTCCCTAGCAGTTTAAGGAGTCTACATAAATCCTGGCCAAAGTTCCCCTAATGAAATGACTATAATATTTTAGCAAGGATTTGAGCTTGTTCTGAATTATCTATTTCTTCATTCCTGTGCAGCAAGTAGTGCTTCACTTTACATCTGTGTCTTACTTAGAACTCTTTACCCACAACTCTCCATGCCTTAAGAAGAGTTATCTTTGTTCCCATTTTATAGATAGAAAAATACACAGAAAAAGACTTCAGATGTGGCTCAGAGACTCTACAAATCCACAAATGAGCAGCAGAATCAGTGAAAAGCAGGTATTCTGCTTTCTTTGCCAATGCCAAAATAGTAATGTTTAACGGTATATGTACTTGAAATAGGACACTAACAGAAATACTAAAGATCACTAAAATAATCAGCATTTTCAGGTCTTTTTCACTTTGAAGTTTTAAATACCAAATGGGAACTGAAATACTGATCTGAGGAGCAACTATATTAAACTGGCATCTTACTTAAATATGCTGACCTGAGTGATTACAGTATCAGCACTTCTTTTTGCTCCTGCTAGGCCTGGAGCACTAACACAGCTGAAAAGGCTGGAGATGAATGTTCTTACTCCTTGTGCATTACCAGTAGAATTAATTTAAATGTTAATAAGAGCCTCGGAGCAATCTGTGGAAGTCAACAGACATGACTGAGGTCATGATCAGAAAACACTTGTCTCTTAATAATACTTGTGTAATGCTAATTTTTCCCACTGAACAAACTTAAATTCCAAGGGGAGCAGGAATAAAACCATAGTGGCTTCTCAGAGGACTTACAACTGGGGATATTTCCTTCTGTCCATTTCAAAACACAGGGCAGGGAACCCATTTTTGCTGTAGCACAACTGAGAACTGAACTTGAACTGCCCATAAGCAGCAGTGCCAGCTGCTTATTTCTCCTTTTCAGTCACACTGGGAGACAAAAATTCATTGTTATTAGAACTATCTATATGTGAAACAATCTTTAGTTCAGGTATAAAAGAATTTTTACTTACTCATCAAAATTTAAATTTTTTGACAATTTTCTAACACGTGATTTTCTTAGAACTGTGAGGAGGGGGGGGAAGAATAGACTCAGAGCTAACAACGTCTTTATAGGAGCTGTGAACCAGCCTTCAGATACCAAGACAAAAGAACACCAGCAACTACTACTTAAATTTTGTTTTAATTTTCACTTCACAGTCGTAGTCACTAAACTCAACATTTTTGCACTGAATAACAAGCTGCTATTATAGGAAGTAAAATACTCTAATTCAACACCAAGTTAGAGACTCATAATTAGATGAGGTATTACCAAGGTTCTTCTGTGCCTTAAGACATACACCATCATTTGGCTTCATTATTCCTGATGTTTTCATATGGTTCATGGTATGAGGATCAAGATATGAAAGCAGCCTTTTTAGTAACCAACTTTGAACAGCCTCAATTCTCAACCCTTGTAACATTCTTCCACAAATTCCCAAAGGATGCTTATAGCACTGAAGCATTTATTTCAGGTCATAAAAGATAAAGAACTTCAAATAACTTTTTATTTTTTCCAGTGAGAAAATGATTATTTATGCTCTTAAAATAAAAGCACTTTGTATAAAAGGTCTGTAAAGATATGTTTTTAATTACATATTTCAAAACCGTGTTATACAAGACAATTCTACTGCTTATACTCAGTAAATATATTCAAAACTTAAGAGACCAGTAAACAAATAAGCAGACAAGTCTATAAGTAACTCAGATCTTTTCTGGAAAAGCAAGTCATGAACAATTTGTCTCTTGTGACTGAAAACAGAAGGAGAAAAGGGGCAAAGAAAATGAGTTCAAGCAAGAAACTGTAACACCCCTTTTGATCTCGCATGCAAGCTGAAAATGAGAAAAAGTTTCGATCATTCAGTCTGCAGCCTTATTTAAAGATCAAAACAAGCCCGCGCTGCTTAAAGCCTTACTTCATTAAAAGAAAAGAAGCTACACACAGTCAAAGAGTTAATTGAATGGTAAGTGGGATATTATTTCTCACAGCTTTGCTTAACTTACAGAAACATCATTATTTATAAACTGTTCTGTATTCCACAGAAGACAATCAAGGTGCACTTTACAAAAGTTTTTTTCACAGTCTGCCATTTCTTTTCAAATCTTCCATTACCTACCTGCTACCTTAAAATCTCCAGGTTGAGATTTAATCATTTGCTAAATAAATTATATAGGAATTAAAATCTTCCAGTCATTTAGAAAGAGAAAGTGCATATAGTATATGGTGACAAGATTTTTGAAATAAAATTTGAAAACAAGTGGCTCAAGATATTTGCTAAGGAAAGCCTTCTCTTTTACCTACAAAATTAAACATACCAGTGATAAAATTTCCTGCAATACAAAAGTCTGTTTGAATGTGTAAAGCTTTTGCTGAGACTACATAAATTATAATCCTTAACATACGTTTTTTCAGCAAGTGAATCCATTTTCTCCTTCCTTTGAAGATGCCACAGATCTAACAGAAACATCCAAAACTTTGCTTAATGCAGAGGGAATATCATCCCAGGTTCCTTACATTCAGCATTTATTTACTGAAGGAGAACTTTCAAGTCTCCCAGAAGGACACAAGAAACTCAAGTTTTGAAGTGTCATTCACTCTTCTGAATACACTAATTTGAATACTCCTAAGTCATATGTTACTATGATTCACTGTATATTTGGCTAATCATTTAACTGTCCTAACAAAATGTTAAACATTTGAAAATTCTTGAGGGCACAGCAGATTAACAATCAGAAGAGTATTTAATGGCCAACTGTCTGATTTAGAATTTCTGTCTGTTGTCCATATTCTAACCATTTAAAGTATCTTAACACCTTATATATTACCCCGCTTTCAATTAAGTATCTTGCCATGCAACACAATTCACATAAAATCAGAGCTAATTTTGATCTTCAATCACGTATGCAAGGTCCAAAACCAGATTGGCTGTCTCCAGAGCTACCTGTAGGCCACTACACTTTGCAGCAAAACAGTCCAATGTCAGAGAGTCAGCAACCTTTACTGAGGGCTCCTCAGGGCAGCCCTGTATAATAGGAGAGCCAAACTGGCCTTGCAAAAGCCGCCAGCTGAGATTCTCAGTGTTACCATTAATCCCACAGCCACATTTTGAAACTAAATCTGACCAATTAGAGACAGAGGGAAAACCTGATGGAACAAACCAACAGTGTCCATAAACCATGTCCGTAAGAATTTCTCCACCATCGTGATTCAGAGAGCAAGCTACAGACTCCAGGGAACGGCAAAAACCATCAGCAACCAATTGGTATTGTGTCCGAGAACAATCCATATCTTTAAAGCTGCTGGTGGACAGATTACAACTCTAAAAAAAAAAAACAAAATCAGAAAATGAAAACACTTACAGAAATAATTTTAAACATATTTAGTACTGTTTTTTAAACAGATGGTTCAGTCTTAGCTAAAACAATTGTTCATGTGATAATTATTCCACAATAGGAAAGCTTTCTAGACAAGTCAAAGCTGAGTTCTGCATGATTATCTTTCAATATAAGAAGTCTACACATTTTTTAACACTTCAAATAAAGCACTTGCTGTAATAGATACCTAAAGAAAGATTAACAAGTACAAAAACTTCTGTTAACAGAAGTCTGAAAAAGATGTAGCACTAAGTGCTTCAAGACCCCTTTGTTTTATATTAGACAGCAAAAATGCAACATCTATTAATCTAGAAAAGCATTTTAACTGTAGCAGTGATTCTACATAAATTGCTTAAGTATATTAAGCAGCTTTAAAAACCTTCTTACATACCTTGTGTCTGATGTATGAAGCCAAGTGAGTTTCTGTACAGCCACCTCCTAACAATGCCAAAGGCTCCTTGACTGTTAACTGTAACACATGTTCTGCAGTTTCACAGGCACGCTGAAAACCATATGAATTTGTCATGAGACATACCATGATTAATAGGATTTGCTCCCACTGAAGGAACTACTGGAATAAAATTTTCAGTAGTTTCTGGGCCAGACTTCATAAACTTGAATCGTGTGTGGACATAAAGCTGCTGAGTGATTTCCAAAACCATGTGAGAAATTGTCTTTGTCCACTCTCAGTATGGCAAAGCAGAAATAAAAAAAAAGCTGTATTTTATTCCTCCTTTTTGCAAAACAGGGTTATACATAAAAAGTCAATCTATCAATGACATTTCTAGAGCAACTATTTGATGCAAAACTATGCTTGACTACTATTGCAGGTGTTGCTGCTGGCCTTTTGCTGGGCAGTTTTTTCTTTATGCTCTCATAGACTAAGTAATGAGAATGAAAATGTTTATCCAGTACTGGCCTCAGGAACAGGTGAAAAAATGTTTCTGTCTAAACAAGTTCCTGTACTAAAATAGAGGTATTAAATGAACATGAGCACTTCAAGGATTTTGAAATTTTGGAAACAAGGGCGTTTCTGACTTGCTTTCTTGAAATTGTATAAACTCTAACTAAACTCTATTTATGTACTGAAAAATCACTTTTCTAAACTTACCGTATCTATATTTCTCATTATTTTTCCATTAAAAGCATGACTTTTCAAGAAAGATTTAAAGAAAATTTGCTTACCTTCAATTCATCCCATGCTGTTTCATTTCTGTTACAGAGTATCAAGCTGCAGACAACCGTGTCCTTCGGAATTAGATGCACAAAATGTTTTGAAGCAAAACTCTCAACGCGCACATCTTTCAAACTGCCGTAACAACTGGGAGACAACGAATGTATGGAAGCTATAGGCTTTGAACCTGTCCAATTAAGAAAAGCAGAGAACAGTGCGTATTATTACGATCTGTAGTAACAGCTCATCAGAAGAGCTCTCTGTTGCATTTCATAAAGCATGAGCTTTTTTCCTCTTGGCTTTTTAAAGCATATATATTCTTCAATACCCACCATTTCAATCTACACAGGAAACCACAAACAGAAGCCAACATGCTTTCAAAGCGCAAGACTTTGTGATAGTTTTAAGATAAAAAATTGTTTTATTCTCATTAAATATAAGTTTGAAAATAATCCATATTTGCAAACAGTTACTATAACTGGATATTCCTCATGCAGCAATCAGTAATCACATGTGCAGTATGTCATCATTAGAGCCAATCCCACCTTAAAAAATGGCTTTTAGACTAGAAAAGAACAACCCTTGCTCAGCTGCTATGGTAGGATACAGAGAGAAATCAGAGAATCCTTACTCTGCAAGGACACCAACCTAGCGAGGTGTTCATTATGAGATGAACGTTAAGGACAATTGTTTTAACAGAAAACTCGCTTGTTACCTGTCATCCGACTGAGGGGTTCCATCAGAGATAGCCCAGCTCTGTCCACAGCGATGACATGGTTCTCTTTCAGATACTGTTTCAAGGATGGATGGATAACTTTCTGGCACACTACAAGGCCGACCTCATCATTAACCAGCTGCTTTCCTACATTAAGCAACTGATTCAGCTCTGACATTTCTAGAGAAATTCCATGATGGACTGTTATAGTTCCTTCTTCGGAGTTGGAGCAGTCTCCTGACATGGACACACAGAAAAGTGCCATCTTGATCATGTTTGAACAAGTTCTTTTGACGGTAAGTGGTTTTGCCAATTGAATTTCTGGTGTTTCTATCAGTAGTCCAGGGAGAACTGTAGAATCCATAACTCTTCTCCCTTTCACAGGTACTATTATACACTTTCCTAAAACAGCATTAGTCTCAACATGACATGGAACAGTAAACATAAAAGCCCTTAAAATCAGCGTGGTGAGATGATCAACTTCTGGTTTATTAAGCATGCAAGCAGGTTTGCTTGTTAATACGCTACGTACCAAACAAAGGAGAGTCTTAACGCTGCTAAAATCCACGGACACTCGGCAACCACAGGCCTCAGACTTGAGGTAGTCCATACACAAACTCAAAAGATGTTGGCTTATTTTAATGACAGTGCAAGACGCAACATTCAGGCTTTTAAAGTTTTCAATCAAACTACAGCAAAGAATGGCAGTGAATAAGCCACAGTCACTGAAGCGGGATACGTGGTTCTGTACAGAGGCCGTCAAAACCCTTAATGCAGGATGACTGACAGAAAGACGACTGAGGATGGCTGAAGATTGTGAAGTTGTACAAACATAGCCTCCCACGCCGTTGTGGAGCTGTTTGAGCCTACCAGCAGGACCATAGCAAGATTTTAATATTCCACTCAGCAAGCACAGTGACTGACTAACTGCATCTTTAGTTAAAGGTTCACTAATAAATAACGGAGGCTTTTTAGCTTCAAGACGAGACATTCTCAAAGTAAGATTTTTAATGCTGGCCAACAAAACATTTCATTTTTACTTGCATCTATAATTCATAGCACTTTTTAAAATTTAAAGTAGCACATTTCAATTCTTTGCAGCCAACGATTATTATTTTAAATGGGAATCAGTATATACAGCACAGTAACGACATTTCTGTGACTGGTCATCATCTCTCTCTTAAAATGAGGCTTAAATCCTAGTGTGAAATTGATACACAATGACAGCAGTAAGCTATTTCATTCATGGTGATCTTCTTTTTTAGCTTCTGAATGTGATCGAACAGACTTTTTTGCAACAAAGTTTACAAGCATGCTTCCAAAATGGACACCTATAAGTGACAGTCCTGCCACAAGCAGAAAGTTCTTTCTACTCCAGCTAGCTTTCCTCATCTTTTCTTCTGGCAACGCTCACAGATGAAAAGCTTCAAAGCTAGTTACACCTACAATGAAAACCAGAAAGGTATTAGGATAATCTTATGACAATATAGCATAGCTTGAACTGCTATTTTATTTTTCACAAAAACCTCACATAAGGACAAATACCAAATGATAATGTTTTTAATTGAGAAAACCTATTAACATGTTATATACTATAAGCATATAGTACACAAATTATACATGTTTGTTAATATTTCAGTTCTGACCACCAGTTTATATACTGTTTTACCTGTAGGTCTGTAAGTAATAGGCCACTATAAACAGCACTGAATTGTATAAAAGTGTCAAAACTATAGTGATGTTAACTTGTTTTTACTTGAGGACAAAAGAACTGAACTACTCAGCACTGCTTCTCAAGCAACGACTTCAGAAACAAAAGCTTTTAATGTTCAAACAACTTTAAGAAATCTCTGCCTCTGAAATAAAGGTTTCTTACTTCAAGATGCCTAACATACAATTTTTTTTTTCAATTCTTAAACACTTCAAAATTTAAAGCGATATTTATTGACATTTTTATGTACTCTCTACAGTATTTAGACTTCTTTCATACTCAATTTTGTTTGTTTTCTATTGTAATTACCACCCCTACTAGCAACACAGAATATGTTACTATATAAAGTCACTATTATTTCTGGGCAGTTTTGAACCTGAAAGGACACTTCTGCAGACCCAGTCACAAGAGTTTGACTATTGCCTTGAAGTTATTGGAGTTTGTTTTTAAATATCTTTAAGACCTGTAACACAATCACTGAATTGATTCTATTAGATGGGATTTAGCAGTAGTTTTTGAGATGTGTGATGCATTTTTGGGTCCATGTAACCACCAGATTAACTCAGTTGCAAAAAAAGAATAAAACTCTGGAAGACTAAAGTTAGAGCAGCAAGACGGCATCTGTTAGAAAATTCTCATTTAATTGACTTATCTCTTGCCTCAAAGATACAGACACAACTAATTAGTCAACTTACCTACAATACATAGCACTAATGCTATTTTTCTTTATTTTTGTGATCGCTTTGCATCACGTACGTCACAATCCCAGGTTCTGGAACAAAGTCCTCTGTCTTCACTTGGAAAATAGGACTGGACTTGATGTGAAACCACCCCCAGTGCACCAGCCCAAGGCTAGTTCCCATAACAATCAGAACTTTGTAGTCCTTCCAGATGGTTTTAAGACCCATTGCAAACTGGCATCTACCTATGTAAAGATAATTTATTATTTTAAATATATTCTAGAAATCCTTTTTTACTCTATAATAGCACAGAACACATGAACCTGAACATTAATATCTTTAATTACAGTGCAGCAGACGATTAAAACACAAAATGACATAAGAAAGTGTTACTCTGTGAACTTTAAAAAAAAGGCTATAAAAATAACCTCAATTCAGACATCTTGAAATGTTAATTGCTGCATTTGCTTCAAGCTCTGGCATACTACATCTTAAAAGCTTTGTTAGTTTGTAGTGTTTATCTAATTACAAATGTTACTGCTTCAGATGGTAAATATTTGAAGTCTAAAACAAAGCAGTTTCAAACTACACCATTATTTTTTTTCACTATAGTTAATAAAAGTCAATGACTCACCAAGCTCCTAACAGAACATGGAACTTTTAGCCTGCAGGCCAGACACGCTACAATGCTTCAGACATCACTTTACGTTAACTAGAGCAGTAACTATGCCTGACTACCTCATCCCTCTTTGCCCTTGATCTTCAGGAACTACAAAGTATCAGTACAAACATAATAAATAAATCTTTGTCTAAAAAGAATGCGTAAGCCTCTACTTTCTGTGGGATTTCATTAAGAATTGCTAACTACAGAAAAAAAAAAAAAGGTATGTATACTCAGGTTTTATATCAAAATACTGACTGGCTTAAACAGTGACAAAGGTAGAACTCAGAGAGTAAATGTTCCTACACCTGCCCACCTCCATCCACCTGACAGGAGTAACACGTCCTACTCAAACCCCCTCCATCATGCTGTGGAGATTTCACAGCTTCACAGCAGTCGGCACACAAGGCAAAGCGGACTCGACAGCCCCAGAGCCGGCCGGTACGCGGGAGGCGGCCGCACTCCGGCTGCGATCGGCTGAGGAGACGCTGAAGCGAGAGGCCGCGGCCCGGCCCGAGCAGCCGGCTCTCTGGCGGGCGGGCCGGCGGTAGGGACCCACCGCCCTCCGTCACGCCGCGACACGTCCCCAGCCGACCCCTCCTCTATCCCCGCGCCCCAGTGACCTTGCGGCGCGGACGCCTGAGGAGGGAAGCGGCTCCCCTTGGGCCAGAGGCGGCTGAGGAGGCCCGGCGCGGCGGGAGGGACCGGGGTGAGGGAGGGGAACGGCGCACCCGAGGCTTCTCCCCGCTCTCCTCAGGCAGCAGATGGGGAAGGCACTGCCCGACCGCCCCCAGGAGCCCTCCCAGCGCTCACCTCACCCGGGGAGGCGAGGGCAGGACCCGGCTGCGCGACCGCCAGCACCTCAGCGCGTCGGGACACAACAGACCCCGCGAGCCGCGCGCCCCCCGCTACGCGTTCAAACCCCCAACGGCCGGAAACCGCCTCGCGCAGCCCGGAAGTGCGGCCCCGCGCCCCGCCTCCCCGCCCGCGCGGGGCCGAGGCTAGGGCGCGAGGGGGGGGCGTTCTTCCTCTCGCCCGCCATTGGCCGAGCCCTGCGTCACGTGACAACGAGGTGCGCCCGCTCTCTCGCGGGGCCCCGGCTACGCCTACAGCCACGCGCGTGCGGCTGCCCTTGGCGGCCATTTTGTGTTCGGGCAGGGCTAGGGCGGGCGGCGGCTACAGCCGGAGGCCATTTTGGATAGGGGAGAAGAAGCTGGTGCTCGGCAGCCATCTTGCTTGGGGGCAGCGGAGCCGTTAGGACCGTTGGAGGCAGGAGAGAGGAGGTACGGTGGGAGCAGGGCGGCAGCAGTGCTGCGACCCTCGGCCGGGGAGGCTCCTGGGGGGAAAGGGCTGCGCCTCGGTGTTCAGTCTCGCTTTACCTCTCCAGATAAACGTGTGGGGTGACGTCCCGGGGGAGCTGCTGTGGCGGCGGTGCCGGCCGGCTCCCTCAGACGCTGCCTCGGCTGGTTCCCTCCTGCGCCGCCCCTCGCGTCAGCACCCCCTCCCGGCCCGGCGAGCTGCGAGCCTCTAGGGCGCCGGCCGGGCTTAAAAATGCGTGTATAGCTCTGATTTTTCTTCCTTGCTTAACCCCTGTTGCAGTCACTCCGCGTTACTTGTGCGCGCACCTGTCTGAGCCTCCCTGCGGGCGGGCGGTGCTGCCCTCACCAAAACAAGTTCGAGAAAAGTCCGTTGCCTGACCTCTTCTAAAAATTTTCCTTAGTCCTTATTCTATTCTCCACCTTTTTTGTATTCACTCCTTTCTCCCCTTACTCTTGCAGTCGCTGTTGAGAATATCTTGTATTATATTCATGTGTTAATATGTGTGTTTATTTTTAATTTTGTTTATAGCTGCAGAATTTACAACTGTAGTCAAAAGACAAGTTTTTTATGTCTAATCTCCATACAGAAAGGAGTTTAACAATTTTTTTTAAAGTTTTGAAGAAAGTCTTTAAGTTTTGAACAAAACTTGGGGGGAAAAAGAAAGGTATTCAGCAATGCAAAAATATAATAGCCAGAATCTGCCTGTAATAAACGTACTGATGTTCCTCAGAGTCTCCCATTCCTCTAGTTCTATGCAGTTGTGTGGTGAAAGGGTAACATTTTTGAAAGTGACTCGTTGAACTTTAAAGGTGAATTGGCAGTTCATGAATGAAGGAGTGTGGATAACAATAAGCTAACAATACACTAACTTGTTGGAAGAGTAGCTTCCAAAGGTTAAGTGGAAAAATTGGGAACAGTGAGCCTAAAAATCCTGAGACTGTAAAATGTGAAGGTTTTGGTATGTCTTACCAGAACTAGAAATGTTTACTAAATATGCGAGTTGTTGAGTATTACACTGCTTATCCCAAGCTTAGGGTCAGCTCTCAGAAACTGACTAAAATCAAAGTGTTGGATCTAGGGTGGACAGGGTTTGACTCTGATACCTAAGGACTAGAAAGTTCAGAAAAATTCTCTTTTATATTTTGGTAGTTAATTTTGAAATACAAAACCAGTTAATATTATCTTATTATAGAGAGTTCCTTAATTAGCATTTGTGTTATTGTTTCTGCCTTTTTCAGGTGCCCACCTTTCCCCATACACGGTAAAGGCACCCAAAGACGGGCAGTGTGTGAATAGTTTGCAGCTGTTGTGTTAGAAGCTGCTGTATCATCAAGTGGGCATGTACGGCAGGAGTTTCCTATTCCTCCTTCCCGCTGAGTTCCAAATTCCCTCACCACAGGAAGCTAGTTCTTTGCTAAGGTAAGATGCTGTTCATCAGCTGGCAGAAAACACTTCAGCTTGCTCTCTGGGAGGCCATGTTTCCTGGCTTCTCCTGAATGTCTACCATTCCACTTAAAGTCAAATTTAGGAAAGAAAGGTATTCTGCCACATTATTTCTCAGGTGTATCTCACTCTAGCTACAGAGAACTTGTGTGTTTAATTTTAAATCATGTTTTCTTGTACAGGCTATCAAAAATTTAGATGTTGAAATACTACAAATACTGTATCAAGACTGTTTTCTTAAAATATATAGACATTTATAGTTTATCAGAGGAGTTTTTCTGCCTTATTTGTTTATCTTCACATCTCCTTTTGTACAGTTTCCTTTAGAGGTTCGCATTAATTTGCAGCAGAGACAGTATTCCGTGAAACAGAGTCTTGTTACCGAATAGTATCAATTGTAATAGATCTGTGTTTCTTGTGGGTTTTTTTTTCAACACAGAAAATGGCAAAGTATTTTGGGGCTTGCTGGCTTTTTTTCTTGTACAGTTGGTGGGTGGTTTTCCTCATTTTCTGATGCCTTAGTATTGGCCATTTTTTCATCTATGACAGTTCAGTGTCTTTCCTGATGGTTCACACATTAGGTGTATTTTTGGTTTTCTAAGGATTTGCTTACATTTATTCTGTCTGCTCTATTTCCTTTGTCTTACCTATATGGTCAATGCCAAGAATTAGGGTCGTGGGCAAACTCCCAAAGTCAGCTTACTCCCATGAAGAGCAAACTGAACCAAAGGTAACTTTTCTTGTGCATCTTTTTTCTTTATTTTTTTCCTTCTGTAATTTTGTAAATTGGATTTGGAGAGGATTTCTGCCTGCAAGCAGTCCTTCTCACATCAGTAGTAGCAGAATTGTTGCAATAGTATTCTGGAAGATAAATTGTTACAAAAAGGAGGTTGGTGATGCCAGGATAAGTTCAGCTGATTCATCCACCTGCATTGTTTGTTCTCAGACAGGACATGAGCATTTGGAGAAGAGATACTCTGTCATGTTTTGTTGCAGCTCTTCATATTATTGCTACTGTAAAGATTAACAATAAAACATTAGCAGTCCAAATATTGTTCTTCAGATCACAGGCCTGCAGCACCATCATGACTTGTATGCCATATGCAGCTCAAAAATTACATGCAATCTAGGTGAACTATGTTCCTGGAAGCAGGAGGCAAAGCACCTTATGTTCTACCATATCCCAAGGTAATTCCGTGTAAATGTCATGTTTGTTCAATATCGTCATTGCTGTTGTAGGAGCTCTTAGTTGATGGTGCGCTCCACAGCAAATTGTGTTTGTAATTACAGATTTCCTAACTTTAGGTTATGATTCTAGCTACTTGGAGAAGAGGCTGTAGCATTTAACACTCTCCTCCTTTTTGCTATTTCTTGCCTACTGCTTTTCTTAGGTTTGATTATTTTTTTGGTTAGGGGGAGGAGGTAGAGATCATTAGTAGAGCTCTAGACACTTGCCTTTCACTAAAATTAAAAACTCAATCCTGAAATGCTGCTGTGAGACCTTTTTTTAAAGAGAATCTGATGAGTCGTACGTGCCCAGGTTTTGTGGTGTTTTGAAAGGGCTGTGTTATATCTTATTATTTGCTCTTTGTTTTTGCATGATGGGGTGGCTAGTCCTTCCTTGGAGTTCTTGAACACCAAGAATACAATGTTTTACACTGTTATAAGGAACTGAGAGGTACTGTTGGTTTTGACTTGGTGGCTGCCATTGCCCTTTAGCATCTCTTCTGACCTAGTTCTAGCAGCTGCTGTTTCAAGAATTTCTGAGTTTTATCTCCTACTAAGATTCTTAGAGCTGTTTACTACATTTACTTCTATAGAGTAGCACCTTACTACCTGATTGAATTGGAATATGATGTCCCAAGTGGTCTAGAGCACTGTTCCTTACATTGTGTTTCTTGAAATTGCTCTCAGTAGAGTTGGCAGAATTTACTCTGATAAGATAAAAAAGTTTCTAGGGGTATTTTGTGCGAGAAAGAATGATAGTCGTGTGGCACAAGGCATGGTATTCCAGCTTCTGTCTGCATGACTGTTATTTGAAAATTCAATTTGCTTTATATAACTTTGTTTGCTATTACTGTGCATCTAATAAAGGCTCTAACTTTCAGCTTTTTCAGAACATAGTTGAAACATTTTATTTACATTAAAGTCTATTTTCAGTATTTACTTGCAGAATGGTTCTCGGTTCAAACTCATTTTAACCTGGTTACAGTAACAACCATTTTACTTCTCACTGTTTACAATCGTTTTACTGTTTCTGTTTCTTACTGCTTGGATATTGATATGATATATAGAAAAAAATTATTGAAGTAATAGAGAGTTTTCCTTGAGCCAGTATATGGAATTGTGCCCTTGTTACTTTCACATTTTCTCATAGTTGTTTTGAAATCTCTGGTCTCAGCATTTGGATATTTGGAATGGAAACACTGCACAGAAGTGTTTATTTAGTTCAAGATGATTACTGTTGAATCTTAAGATGATAATTATCTGTGCTATGCTGTGTAGTTGTAAAGTGGGTCTTTATCTTGTTTTGCACTTTTTTTGAAGTTAAAGAAGGATAACAACTGCATTATTAAATGTGTAAGTGTAGTGCCTGACAGAGACACACATCACCAACCCCACTTGTGTCCTGAAGTTTTGACAGCTTTATCACAGTACTTTACAATAACTTGAAGTATGCAGTAAGAAATAGGTATGTCTTCCTGCATTCTTGCTATTTTCCTATACCGTCTCTTATAAAATTGACCAGATTTTTCCATCTTATTCAGAGACTAATCCTTTAGGAAACTAGAGTGTAAAAGGCAGCTCTGTTCTTAGTGTTGTTTCTTGATTTTGAAGCTTGAACTGTATTGTTTGGGTACTCTATCTTTTGCCAGCATACTGAGACCCTTGTTCACCTGGTTTTCTGTCCAGTCCAAGTCTCTTCCTTGTCTGTTGCCTCTGTTCCCATTCCCCAACATTGTGGGGTTAGGTGGAAAGACTTTCTTGAATTTAACCTAATTTGCTACCTTTTGACAAGTGAATGTTTAGTTCCTATTTCTGTGGAGAATGATGAACTTTCCCAGTAGTTTCAGTGCTGTGACCATAATTGGTGTCAGTTTGGAGAAAAAAACCCCACACAGTTAGAAACTGAAATCAGTGTGGAAGGTGACTAGACCTGTGGTTTGGCTTGCAAGCCAATCTGAAGCTTGTAGTCCTTTGAGTGAGATACAGTGTTCTTCTGAGGGCGGGGAGCAGATCTTAGCAATTAATTGAAGGTTTCTTCTTGCACCCAAGGGAGGGTGCATTTAACTTCCACCTAATGCTTCCTGAGTTACTTGGAATGGTCTGGGACAGGGTCAGGGTCTGTGCAGCTAAATGTACCTCTCTCAATATCCCAAATTAAGCAATCTAAGTCCGGTTTGGGATAAGCAAGGGAAGATGGTGTCCAAAGTTCTTTACTTTTGTGCCACCACAGTAATGCTCAGGTCATGTTGCTTTATGTATGTAGTAGTCTAAAATTTTAAATATACGTAACGTATGTGTGTATATATATATATATTTATGTATATGCGCTCATACTAGGTGCCCCAGAAGCCATAGTTTCTTTTTTAAAAAAACAACCAACTAAACAAAAACCCCAAACAAACAAACCTGACTGTGCTTTGTTCTTAAACTGGTTTAAACTCTGATACTACTGCTTACCAAAACTGCAGGTAGTGAATGGGTGTCTCAGTTCTGAAGTTTGCTTACTGCTGCTTGGTCTGAAAGCAAATTTTGAAATTTGCTTAGTGTTGCTGAGCCCCTCTTGAGAGAGCATGATGGAGGATATTATTTCTGTAGGACCATTGATGTATGGAGGCTGTTGTGGGCTCCCTAGCTAGGTAGAAATGGAGTATCCACAAGACAGGAAAAGGGTTGAACTTTACGTAGAGAGGTTTGAGGACTCTCTTGACTAAAGCAGGTATTATTTCATGTATTAAGATTGTTTTTTCTTGAAAACAATACCTTTTTAGATTTTGTGTGTTTTCTTCCCTCTTCTTCATTCTTTCTTTCTTTAAGCTATGCAAAGGGATTTTATGTGAAGCTATTATTTTCAAAGAGAAACTAGGCCAGGAGCCATATACATAGAGACCAGTTGGTGAGATAGTGGTAAAGGAATATTCCAGGTTCAGTTTGCTGCTCTCTGAAAGGCTCCTTGAGGATAAGTCAGGTGGGTTTGTCTATGTCTTGGTACTGGTCTGAAAAATAGTTCTAATTTTGTATTTCATGTATTGGATGCTAAGTGCTTGAACAAGTCATGAGGTTCACTAAAAGAAACCAACACAGGTAGCTAAGTAATTCTCCTTTAAATAAGAGTTTTCCTTGGTTTTCTTAAAGCGGAGTATAGGGTTTGAAGAACAGCAGTAATGAAAAAAATGAGTAATAGATTTTAAAAATCCTTCTCTGTTGGTGTAGAGATCTGAGTTTTTCTATAGTGCTGATCACTTTTAATTGATATTTTTATAGGACCAGCTCACACTGACCTATCATGGCATCCAACAAATTTGTCATTAAGGTAAGTAGAATGTCATAGCTTTCATTTAAAAAAAAAACAACTGTAATACTGCTTAGAATGTGTGTATGTCAATTTTAGAAGTTAATGATGACGAGGTGCATCCTTCAGGCTTCTGGTCATAGTAGTGTATTTTGTATTGGCTTTCCTCTCTTTGGAAGGAAACTTCTTGAATCGCTGCTGTATCAAGGCAGAGTGTGTCTGAGGTCAGCTGAAGATTAAAATAGTGTAACTAAAAGTGATTAGTTGTGTAGTTAGAATTAGAAACTGCATGAATTCTCAGTAAAACAGTATTTGCTACCTGAAATAAAATTTAGGATTGATTCTTCTCTTACTGTAATCTTCCAATATTATTTGTGTACTTCTCAGATAATCTAAGAGTTCCTGGTTTAAGGCGTAGCAATGTTCTTAAACTATTTATCACACTTGACTCTTTGCGTCTTTTTTTTCTTCTTTTCCCATTTTCAGGGATTAGTTGTCTTCCATCCAATAAAATGCCATTGCAGTTTATTTTGCAAAAAATCTCTGACTTTGGTTATGTATCTGAAGAGTAATGCTTTCCAAAATGTTCTGTAATAAAAATAACAGTTCATAATTCTTCTACTGTAACTATATCAGCTTATCAAGAAATAAAACTAATTGCTCAGTAAAAATTATGAGACCTCCTCTTTTGGACCTTCTCTCATTTCTGTGTTCCTCTATGTCTAGGGTAGTTTAGGTAATGCATGCATTTTGAAGTGATTAGTGCAATATATTATTCTCTTGGAAATGTTTTTTTCCAGGAATTTTCTTAACAGAAGAGACTTTTTCCTCTGTGGATAAGCTTGTGTTTTTTGGAGGGCAGCTACAAAAACCTTTCTAACTGATCAAGCTGTAGAAACTTGGTTTTGTGGGTAACCAACCTGTTCAACGAGCAGACCAAACACTTAATTTCTGTGTGCCATGTGTTCTTTTCTGAGGAAAACTACTGTCATTTAGTGGGATGTTTGCTTTAGTTTTTTTACTGTTTAGCATGATTGTAAACCTTAAATTGACAGTATCATGTCTATACTATTTACTGCTTCTGAACTGATATAGGAGTTAGGAGAAACATCTTTAATTTTGAGCACATTTTAGCTGATACTCTGAGTCTATATGCCACTGATGTGGGTAACAACAGGAGCTGAGGCTGAAGGCATTGTTTTTCTCAGCTGAGAACTCTTGACATCATCGATATTAATGTAAGTACCCAAGAAAACAAGTGGTGTGGCTTGAGACACCTTCACTAGATAAAAAGCCCTAAGATATTTGATTACTGACCTGCAGTATTACAGCTTGCTGATTCAGCATAGACACTTCACTGGTATTCAGCATGTACCCTGGCAATCACCAAGTAGTTCACCATCACTGACTGTCTGAGCAAATGGATAGGTTCTCATTGACATGCGTTTGTAGGTAAGCAGTATCATATATAGAACTTTTGAGAGTGCCAATGAGATGCAACTTTATTTTCTTTCTGGTGGTATTTGAGAAATGAGGATAAGATTTTGTGTGTACTGGATGCTGAAAATTAACTTTGCCTTGACTAAAATGTCTCAAATTTATAATGTAAATATGTGAAAAGCTGATTGGAATTCACTTTGTGCACAGATGCGTAACATTTTCCTTGTTAGAGTGGGGATTTTGTGTGTGAATTTTTGCTTCTTTACCTTCACTGGATTTGTATTTAATGTGAATATTCCCTTTTTAAAGACTGTTCAACTTTCACATAAATTTTTCAAGGAAGATCCCTGTGCAGAAGATTCTCCATTAAAAGGCAGAAAATATTCTCACTCCTCTCTGCAGAGGGAGTATAGAAAATACTATATTCTGACTTTTAGATTCCTCTTGTTTGAAATTGATAGGGGTATTTTACTGAGTCTGAAAATGTTTCTTGCATGCCTCATCTTCTAGATTCCCTACTTGTTAAGTTTTTATGTTTTCTAAGTACGTGTATGTTAATCTTTTTGGTAAGAGAGCGAAAAGTATGGCTTATCAGTCTTTCAAGTCTTAGCTGACTGGAACGTAATTAAGAGGAAAACACCTATAATGTCTTTAATGGCTTCTCAACAACACATTTTATACGAGAATCTCTGTACTGCCAATGTAATGGTCAGTTATTTTCGGTAGAGGGAGTAGTTGGCCTATTTTTGCAAGGCGATCCTAAGCTTGTTTTATGGGCAATTAAGAGCGATTGAAATAAAATAATTGATGCAGTAAAATAGCTTTAAACCTTAATGCAAAAACTACAGTTAGGTCCTAAACACACTGTCTTCACTTGCCAAGTGGCTGGATGCCATAGTGTCGTGATACGCAGTAGATAATATTTTATGCAAGTTAATTTGATTAGCAATTTTCAATTTTAGGAAATATTGATATGTCATAAAGTGCTGCATGGTAAAATAACCCCAAAATAAGACATATGAATTTAATTAAGCTTTCTCTGTGTGTTGCTAAAATATTTTACTGCTGTTCTGAGAAATAAATCTTAACTTTAATTGGTGAGGCTTAAAGCAAAATCATGAACTCTATATGGATTTAAAAAATAATATCACTAGGGCCATGTTTAAAACTTTGGACAAACTAGAAAGAATTGCTCTTCCAGAATTGTGTAAATTGACTTTATTCATGCCAAACTGCAGAACTAAATATAGTAATCTTTATGGCTGTAATAGAAAAATTTCATTTACTGTTTTCTGCAATTCGTTCATTTGCCAAACGCTGAAGACTTTAAGTTGTTACTACGTTTCAATAGCTCAGCTCAAAGGGAGGCTTTTTGTACTTTGTCATTTCCTACTTTGAGAAATTAAGAGCTCTGTTCTGTCTCAGATTTGTAGGCCCTTGCTAGCACATATCTTAGATTAAGATAATTATGGTTTCAATGTTCCCTCTGGTCATCCAGCACATTCTGCAGTCGATTTTTCAGCAGTGTTTCTTCTTATCAATTTGAATTATTGCATGCTGGAAGTGTGTATGAAGCTTTTTGGTCCTTCCTACTGCGAACTTTTTGCTTGTTTTAAATTGCAAGTTCCTTTGAAGCAGCAAGCATATTTTTCTGTTTTATATTGGGAACACAGATGGAAGTACTGGAAATGATTGGACAAAAAAATGACAGTACAACTGTAATGTGGTCAATTTTCCCCTTCATTTTGCTTGTGTTTGTATCCTTTTTTTATGTTGATATATCTTAATGTAATCATTAAGATATTGATTTATAACCAAAGGCATCTTAACATCTGTCTGCGTATTTTAGAAGTGCTTCATGAAAGAAAGTGTGCATAGAAAGTATGTTGATTATAGGCCCTAACAGTAGGTAGAAGGAAATGGAAAGATATTTTCCTGTCAGACAATAAGCTACTATGTACTTACAGCGCTGTACGGGTCATTTTAGGGTCTGCTCCCAAACTTGTAGAAGGTATTATTATCTTTGGTCTGGAATGAGAAAATGAGCAGTTTATTTTGAAGGGACGTTTTTTGATATTTCCATGTGCGTTTAAATATGTTAATAGGTTTCTAATGCTAAAGCTTCACCATATCTCTGGCCTTTCCAGTGCTTTCTTTTCTTCAGCTACTGGTTGAAATTTAATACAGTGGTAGTATGTTGACAAAGGTTTCTGATCAGATGTGTCTGCTTCAGTGATTCTTAGGTGACATCTAAGTAGGCTAGACAGATTGAAGTTCACATTTCTGTGAAGTGGGTCCATTGAATTAGCTGATCAATATTTCTATAAATATTTTGCCCTGTGAGAAAGCAGTGTGTTTGCTGCTTCTTGCAAGTTGTTTGGAGAGAAAAAAAAACAGGGAGATTAGTAGGTCTTATCTAACTTTTTAATTTTCTCTGATCCCATTTAATGAGTAATGGAGGATAGTAAATGCATTTTATGGCTATATTAAGTGTATAGATACATGAATACAGTGCTCTCAAGAGGAGAGTGAGAATAAGGAATACTGTTTGTGTTTAAAATAATTTTTCGTATGTTGTGACTGCTCAGAGTTACTACACTCATACTACAGATGCTTGTTTTACATATGTAGTTTTGAACTTGTTAGCGTACTGATTTCTAGGTGGAGAGCTAGGTTTTTTTAGAGTGCTTAGTTAAAATAACTAATAAATACAATATTTTCTGATGTCCGTTTCTTTTTCCGTATTGCAAAGCAAAGACATTTGTATGTGAAATTCTGTAGGTGCAGTATTTACAAATGTTTCAACAGAAACACACTAAGATTAAGTTTTCTCCAGTCAGATAGAATTTGTGAAAGTTCTCCAAACTGATTAAGGGTTGTTGCATTTCACATGTACTGGATGTTCTTATATTTGCTTTTTGGTTCTTTAAAAATTAAGAAATAGCTATATTAACCATTTAATGGTGGTTTGCTAGGGATGGTGTTCCCCTAAAGCAACAGTGCTCACAACAAGTGTAAATACAGGTGGCTGGAATTGTTATTATCAAGTAGCATTATACACTTCACTCAGCTGTGATGTGCATCTCTATATGAATGGGTAAAATATGATACTTGTCTAAAAGGGCTTAAACGTCTTAAGAAGATAACAAGGGACTTGGGGGAAAAATATGATTTGAAATAGGAAGTAGAAAACAATAATAATGGGTGGAGGGACATCTATTTAGTTCTCTTAACTCTGCATTTAATTCCCAATTTCATGGGACCAGATATGGAATGACTAAAGTGATGAGTAAATAAGTTCCAGAAGAAAGAATAGAGGAAGCTGGGAGGTAGAGGGGGGAGGAAATTAAGTGTATGGTCTAATTCTAAACCTCCTGGAGTCAATGGAAGTTTCCTCACTGACCTCAGAGGATTAATTTTCAAGCCTAGGGAAATGATGAGTGGATGAAGAGTTGAGAGATTAAAGTGTTAGCAGAAGGAGAAAGGAATAGGAAGCCAGAGGGATAAATATCAATAGTGGAAACACTGCTTTCACGGGGATCACTTCAAATAAGGAATAAAAGGATGGTTCAACTTGCATTACTTTTTTTGGTAATTCAAATAAGTTAACCTGATTAGTTTTAAAAGTTCCAGTTGTGGCAGAAAATGAGGCTTTTGCTAGTTGTGAGCACTATACTACTGTGACAGTAGTATGGGATTCTAAATATACACCGTACCAAGTGATACTAATTTTTTTTAGACATAATTAATTCAAAGGTGTAACCTCCATGATAATTGCCATGTGCCTTATTTCTGACCAGCACTACCATATTTTACACCTCCACTGTTCTGCTTCTTGGAGGTCTTGGTGGTATTGCCTGCTTGACCCCTGAGTCCAGCAGTGAAGGAGGAAGGGATGGGAAATTTAGAAGCAGACTTCAGTCTCCCTGAGTCTGGCAAAACATCAGGGCTTAGCAGAGATGCTGCATGGGGTCACTGAATGTCTTTAGGTCCTGGGAGAGGCTTCAGCTTGCGCTGTAGGTGAAATTCTTCAATTCTTTCCAGTGAGTTCAGATGGAGGTTAGTAGGCTGGGAGGTAAAGGAATCCATGTTTCATATAGTACCTGGTAATGTCATGTACAAACAGTTCAATGATGCAGTTTTTACTCTTGATGTTAGTATCATGAAAATTTAATATAATTTTTTATTATTTTAAGTGGCCTCTCCCCGCCTTGGACAATGTAGATGGATTCTGATATGTGCAAGTTATCTGAGTATTTAATGTATAAGTATGTTCTGACTGGACTATGGAGTAAAAGGGAGAAGAGAGACTGACGACGCATTTTTATTCTTTCCTTGTGTTTCATCCATGTGGTTCACAACTTCCTTAAAAGGAGTCTATTTTTAAAAGCAAAATTATGGCTTGGTTTCAGTTCTCAAATAAGAGCTTAGTTTCTGGACATTTTGTGTTCACTGCAACACTTAGTCAACCGTGACTTGGCAGTATTTTTCTTGACTCAATAGCCAAACTTTTCCTTAAATAATGGTACCAGAGGACATGGCACCCTGTTTCAGTATTCTGCTGCAGTCATTGCTAAGCATGAGCACTGATGACGCTCAACTATTGTGAAAACCCTTTAAACTGCTGATAAAATGATGACTCATGGTCACCTGATGAAAACAGATTCATTACCATGACTCCAGAAACTTTAGATCCCATGTAAGTGTTTCACTTCCCACACTAGTTCTTCTAAAAGGGATGATGATGCAGTTATTTTCTAACAGTTGACAGCTGCTCAATTAAGCTGTGACAATGTGGTTGGCAAAAACTATAAATTCCAGACTTCTAAAATAGTAGTTTAAGGAACTAAAAATCTGTATGAGCTGTGAAGAAGTCACCAACATTATTTGCAGTGTTACTTGGAATGTTTTCTAATCAAATTATACATCTTAGATTTCATTTACCACTACTGCATTAAGTTATTTTTGTAGTGGATCTGACCAAAACCTCACTGAAGTCAATGGGCTTTGAATCAGAGCCAGTAGAAGTATATTGGCAGCACACTGTAGCTTAACTAAGGACATACTAATTTATTTCATCAAGAGCCTTCGTCGGTTTGATTTATCTGTCTTTTTTTAAATGCAGTCTGTCTATGCCAATGTCTAAAGAAGTTATGTTGGAAAAATATTGAGAAGTGATACAGCCAAACAATAAAATATAAATCAGTTTTAATTTCAATATGAAAAGAGTAAAATGAAAACCCCTGTGTTGCCAACTTGTGATTACCCAGGCACTGTGAAAAGATGGATAAAGTGAAAACAGAATTATGAAAAACCATGAAATTAGACTTTAGATGGGTATGATTCTATGTGATAAAGCAGAGAAAGGTGCTCAGCAAGTAACTGAACATAAGGTAGTGTGGAGTGGTACATTCGCTCTTAAATGATTAGGAGTTCCACTGGTCATTTTTGTCTTACACTAGTTTCCCTCTTTTGACTGGAAATATTTCTAACTTGAAATGTTATGAGACACCATGCTTAAGAAAATAAAAATATTATCAAGTTATTTCAAATGTGTGTGATTGAAACTTTTGCTAGAATTAATAATGTTGGTGTGTGTAAGGGACTGATAGAAAGAGAAAATAATATTTTTCTTTTTGAACAGATGTTGACTAAGTAAAATCTGTGCTTTAAAATTTAACATGCAGACTCCTACAGGGTTTTTTTAGTTATATCTCAATTTCTGTTTGGTTTTTCATTTATTTTCTAGCTGACTCATTTCAGACTTAGATGATGAACATCATGTATTTATCCTGTGCTAAAAACTGGGACTCATCTGGTTTGAAAAAGAGTGGTCTGATCAGAATTGAATATTAACTTCAGATATTAAGAAAAAAGGTAGAAACAAGATAAATTTCTAAGATGCTATAATATCAGTCATACAAACTATGTCAACAAATTACCTATGGGAAAGTCATGGCTTATTTGTTTATTTGCTTGTTTGTTTTATTTTAATCCCCAAATCCCTCTCCACCATTTTCATTACCACAAGCAGTGTGGTAATATCACTAGTTTCCACACAACAATATGTGACACAGCCACAGAACAACATTTTCTCAGAATTTGCATATTGTTGGTGACACTGTCCTCATTTTGCTCCGAAAACCTGTGCAGTAATTAAACTAAGCTCTGTGCCACGTGCAAGGTTCACTTTGCACCGCTCTGCTTAGTTTCCAGGAAGTAGTAAGGTGCCTGGCATATCTGACACCACTCAGCTGGTGAAACAATAGTTTATATAAGATACAGTTAAATACAACCTTTCAAGTTCAAGCCAATATTTTCCTATTTTAAACTTAGAGGGTCATCTTTGTTCATCGAATATACCAGTAATTTAATAGCCCTCATAATTAACCAAATATACATGGTTGTGGTTTATCCTGTTTTGTATCATACAGATAAAGGCTGATAGAAGTGTATAGCTCTGAACGTAAAATATTTGCTGAACTAAAGAGTTGGGAAAGAGCTAAGTCTTGGGCCATTAAAGAGGATCTGTTCAATGCCAAGATCCTAGGATTTGACAGTCGGTAGGGTCATGGAGTATATAACTTTCCCTTCTTTATTTTGACATTCCTATAGTATAAAAATAGGAAGGAGAGTAATATAAGCACTGCCATAGTGCCATACCATTGCCATAGTAAGGTAATCTTCAGCAGTGGAAAACACGCTTATAAAGAGTTATTCCCTTTGTGGTGTTGTCTGTAAGTCTCTGGTTCTTATTTTGCTGGGTGCTAAACTGTCACGTAGTCACAATTCACGTCTCAGCGAATTGACAAACAGTTTAGATGATAGGAGTAAGTCTGACATGTCAAAAGTTGAAAATGAAGCCCACAATTTAAAAAAGCAATCAAACAAGAACATATTCTGACCTCAAACAAGTGCTGAGTACTGAGTGTTTGTAGTATAATTTGAAATAGACTGAATAGCAGTGACTGGTGATTAAATCATCATTTGCTGCCACGGGCCTCCCAGCGGAGAGAAATCTTACAGGAGGATTGGGAATAAAAGAGCAACATTCGTTTATAGATTTATTCAGAAAATTGTTAGAATTTGTCATTAGTTTTAAATCTTTGTGTGTCAATTTACGCATCCTTCAGAAAACTGAATTGAATATTTTATTTTGCTTTTCTTGTTTGGTGAAAACAGAGGGTGCTGTCTAGAAATGACCTTAAAAGACTTAAAAAAAAAAAACATTAAGGAAAATGTTTCTTTGCCTATATCCTTTCTTCACCCTGATAATTCGCAGGAATTGTGATTTGATTTGCAGAATGTTTGGAAGCTACAACTAGGGGTACTTGCTGATTATGAACTGAAAAGAGATTTAATGACAGATGCCCAGCATATTCTTCATAGTTTAGAAAACACTTGGCTGATATGAAGCCATTTTCTGTAGGGCTGTTAGAGATGGTTCATATGTTGTCATCGTTGTTGTTTAGGGAGGCCTACGTTATTAAGCATGTAGGAACTGTTGGGATTTAGTCGGGTTTTGTAAATTCCTATTTGAACTATGGTACAGATTTTGGGAAGGAAAAATCCAGTGAAGAATACAATAAAAAATATTGTAAGTTCAGAAGTGAAATTATATTCAGATATCGTTAGAACCTACCTTTTGTTAGAGTATCTTTTGCAAGCATCAAGAAATCTCACAGTATTTCAAGCTGTACACCTAGAAAATCACTTCAGGCTCTGTTGTTGGTAGCCAGTGTTGTGACAGGGTGAGGCCACTGTTACTCACGTACTGTTAAGAGACAGCATTCCCACTCCAAGCAGAGAAAATGAAGGTGGCAAATACAATTATCAGATTTATAAGTTGGCCAGGCCACTGGATCTGTAACAAATACCACTGATGATCAGACTGTTAAAGCATAATAGAAAGTTTGATTGTCACAGTGGACTACAAATTCAAAACTAGTTTAGGAGAAGATACTTCTGGAATTACCAGCAGAATTGCTTGTCTTGTTCCTTGGAGACCCATGTGTAAGCAGATGCTCGCCTCGCATTTTATTGCTCTGCTAATTTGGTATTCCTCCTTTACACGAGATACTAGGAATCAAGTTTGAAGTTTTGAAGGAATGAAGTATGAAGTTTGTTTGTCAAACACTTCAGCTTTTTTTATTAAGAAGAAGAAAGTGGAGAACTTCAGTATCACCATTAACTCTGAGCTGTGGGCTCTTACATGGAGCTTTTTGAAATGATGCCTAACCAGTAATACAGAGCTGTGCCTACTCTTCAGAGTACAGTTGTTCCTGAAACAACTTCAGCTCCTATCCTTCTCCTGAGTATTTCTATTCCATGCAAGAAGGGGTTGTGTCCTTAACACCAGACTATGTACATACATACTAGTGACTTGAAATTGATGCAAATGGTAGTTTCAGAATAGGCAACATAATGATATTTAAGAGGGTAAACTCATTCACCATGAACATCTACTTTAAAGTAATGCCCACGTCAAAAACTTCTTGGCTGCTGATGGCTGTTGTCATACTGGTACTTGATTTTGAAATACTCCTACTTTCTCTTTGGATTGCCACACAGATTTAGTGGTTAGACCTTGATCAGCAAGTGGCACGTGTATTTCTCTAATTTGACCATCTGCAAATCAGTTCAGTGATCCTCAAGTTGTTTAGATTAGTTCCCTTGTCTTTTCAGTAATAGCTTGGATCTCTTCAAAATGTCAGTACGCTACATGTTTATTAAAGTAGTAAAACGTTAGTCCAAATCTATTAAAATATAATGTCATTTAAATGTGATGCTATATATTATCTTACTAGTGTGGTGAAAAACAGCAAGGTTTTTTTCAAATGGTAGTTCTGTTGTGGGCTGCGTGATGAAGGTTCCCGCATATTTAAGGTGAAGATTCCAGACTTTTCCACAAAGTGAAAAGTCTATGAAAATTCTGTTCTGTGAGAGCTCATTCTCAGCAGCGAACATCTCCCTTGCTTTTATTTTCATGTTTATAACAGCACCTTATGGGGACTTACAAATGGGACAGAACTAGGGAAAGAAAGTGAAATGAGAAGTGGCAGGGTTGTGGAACAGGCTGGGGAAGGTCAGTGTCCTACGGGGGGAGCAACTTGGGATAACCTTTCACTCGTGTAACTGCTGTTGAATAGCAAGGGGTGTATGTTTAACTTTTAAAATTGCAGATAAACTGCAGATTATAAGCATGAAAATGGAATAATGTACTGTTAATATTCTAAGGAACAGATTGCACGACAACAGGTAATGGGATTGGAATGATTATGCTGCTACCTCAATGGAAAGAAAACCTGTCACTGGATACTTGGGTGTTCTGGAGTTTCCCTCTGTGACTTCCATAGGAAGCTTCTGCAATCTGGTTTCATATAAAATAAATTCTTAGGCCTTTCTTTGATGTTTACAGCTGTCTTCAGCCAATCCTTTAATGTTTCTGGACTAGAGCAAAAGTGGAATGTTTACAAATAATTCCACACTGAAGAAATGCATAGCATAAAGCTTTATTTAGCTAAAATGAATAAATAAACTGAACTCTCTGGTAAAGAGTCCCGTCGTGGTGGGATGCAATTCTTGCTTCCTCCTTTGATGGAAGATAAAGCTGGGTCTGAGGAAGTTTGGCCTGGCTGAGCAATGCTGTAAGAGCAGCCGGCCCTGAAAACAGGGCGATGATAACGTTAGTGCTGGCGGGCGCTGCTCTGGGGCCGCAGGTGCCGCAGGCGGTGACCCGGGTGGAGCGGGGGAGGCTTCAGCACCCGGCCCGGGCCGGACAGCGGCGCTGCCCCGCGGGCTCAGGGCCGGCCGCCCCCCCAGGCGTCCTCCGCACCCAGCCTGAGCCGGGGCACGCGTGGGGCTCGGGTCATGCTGCTTGGCTTCTTCCTCCTGGTGTAGGTTAGCTAACGAGTGCCCTCTTCAAGGACCCTCTTGGTTCACTTCGGTTCTGCCTGGTTACAGAGCATGCTGCTTCCTTCGAGGAAATTCAGAAGAACCCCTTTCAAGGGTCATTTACTGTTTGTTTTTATAGTGAATTACCCTTCATACATATTTCTTTTCTAATGACTTCTTGAGCATTTCTCTAATTTGGGAAGTATACTTTTAAAGACTTTTGGTGACATGTTTATTTTTCTTAAATGCTTATGGAACAGCAACACAACCTCACGAGGCATGTGTCCCCCAAATGAGACTGGAATGGTCCCACAGTGTTAATTCTGTTCATCCATTATATCTCTGAATTTTTCTCTTCTAACTTTAATCCTGTAATTTTAGAGAAGACGCTGTTTTGAAGAACCTTGCTTTCCATGCACACATTAAAAATATCAATAGGGTTATAAGCATATGGAAAACTTAATAGACAATTTCTCCTTCCCCCTTCACCTTCCCATATATGCAAATGAACATTAGGAAAAAACAAAAAGGCAGACAGAACCAGAAATCTGTCTGTAACCTTTTTACACCCCCATTCTTGATAACAACCTTGTACTTTCAATCTGTCTTTTTTTCCAATGAGATCTTAGAAATTTCAGCCATGGATAGTGGGGTTCACAGATAGATGCTGGAAAGATGATGGCCTCTGCTTTTTATTGCTGGCTGTGGGATGAAATCGCAATTAGTATGAAAAATATTGAGAATTCATGCAGTGAGTGATTGAAGAAAATACTTTTTGATTTATATTGCATACTTGCCTTTTAAAATTGTGTGTTTTATTGCTAGACATAGAATGGG
Organism: Nyctibius grandis; assembly: GCF_013368605.1. Taxonomy (NCBI): domain Eukaryota; kingdom Metazoa; phylum Chordata; class Aves; order Nyctibiiformes; family Nyctibiidae; genus Nyctibius; species Nyctibius grandis. Next base: position 6,178,716 of record NC_090658.1, read on the forward strand.
AAGATGGGACAGTTCGATACACTTTAGCTATGGCAACCTTTAGATATACGTATGTGAATGGTAAAGCTACTAATTTATCTCCCTGTGTTGCAGATAGCTTGCATCTTCTTTTCCCTAATGGTTTCACAGGGCTGTCCTCAGTAAACCATGAGAGCAGTAGGGCTTTGTTTTTTATTAAAAAAAAAAAAAGTTACCTGTAGTTGCAGAAGACTTTCCAGGGATTTCTAAGTAAATGAGCAACTGAATTTATAGCAAAAATTTGCTGTAAATTTTTTGCAGCAAAAATTTGCTGAAAATCAGCAAATTAGAGATTTAACACATTCATGTACTAGAGTTGTGATATAATAGTTGCAATAAAATTAGAATATTTTAATAAATCTTATGTGCTAAGAGAATATGAGTGAAGTTACTGTAGCTTCAGAATGTCTTGGTTTTTAATGATGATGATGTTTGTTATTTTTAATTTCTCGATTTTTTCCAAATTCTTTTCCTTTCTAAACAATGTAAAGGGAAGAAAAATTAACTTTTGCGAAAAGAGTTCTCTCTTTACTTTTTGAAAAGCTTTGTTTCAAGTTATTTATTAATTACTTTTAAAAAAGGGGGTAAAGATGTAGGTTTATGTATGTTGTAATGCTCATTTTAAGAAACTTAAATCTCAACGTTTCTAATATTGGCAGTCTGGCATTCATTGTAAGTATAATAGGTTATTTCATGCTGCTTCTCTTTATATTCATGGCTACGATACTGAAATGTTAAGACCACACACAGACAACAAGGTCTCTAGCCACTTACGCATGTAAACAGTCTGGCTTTTTACAAAGTGGAAAAATATTTCTTGTGCAGTATTTTAACATGATCAGCATGTTGAGGCTCAATCTGCAACTGTGTCAACATTTCTTTGGCTGTAACCATTAATTCTGTAGCCTCTTGATAATATGTAAAATGTGAAACTGGTTTGTTTGCTACTGGGATTTGTCAGCAATTACTGTCTGCATTTAGCTTAGTACTTTCAAATAGATAATAGATCAAAGAATTATTTTGCATCATCACTCTGGTTTTAGTAAAACAAAAGATTTTTTTTTTTTTCAGCTGGCTTTGGGCTCTTTAAAGGGACAATAGAGCAATAAATTTCATAAATATTGTTCCTATACCTGTTTGATGTTAGCAGGCACAGGTACGATACATTAAATAAGATTCTGTAACTACTGTTCGACATGAGTTTAGCTGTAGAGACAGGAACATACATCTCTCTCAGGCCTCAGTTATCATGAGACCTGGCATGGCTTCAACATAGCTAGGATTTTTTGTTTTGTTTATTTTTCTGTAATTAATGCATGTTTTCAACATTCCTATTACCATTAGGAACTGCAAGTGCAGTGGTCATGTGTAACACCATCTAAGCGCCATATCATCTTCATCACAAAGAAGTGTGAAAACTACAAGTTCTGATAGACTGTTCTTCATTTGTTTATAGTATGGAGCTAATGAGAGTAAGATGGCATAAAAGCATTTTTATAGACATAATATATACTCAAATAATAAATATTTGGTTTTATATAGTGTCTTGTAGCTCTGTTCTCAAAGTCTTTATTAATATATTTATGAATTAGTTTCAGTGTATATTTGAGGTTTTGCGGGTAACAAAAAACCCCAAACAAACCCCGAAACTTACTACACATAGCTGCAGAACTTTGGTAAGGATTTTTTTGTTTACTTAGAAGTAGGCTGTATAATCACTAACTAAAACTTGCCGCTGCTCCTGAGAAGGTTGCCATTAATTAATTCCGTGATCTCAGGGGCACTTTGTTAAAATATTTCACCTGAGCTTTTCTTACAAGTTTATACAAATCTGAAGGATTTGTTTTCCTACACGTATTTTATTTAAGAGATAAAAAACCCAGCATAGTATAGAATGCACACCAATCCCTAAAACTGCCACTTTAAAAATCTCAAAATACAGACAGAATTGCAGTATGGATGAGCTTATTGGGAAGGAATTCAGTTTTAGGAATAATCAGCTGATAGAATAAGCTGTTATATGAAACTCTTAAAAGGCAAACCTGAAACCTGTGTTTTTAAAGTCACTATTAGAAAGTATTTAATAAATGTGTGACTATTACTATAGGAGGTTAGTAAAGCTTTCAGTTTGTAGATCACTCTCTTTTCATTTTTAAGACTTCAATGCTCTTTGCTGCTTAAATTCTGTTGCCATTACTGAATACCACTCAGACCAGATGTTTTGCGAATGGTAAAACTTGAATGAATCTTTTGCCCAGTAAAAAGCAAACATACCATTCTCCCAAACAGCATATGAACAAAGAGAATCAATGTGTTTCATCATTCCTGTTCAGCTGTCTGGCCCAGCTTCATTTCCTTTGATGGAAAAATGATAAATATAAATTACAAAGCGAGGCAGCAAATGATCTTTATCTGTTAGTTAAAACTCAATTCTTGATACCAGTTTTCTTTTTCAAGATTTTAAACATTTAACTTCAATTGTGAATTTTGTGCAAAGAATTTTTTTAGTACAGTAATTGGAACAGAATATTTTTTCCAGAATCAGTAGAACTTCTTTGAGCTGCATGTTATGACATAGTACAGGAGCTCCTTTAAAACTGTTAATATCCATTTTGTTGGTCGTGTCCCCCCCGCCATCATGTTTGGCCTCTTCAACATCTATACGTACTGTATAGTGTTTATATGTTTCTATATTAATGTATATATTAATACCTATATTAAAAAAGTTAATTTTTTACTTCTTTTTTTCCCTGCAAATGGCAAATTTTGGCCATATCTACCAACTATGCATTGTAGTTTTTTGAATGGTAACAAATCACAGGCTTTAGGAAGCGACAGTAGTTGTAAGTTGAGTTTTGTGCTGAGCCCTTCGCCATTGGTTTGGAAATCTCCTCACCAAGTTATACACATCTGGGAAAATCAGTTTACATTTATTCAGTAGATTCAATTTGTAGCTAAGAATACCCTCTACTGAGAGTGAATCTCCTGTGATCTTAGTGGATCCTGCCAGGCTGGAGATTAGAAGGGTGAATATGGAGTCTGTTGAAATTGAAAGTAGAGTTTTGTTAAACAAAACAAAACAAAAAAACCTGACAACAACAAAAGGCAAACAAACCAAAAACTGCCGAAGATCCTTGTTATTTATGGGGCAGAGGCATGAGAATGGGCTACAGGGTTTCAGTAGTTTAGGCAAGGAACAGAGACTGACTGTTACGACAGCAGTGGAGCAGGAATGAGGAGAAAATTAATGATGGGCGTCAACACTGGAGCAGGGATGTACAGGTGGTGTCAGACTGAAAGCTGAACTAAAAGGCTGAATGGAGAGAAGGTTAGGAACAGGGCAGTAGGGTCCTCATTGCCCTTTCTTTTTCCAGAGTATGGAGCAGGGGGTGTAAAACAGGAATGGCTTGATAATGAGATGAGGATTAGGAGCAGTAAATGATACTCAAACTGGTGGAAAATCTTGAGTGACAAGATTAATTGGTTGAAAGACTGGGTTTTGGCAGCTTGAAATAGGGAAGAGATTAGGAATATCCAGATGCTGGAAAGTGTCATTTTTGGGAGATTATGGGCACAATTGTCTGCTTTATAGTTGCGCTCTCCTTTGCACCCTGGAAGGAAAACCTAGTGCCTCTGAAGTGAAACAAAGTCACAAAATGTTTTATCCTTGTCCAGTACTAATGCAAAGAAAGGATGAAAGTTTACTGTAGGTTAATCGTATTGGTTCAATTGGCGGAGACCTCTGTGGTGCTTCCAATCCTGCTAATTTCCCTGTGGGAGTCAACATGTCACCATATGGCAGATTTTCCTTAATCAGTTTTCCACCTACACTTACCAAGGTCGTATTCGGAAACTGTTTAATTTAACAAAGCTACCTGCAGTCATCTAGGAGCATGTGTGATGTCCTTGGCCTTTTTTGAAGTCTTTCTGTGGTATATTGTGATTATGTTTTTAGTACATCGCTGCTTCACCGCGTGCGTTTTTCTTATGAAGAGATGAACAGTATCTGTTCTGTAAGGCTCGAAAACATAAAGTTCACTACAGTGTGGTGTTCTTACAGGAGCGAGTGTTTAAAGGTGAATTTAACTGGAATATAGGTGAGCTATTCCAGGAGTCCATTTTTCAAGACTATTAGAAAAGCCAGACCTGTTCTTGAACATTTATCTCCTAGCTATTCCTACTTTTAAGCAGTTAACGGAAGATAAAATAAATTTGGATAATCTCCACATCCTCAGTGGTATAGAACAACACTGCTTCTTTAAAAAAACAAATCAAACCCCTTTTAAAACAGAAAATCTGTATGAACAGGTTTTTTATTTTGATTTTATTATGTTTTTGTCATCTACTGCTATATAAAAGATGTAACATTTTATCCAAAAAGTGTATATTTCTCTTAATGGCTTTTAAACAGTTGTATATTTGCCCGAATGTTTCAAAAATGCTTGGTTGATAAAATTGCAGATTTTTTGCAGGTTGTTATTTTTCGTTGTTTTTCTGAAGCATCAAATATAAAATTTTGGTCTGTGAAAGACTTTTCACTGAATACTACCAATTAACTTTTTTTTTTTCTAGTCATACTTATTCAGCTATTCATGACTTATTGTATAATTTCAAGAAGATGTAACTTTTGTTAAGCTCAGGATGACTTCTTATCTATTAATTTTTAGTGTAACTATTTCAGAGTAATCTTCAGCCTAATGAAGGGATGGTTGAAGGCCATATTGAAAAGCTTTAAAGGCAGCAAGATTTGGAGCATCTAGCACTTTTATCATGGGATAATCATTACTAGTAATGAATTAAAATATTTACACACCCTGGTCTCTAGTGCTCTCTTTGATGTTAATGACTTTACAGTAGATCACATAAATTCATGCTTGGTGTCAGACAAGGAAGGAAATATTTCCTCTTCATTTAACTGTGTCATTAGCAACATAGTAGGTCTTATTAGTCAATTAATAACATGTATTTTTGCTGTGTTTGCTGTATACAAATTCTTGTCTTTCTGTCTTTTTAAAAAGCTCTGTGTGGACCTTTGTTATTAAGCTCAAGCAAAAAATAATATAAAGATATAAATACATGGCTATATGTAAGTATAATGAAGCTTAACAACATTTTTGGACATGTTAAAGAAAAGTTCTTTTTTGTTGTCTTCCTCTCACTAATGTGAATCAGAGAAAATGGACAGTGTGTTCACTTGTTCCTGTCTCTGTGGTACCCTGTGTTCCTGACATCCAGGAACTGTAATCTGTCATGTGCTGTCATCTCTGTTTCTTCATTCCTTTTAACAAAGACAGCTGTGAGGCTAGCATACTATCAATTTTTTAAATTAAAAAATAAGCTGTTGCTTTCCAAGGGGTAATTCCCTCTCAATCTGTAATCTAGGGGTTTTTTTCTGTTGAAATCCATGGAAAAAAAATAGGGTTTTTTTTACTTAAATTATAAATCGTAAATTTATATTGAGCAACTTTTTCCTGCGTTGGCTCTTTAAAAAGATACAGGCATGTAGGAAGTGAACGCTCAGCCATAGCAGTCTAGCTTTGCAGATATTGTTAAGATCCATAGCTGGCGTAGTCTTATCAGCCGTTGTCTTTGGTAGGTGATTTTTGCAGCATGTCCGAGTTCATCCTTTGGTTTTTGCTCCTATGATTTTCACACTTAACAACTGTATGACAGCTGTAGCTTTTTTTTGAACCAATGAAATCACATATTAGTACCATCTATCATCACGTATTTTAATATAAAATTTCTGACTACTGGTAGGCATTGCTTAATAACATCAGAAGTGTTATTGCTGTATACAAAGAGGCCTTTCCATCTTGTCAGCCTTTCTTTTGGAACTTTGTGAGTTTCCAATAACATGGGTACAGGTGAATATTGTAACAGGAAGAAAAGAAACTTTCTGACCTGTAATATGATCTGTCTATTGGAAGAATGCTTCATAGATCTGTTTATCTACTGCCCACAGAGGGTAAAACCTTTACACACGATACTACTGTTGCACTGCCTTTAGAAGAAAGGGGAAGTATATTCTCTAAAAATGACCCTGAAATTCATGGCTGAATGTCTTGAGCAAAATGCAAGTGGATTTATGCTATCAGAGCTGATTGCAAAGCTTTAAAATGTTAGAGTTGCGTGTTTTCTGGGATTATTGTTCATGTTATTTAGCTGTTCTAAAAATTTAATCAGGAATGTGAAACTTCTACTGGATCTGCTTGTTTTTACGTATCGGCAAGTTTAAAGATCCTGAAGGATAAGTTTTGTCCTCAAGTACAAGAAGTTGTCTCTAAGTGTGTCTATAAACCTTTTCTGCATCTATGCAGAAATGTTACAAAGGCAAAATTTGACCTTATCTTTTTAAATCTATTCTTTTCTGTTGCTGCTACTATTGTTGGTATCCTTTGTTTCTGTAGCTGAGATGAATTTTTTGTAATGACATTTTAAAAAAACTTTTTTCTTAAGCAGCTGTAAGCAGAGATACATATGGGAATGTTATTTGTTAAAAGGGATTGTGAAAACAAGGTAATTAAACATAATGCAGCATTATAAAGACTGTAGTCCTAAAAAAACTGCTTCTGTGTTATGCCAAATCTGCCTTTAGTTCTGCTGTTTCTATATAAGTAAAAGTGCTATTGGCAGATATGGTTTACATATACAGACTCATGGAGAATTTTCTTTTAAAACCTCCAACATTTTATTGTAATACTAAACTGCAAGAATATTTAAAGCAGTTATTATTAATTCCCCATGCATATTGAATGAGAGTGTTTTTTAAAAATCCCTGGAAAGCAGACCTAAATACAACTCTCGTAGCATTAAAACTTCAATGGAAAAGACTCTGGCAGGTTACATTTCTTTCATACTTTTGTGTTTCCTTTGAAAGAAAAACTTTCCCAGATGGTCATTGCAGGGTACTGAATGTGACCAGTAATTTTGTGTAAGCATTTAAGTTCATAGGCCCTGTCAGAATTCTTTATTTGGGTATTGGATTCTTTGCAAAGGGTTTTCATTTTTTACCACTATCTTTACACTATTAAATGAATGCAAGTTGAGGGTAAGATTATCTGCAAGGTCATAGTGAAACTTAAAGCATGATGGACAAAGTATACTTACCAAGGTTGGGACTAGAAAGAAGCACACAAAGGAAAGTATATGGCCGTACTGATAGTTATAAATTAAGTGTCAAGGTTTCAAATCTGGGAAAGTATCATCAGAATTTATAAAGTTCTAGTTAAATAGTCCATTCTCCTCACTTCAGACATCTGTTACTGGTTATTGTTTGAGTGACCACCATGTACATTATACAAAAAGGAATGTGTTTTTTGTAAGATCTCTGCTAATGTGGCAGATGAAATCCCAGTGTTTGATAGCAGTGCCAAAGGGCAAAGAGGTGCTGAACAATATTCCTCATCTTTACCATAACTTTCCTTCCTGGAAAAACAGGCTTTGACAGTGGGAAAATGAAGACGAGATAAGGAGAGGTGGAAAGAGGCTTGGGAACTGAGAGTGATATAGACCAGAACTGTACTTCAGCAAGCAGGGGAAAAAGTCTTCTCTTAGGCTGATGCACCAATAATTATTTTTTTTGTTGATTACAAATTTGAGTTATATCTCCTTGCTATGGTAATAAATTAAAAGGACTAATAAGTTAAACAGTTGTTTTTGTTGGCACGTAGTGTAAACTGGGCCTAGTTTTTAAAGCTCTGGCAACTGATCGTTGACTTTTTTTAAAGAAAAATGCACTATTTTTATTAATGCAAAATGCTGTATCACTCTCAGAATTTCATTTTTCAGAGGAGCAAAATCAAAACTGATGAAAATTCTTTAGCTCTTGTGCGATATGAAGCAGTTGAGTGATGATTGTCTTGTTTTTATTGATTATGAGCATCAAATTGCAGTGCAGCAGGTAGCAGTGTTTGTTGTGTGTAAAGTGTTTCTTTCCCTCTTACAGAGTTAAGCAGGTAGATACAGGCTATGGAAAATTAGGTGCACTGCAGACATGTTAAGTACTTCAGCTTTAGTTTTCCATTTTAACATATTGCTGGATGGACATAAACATTGCAATTAAGCAAGATTTAATTCAGCTAGGTGATACTCATTATTAGGTGGCATGCCTTACTTTACTGAGCTGCTTTCTTCTGGCAGTTTTACTATAGCACTCACCTGTTTAGAAGATGCATTAAGGAGGAATTGTGACCTTGGCGCAGGCATGGAGAAAGTCTTGAATGATGAACTTAAATTCATTAAAAATGTCATAAAGCATTAGGAGACCTATGGCAATTTTTTTTGCAATAGGATTACTGAAGGAGAAAAAGGATCTGATAAATGTAGAAATATATGTATCTTTGGCTAGAAAATGATAAAAAATAAAAAAAGTTAAGAGGCTGTTTTACACAAGATTATCATCTTATATACACAAGGTGGGGTTTTATTCAGCAGTTTGGTTCAGTATGGGGGGAATGTGGGAGACGAGTGAAGCAGAATTAGTCTCCTGCGGGAGAATGCACTAGCTTGAGCATGATTCTCTATTTGTCCCCAACAGGAGAGGGTACTAAGGTGCATTTGTAGAGTTTTGCTATTTACTAAGATGTTATTAAAAAGCCGACATTTTTGAAACAGATACATTAACTTTGAAATGTAATTTTCCAGTTTTATAGTGTTCTTAGCTGCAAAAGAAACAATGGGTTTTAATATAGTTGTCTATTTTAGTGAATTGGTACTCTGCACTGGAATAAGTACACAGAAAGCCGGATTTTAGCATATGTGTGAATAATAAACTTGGGCAAATCTTGTTCTTTTTAAACTGCCCTGGTTCCATGTGCCTCATTTGATAGGACTAGAAGGTTGTCAGATCTATGTCTAACATCTGTAGCAGGCCAATTAGCACAAACTCCATTAAGGCAGACTGAATGGATATACAGATTTGTGTAGTACATTGGGAAAAAGTCAAAACACCCATTGTAAAGGGAAGTCATGCATCACAGCCTCTTGGCTTCTTTACAGGAACTGGTGAGTGTAAGGAACGGGGAAATCTGGTTACTATAACCCACTTAGATTCTCCAGAAGTGGTTGACAAGGTGCCTCACCACAGTTGCTTTAAGTGAGCTGAAAAAGGAGGTCCTTACATAGATTACCTGACTAAAGGATAAAGGGAGATGGAGGCAGTACGGGAGTCATACAGGGTACTCTGGGGCGGACACCGTTTGTAAATGACCTGAGAAGGGAGCTGAACAACAAAGGCTTACAACGATGTATTGCAAAAAATCTCAGGCTGTTGACTGACTGGTCAATAATATGACAGATGAATAGGTAAACGCCGTGCATGTGGGGAAAGGGAGAACGGTTCCAAACTTATGGATACAGGTGATGGGTCCTGAACACAGGACCACCACACAGGAATGACTTCTTAAAGTTTACAATTTCTGAAAGCATCAGCTCAATTCACAACAGCATTTTAAAAAGCAAAGTCAGTTCAGGGAATTAGTAGGAACAGAATGAAGAAAACATAAGTAATACCATCACTGTGGTACAAATTGAGGGCACATCAACTTTTTAAACCCTATGTATGCTTATATAGTTCTTAGTGAAACTAAGAGAATTGGTGAGAGGTGTGGAACTTCTCCAGTATAAGGAACAATTTAACACATTTCAGCCTGGAAGAGCGAAAGCTGGAGGTGGGTGGGTGGGGAATCATAGTGGTCTATTAAATCATGGATGGTGGGAAGTGATAAATAAGAAATTACTGTTCTAATTTAACAATGGAAGATACTTAATTAAAACAACATGGTAATTTGAAATGAACTAGAAGATACGATTCCTCATGAACATGTGATCGGTTTGTGGGACTGCTTGCCACAGGATATTGTGGATGCAAAAATTCGTGCAGTTTTATAAACTAGTTTAACAAATTCTGGGAGGAAACAATCACCGATGACTTCTAAATACTGATACAGCCTATGGGATAAAACCCCCCAGAATCTCCTGTTGCTGAATGCCTAATACATCTACTGAGGAAAGTATTGTTATTTGCTTGTCTTTTTTAACCTTTTCCTATAGACATCTACTCCTAGTTGCTGTCAGAGCATATGGGTCATTGTGGACCTTTGGATTGACCCAATATAACTTTTTATGTATTTAAAGTGTACATTTTGTTACATAAAATCAACACTATTTATCATTTTAAGTGATTTTAATGTTTTCCACGTGTGTTAGGATTGCTGCTAATTATCACTGGAACTTGACTTTTATAAACATACTTGTGGAAAATATTTCCCACATATTCCCAATTAGTAACATAATCCACGGGAAATTTGAAAAAATTGGCTTTGAAATTTAAAGCTTCAGCTTTTTTTAAATGCATTCCCAAATATCAGTTGAAATCCTAGGTACTGATAGTCTTTTTTAACATTGCTAAAATTACGTCCTTTTTTACTTTGAGGCAACAGCTTTTTTGATCTCAGTGAAATAGATAAATATTTTTTGAGAATAATTCAGTCCTCCTTGTCCCCACCTCCCCTGCTTTAAAATAGGACCTCTCAGACATCTTGAGAGCATGTTGTTTCTATTATACTTCATAAGAGGTGAAAATGAGCAATGTGTTACGCATACTGTCTGTACATTTCATTAAAAACAAGTGTTTTCCCTTGGGTTTTCATTACTTGATTGACCACATGTGAATATAATACCTATCAATGCACTTAGTGTGAAAAAGAATTATAGAAACTGACAAAACCAGTTACAGATTAAACTATACTTGTGTAAAGTATACACTGTTTCTGTGTCCATTCAATGTTTGTTTTCATGTTAAAAACAATTGCACTTAATTTGGGTTTTCTTTTCTCCTAGTGGAAAAGACTTCTGTTGATTAACTTAGTTTTACAAATCTTTAGAAGAAAAATGGCTGGCAATTCCCCTCCACACAACCTGAGAAACTGTGTTGTAGAAAGAGGAATATTTGCAGAAGGATTCACTTTTTTTTTTTTTTGTTACAAATTTTTGATGTGCCTGCTAGGTGCATGTAGATACTGATTGATATGTGTATGACCTGATGCTGTACACACCTGCCTTCCCTATAGGTAGGTGATGTGTTACTGGGTGCTCCGAAGGCCTGATGTTAGAACAGTCAGGTGTACTTTTTCAGCTGCATCTGATTTAAGTTAAGGTCTAGTCATCCACCATGTGCTGTTCATCGCCCTATTCTCCTACCAGAGGTTGCCACTTCCTAAGTTTGCTAGGAGAGATATGGAAATAGTCAGTCCCTATTCTGTCAAACTCGGTAGTTTTTAGTATGCATTTTAAAACAGATGTTGTATCAAAACTGGTTTAGTTAGGGGACAGTTTCACCTGTTCTGGAAGCGGTAACCTCTGGAAGAAGTAAGACGGAGGCAGAATGGGCAAGGACAAACAAATGGGGAAATAGCTTCCTTAGCAGGTTAAGTTTTAGTCTAAGCAGCCTTTCTGGTGACAAACACCTCCACCAGGAATCAGTGGTACATTTCGCACCTCGTTCTTGCTTGTCGTTAATCCTTCAGTGTTCAACTGTGTTGATATTTTACATATTTTTATAAATGACTTGTTGTTCCTATTCCTTTTGTACCCATTTTTCTACTTATGCAGAAAGTCTATTTATTATATACTTTGTTCAGTGCCAGATGAAAACAACTTTTTCCCTTGGACATTAAAAAAAAATTATATTCCCTTTGCTTTCCAGCTGGTAATTCCTTGAGGTTTCTGCTGATCTGTTTCCATTTGAAATACGATATATTCTCCATCCATTTGGTTCTGCTTTTTCAGCAGTAAGATTTAGAGCATCACTTGTTCACTTGAAAGGCTCATCTGTTTCTTCCCTTGTACATTTCTAGATAAAGCATTGATTATTTTGTTGAGCTTTCCTCTGCTTTATGTGGACTAAATATGCTCCCACTTAATAGAAGGATTTTGTCCAAAGGGTGTCACTTTTGTAATACGCCTTTTTCAGAAGTGAATCACTTTTTTTCTTACGTTATTTCTGAAAAAGCTTTCATGCAATTCTGAAACTTTCCTGGCTTAGCTTTGTTTCAAAGACACATTAGTTCAAACGCTGAGTTAAAAAGTACTTCTTTTACGCACTTGGAAAATGTAACATTTCAACCACTTAAGCAAATTTAACAATATTAAGAAATCTGGCTTGCTAGTCCTTTTGTGAAAATAAAAAATACTTTTGCTTTATGTATTTGTCTTAAAGTCTGAGCATGTGTAATCAATATATCTTTAATCTGTTAAATTATTTTGGCATAAGGAGTTAACATCTGCAAATATTTTATATTGAAACATGGACTGCAGATGTTTGGTTTGGTTTTCCGTTGCCTCCTGCTTCCCACTTCAGTAGCTGCATGCTGCGGTAGGTAACATCTTCATGAGAGGGAGGGAAGGAAGTAAGTTTTAGGGCAGGTGAGACCTTGTCTGTTAGTATAAAAAGGAATTAGAGGCTTTGTGAAATAATTGCAAAGTTGGGGAACGTGGAACAGTTTCCTGCGTGGGACTGGCCCTCACTTCCCCGTTCTGTTTTTGTGAGAGGGAAGTCGGCCCATCCCTGCAGCTGTTGAACAATAAACTCAAGAAATATCTTACTGGATGCATCATATGCTTGAGAACTGCTGCTCCCTTCATCCTAGTAATGTGCACATTACTTTACTGAGCAAACATTGTGGTTTATCTCTTCTTCACCTTACGAGAATTTTGTAAATTGGGTTTTCCATGCTATCCTGTGGCTGGATTTATTTCCTCTGACAGAATTCACACCAAAAGATACCGAGGGTGGTGTCTTTTTACCTTAATTCTTACTGCACTTAATTTTCTAGTCGCAACTAGCATATGCAGAAACATGTCCGATCAGGTGGTACATTACCAAGCTTCTTAGCTGTCCTGTATGGTGATTCTTTTCCTATGCTTCATGAATACGTCAGTAGCTTGCCAATACATACTTGGTGATCTTTTGTTTATAGTTTAAAGTGTGGCTCATTAATATTAAAATATAATATGTAGAGCATGTGTATGAAAACCTGTGAAAATTATTTAACAAGTTAAAGGTCTGAAAAAGGCCCTCAAGCCTTTTTATTGCTGGCTGTAATTTCTTCAGAGAATTGTATTGTCACTTTACTTTTTGTGATTTTTAGGTTTGTTGGAAGCTTTAGTCACCCTTGCTGTTTCTTAGCAAGAGTTTAAGCAAGCTCTTTTAAGTATTATGAACCTGTAATCATTCTAGTTGGTTTTAACTAATCGCTAGACCTGTGATAGTTAGAAATAGCTAAATTTGAAATTCAATTTAGTTACTACGAGGAAGTATTGAAGAAGCTGATAGTGAACTAGGTACTTCTCTGATCTACAGTGCAGAAATCAAAGGGAGTAATAATCATTGTTAGGGTTACCAGTTCTCAATACTTAATATGATGATACCTATTACTACCTGTGTAGTATCTGATGATTACAAAACGAATGATTTGGACATGCAGAGCTCTTTGTATAGGGTGTCTACATGTTCCTTTGTCTTTCCACATGCGTAAGAATCCAAATCTCAGTGCTGACTTTCTAGAACCACAAAAGATGTCCCGAATTCCAGTTCAGTACAGTAGTGACAAGGCCATTCTTCTCATCACTTTCATAATACCAAACTTCAATTGTTGATAGGTTAGGGTGAGAGCTAGGTAAGGTAGCTCTAATCTTGCTCTGCACCCACTTACCAAAGATCAGGTGATACACAATACCATGTCATCCTGTGGCACTTTGTTGGTGTGTCCAAGCCTGAAAAAATGTTCTTAAAATTTACAATTAAGAATTAATTGCATTTAGATTGTGAATATGTTCAGCTATCCAGTTAATATGGCCTTTCACCTTCCCCAACCCAAAGTGTCATAAATGCAGGTTCCTGCAGAGATTAGGGTTTCTTCATGACTTGCTAGCTATGATTTTAAAGATACCATAGCTTTTATAATAATACTTTACGACAAAAGGGTGAAAGCAGCTTGTTAGAATCTCAAATTATCTTTCTGTTATCTTGAACAAATACTATGCTGCTGTTTCTGTTTTTCTGGATCAGTTCTGACACAGGCAGGGACATGGTATATATCCTTTCAAAACAATGTTGAGATTGCACTGTTACTTGGAGACTTTGCCCTAAGGAAAAACTTGCTTTTTGCAATTGTTTGAGCTCCAGCTACATGGCTTCTTTCAACGTGTAGGCTACAAAACCTCCTACGGAATTGGGACCAGACCAGCATAGATTGACAACCTAAATTAAGCTTAATTCTCGCATGCAATTTAGGCCTCTTTTTCAACATTGTACCTGATAGAGCAGTTCTCCAAGACCAGTTCAGATGTTTAGATTAAGTAATTACTGCTTAGCCTGGCTGTGGGTGATGAACTGAAGGGCTCTGCACTGAAGTGTTCTTATGTTGCAAAAAACATGCAGATCCTTTACCTCGGCAGATACTTAGGGTGTTCTTGAAGGAGTTGTCTCGATTAATTTATTTTAATCTGTTGATTTGGGTGGATCTCTCACAATTATGTGCTTTAACAACAGCGTATTAGTCTTTGATTTGAAAGTCTCCAGTATCGTACACAGCTCCAACAGATTTGAAACTACTTACATTTCTTTAATTTTCCTAAGGGTTGAATTATTCACAAGTATTTCTTGTTTTCTTTTTCCCATCATTTCTTGTGTTTATTATCCTGTCCATCTGCATCTTTTAAGAGTCTAAAATATTGTTTTGATGTTGCATCCTAGTTTCTTGTTGTGTTCTCAGACCACATTTCTCAAAATTTGTTCTAAACACTTGTTCTCTCCTTGCACCTCTTTGTGTGGTGTGGGAACCTCTGAATGTGATCTTAATGCTTCCGTAGCTCATTGATTGAATTTTCAGATAACTACTTCTGTTCTTCCACTAAAACACTAGAAAATTAAACACTGCTTCCTTTAGGAATTTCTCATACATAAACTGTACTCTTAAACAAGCAAGCCAACCACTCGCGAAAGATTACTTAGATATAACTCATATTCAGGTTACAAAAGGGGGAATTTCCTCCCTGCTTTTGGAAAGTCTGAATGCATTTTAGGTTGTCCAATTCCTGCTGAATCTGTGTATAATTTAGTACAGCTATCTTTGAGGACAGATCTTCAAGTTAGACCTCCCCTTATGCCATTGTTGTTGATCTGCTGCTTCCTTTTCCCTGTTGCAGAGTGATCCTGTAGATTTTTGAAAGCAGGGGACTAAAAAGATCTAGGCAATGTCAACTGATGGATATAATCCTTCTTTAACAAGACCAGCTATTTCTCAAAACTGTTCTACAACTCTAGTAAATAAAATAGAATCCCATTTGAGGTTTCTGAAGGGCAGCCTGGTTGTTTGCTGGACACTCACAAAACTGCAATATACAACCCAGATACTGTAAAGTTTTCTGAAACAGCAGAGCTCAGTCTGTTGGCATGAGTTTCAAGTTACTCTTCCAGGTGTGCACATCTTCCTTCTTTTCCCCATTTTGTGATTTGAGATCCTGTAGTCCCATTTTGCATCTAGTACAAGCAGCTGTGAATTCCCCAATAATACAGTGAATGGCTCAGCGTTGAGGATGGTTTTGGGTTACAACTCATGTCCTCAGAGCCATTGTGATATTTATAACAAACTACAAGATTTTCAAAATGTCCAGAACCAAGCAGTTCTTATTCAGAAAGACAAAAGGTCAAAAGTGAATTTCCAACACCCCCCCCCACCCCCAACTTTTACTACTTAATTCTTGTCCATTCTGAAGAATGGACTTGGATCATAAATTTCTTGAGGGTTCTTGCTTGTGGCTGCTTCTGAGCCTTCTCTCTGGTCTGTTCTGCACTCTTTCTGAATCAGTGGTGAGAAATCCTTTTATAATCGCCAGTTCCTCTTGTCAGGTGATCACCTGATAAATCTCATGACAGTCAAACCAGTCACTGGTGACCTATTGTATTCTAAACACTCTCCTGAAATTCAAAGTTTAGAAACCACCTTGCTTTGAACAGTAACTAGAAAGGCACCATTTCTGTGCAACTTGACTGTGTGGTGAAAAAAAAATTCTATCCTTTTTTTTCCCTTCCTCCCCCCTTTTTTTTTCTAGGACAAAAAAAACCCCAAAAACCAAACCCTGGAGATTCTGGAAAAATATATCTGGAACAGCTATGCACATATCAAATTGTAACTTCATAAAAGAATGAGAAATGTATGATGTCAGGTGTCACCAAACCTCCTTTGCTCCCAAATAGCTATCAGCAGTGGTGATGGCATCAATAGCTATCCTGAGCTGTGTGTTTATACAGGTTGAGGTATTTGAGTACTCGAAAAGTGTGTCCTACAGTTTGGGAAACTGCATATTATCTCGAATCGTAGTGCTCCTAGAAACACTTGTAAATGAAAGGTAAATAAATTTTGTATGATGACAAATATATCTCCCCTGCTGTATACTCACTTGCTTAAATGATTTTTGCCTGTTGCTATTGCTGTAGCAGAGAAAAAGTCAAAACATTGAAAATCATTGGTGCTAAATGTGTAAACAAAAGGAAGACATATCATTTTCTTTGGGGCCAGAAAGATAAAGGAGGAGAACAAACTTTTGCTTCTAAAAAGCCTGGAAAAAGTGAATGTATATGTATTGTCATAAAATAGTTGGCACAGTGTATAGGCCAATGACAATACATAATTGTAGTGAATGCTGTAGATGTTTGAACTTGCATAATTGAATGTAGAACATTTACTGATTTTTAGAAAGAACTGGGAAAGGATGGAATATATGAAATATAAATATATTGAAATTTTCCTGTGCAAGACAAGATATTTCACGTAAGCTTCTTATTTATATACTTTATTTTATTTTTTTCCACAAAATCTCTTAGCCATGCTTTTGCCACCTGTAGGCTGATGATACCTCCTATCAGTTACGTCTTTGGAAGCCCTTTCCAGCATCGTGACGTTTTTGAGTGGTCATTGGGATCTAGTCTATTTTTTGGAACTAATGATATCATCTGAGAGTGAAATAAAATTATCGCTGTAACTGAATGTCACACCTTTCAGGGAGGGAGGTAGCATTAGAAAGAAACAGTCCCTATATGCTTAGCCTGGAGAACTAAAGTTTTACAGTGTAGGGCATGCTTCTCCCCCAATGGAACTGGGAAACATGTTTCAAAATAGTCTTTAATTAAAATTGATTATCAACAAAGCAAGGCTTATAGGGAAAGGTATTGTCTTTCTGTAGACCAATTAATGTAACAAACTCCCCAAGCTTTTGATACGACAAAGACCATTCTGATCTGAAGCAGAGGCAGCAAACTCCAAGCTACCTACTACTGTTATGCTGATGGTGTCACCTATGTTTGCAGCTATCCTTCTGGAAAGGGAAAGTGTGTGTGACAGTTGCGGCTCGCCTCCTGCCCACCCCCAAAAGCTACCCAAACTATCATATGTTTCCTTTTTCAACTAAGCTTCAATTAATTCTGACCCTCCAGCCCACATCCGTAGAGTAATCACCGAAATGGGAAATGCTGATACGTGTCTTGGGAGGCTGGCTCTCCAGTCCTGTCTGGTTTAATGATACAGCACATTTGGAATGATGTAACTGAATACAAACTCACCATGCTTATCCCCAGCGTCCCAAGTAGTTTTGCGTATAATGACTGGTTTTGTGCTATTTGAAGTGATACAGTTTAAAGAAAAGCGAGTACCCATGTAGGAACGCCCTGATTGTAGAAATGAGTATAGCAATAAAAAGTATTTGTTTGGGTTTACCTATTCATTGAGGGATTTGAGATAATAATTCACCATCTAAGATGTGCTTATCGTGGGCCAAGGTTTTAACAGGTTCTGAGCAGATGACTTTCCTTGACTGACTTACCACTTTGCGTTGGTATTCATTCTGTTTACGTTACAAGTCTGGTTATCTTTTGCATTTGCAGAATCTATGAAGTGTTTGATGTATTTGTATAAACAGTTTGATTCCTGAAAATATGTTCTGAATTAGATGCCATTACTATACAACAATACACTAACAACATTCTGAGATCATTTAAAGCCCTTTGTTTAATAACACAGTGAATGTCATTAGACTGTTACAGTAAGTACATTAACATTAAAAAACAACTTGTAAAATTAAGAGTTTTTGAATTCTAGAATTATGGAGGATATCAAATTACACAGACACAGAATCACACAGAATGTTAGGGATTGGAAGGGACCTCGAAAGATCATCTAGTCCAATCCCCCTGCCGGGGCAGGATTACCTAGACCATATCACACAGGAACGCGTCCAGGCGGGTTTTGAATGTCTCCAGAGAAGGAGACTCCACAACCTCTCTGGGCAGCCTGTTCCAGTGTTCAGTCACCCTCACCGTAAAGAAGTTTTTCCTCAAATTTAAGTGGAACCTCCTGTGCTCCAGCTTGCACCCATTGCCCCTTGTCCTGTCAAGGGATGTCACTGAGAAGAGCCTGGCTCCATCCCCATGACACTTGCCCTTTACATATTTATAAACATTAATGAGGTCACCCCTCAGTCTCCTCTTCTCCAAGCTAAAGAGACCCAGCTCCCTCAGCCTCTCCTCATAAGGGAGATATTCCACCCCCTTAATCATCTTTGTGGCTCTGCGCTGGACTCTCTCTAGCAGTTCCCTGTCCTTCTTGAACTGAGGGGCCCAGAACTGGACACAATATTCCAGATGCGGCCTCACCAGGGCAGAGTAGAGGGGGAGGAGAACCTCTCTCGACCTGCTGACCACACCCCTTCTAATACACCCCAGGATGCCATTGGCCTTCTTGGCCACAAGGGCACACTGCTGGCTCATGGTCATCCTGTTGTCCACTAGGACCCCCAGGTCCCTTTCCCCTACGCTGGTCTCCAGCAGCTCTGCCCCCAACTTGTACTGGTACATGGGGTTGTTCTTGCCCAGATGCAGGACTCTACACTTGCCCTTGTTATATTTCATTAAATTTCTCCCCGCCCAACTCTCCAGCCTGTCCAGGTCTCTCTGAATGGCTGCGCAGCCTTCCGGCATCTCAGCCACTCCTCCCAGTTTTGTGTCATCAGCGAACTTGCTGACAGCGCACTCTAATCCCTCATCCAAGTCATTAATGAATATATTGAATAGAACTGGTCCCAGAACCGACCCTTGCGGAACTCCGCTAGACACAGACCTCCAACTGGACTCTGTCCCGCTGACCACTACTCTCTGGCTTCTTTCCTTCAGCCAGTTCACAATCCACCTCACTACCCGATCATCCAGACCACACTTCCTCAGTTTAGCTGCGAGGATGCTGTGGGAGACCGTGTCAAACGCTTTACTGAAATCGAGATAGACCACATCCACAGCTTTACCATCATCTATCCACCGGGTAACATCCTCATAAAAGGCTATCAAGTTGGTTGAGCAAGACTTCCCGTTGGTGAAGCCATGCTGAGTGCCCCTAATGATCCCCCTATCCTTGATGTGCCTAGAGACAGCACCAAGAACAAGTTGCTCCATCACCTTTCCGGGGATGGAGGTGAGACTGACCGGTCTATAGTTACCCGGGTCCTCCTTCCTGCCCTTTTTGAAGACTGGAGTGACATTCGCTTTCCTCCAGTCCTCAGGCACCTCTCCTGTTTCTGTCTTTAATTTTTCAGTGAAATGTTTTTCCATTGATTCTTGACAAAAGTGTTTCCCATCAAATCAGGCGTTTAGGTTTTAGTTTTGGCAATCGCACCTCTAAAAAATCCTTTCCAGTGCAAATTTTGATGTTGAGAACATAAAATCTAAAATTTCTATTCTCTTTGTTTGCCTTTCAGTTACGGTACTTAAGAGTCACGAGTTGCTTCTTGCAGCCACAATGACTGGAAACGCTTCATTTCCTCTAAAATAAAAGCTAATATTTTCATGCAATTGTATGTCTTCAGAATAAAAATTATTTAGAAACTTTCATAAGATTGTCAAATCTGTTAATATAAACAGTATACATTTTTCTTCCATTTCCCTCTGTTCCCCACAACTATTTGTATTGGAATTTAGTCTGTACAGAGAACTCTCGCTTTGCTGCTGGAGCAGCCAAAGCTGTATTGAGCTGCTTAGTGTAAATATACATAAAGCTGTACCATGTAAAGGCATATAAAGTATAAATACAGGTGGAGAGTTTACAATGTATTGTGTAATTTGAGAGTGCAAGGAGCCTGCATGGGAGCTGTTGCTTATATCATGTTCAGGACTTAGGAAAAATAGGAGGTAACGAGACCCAGAAAGATCTGTGCTTATAGTTTCTTACTCCCCTTACTCCTCTTTGTCTTTGACAGTTATGCTTCCTTGTGTCCTGTCCCAAAGCTATTCTAATTGAGTGGCAAAACTGTTGGCTTTTGGATGTTGAAATAGTTCCAGGTATGCTGTTTACAAGAAGGGTGCTCCAAAACTCAGAGGGATAGAAATCTTCCATTGGGAAAGCTTGTCTTAAAGGATTTACACATTATTCATATATATTTGTTTTTATTTGAAGTACTACAAGTGTTTGGTCTGTTTGTAGTATTTTTAAGATAATTTTGAACTGTTCCATTATATAGTTTCAAATATGGTTCGTTATTTTCTTTTTTCCAGTTGTTTCAAGATTGGCAAATGAGACAGATATTGCCATTTAAAAGAAAATAATTGCAAACATTATCTCTCCTTGAAAAACAGGTCTATACTTGGCATCTGTATCTATATATAAAGTTCCTGTAGTCAACAGGAGATGATGCAAGTTTACATGCAGCATTTGATAATTTGAATTTTCTTCATGTAACAAATACTTGTTGGTTGTTATAAGAGCTGAACCATGAATAATTTAGCAGCCTTCTCCTTATAATATGCAGTGTCTGCTAACTTTGAAGTTCAGTAGTCAAAAGTTTGCTGGAGCTGACTAATGATTCACCAGAGATTTTTGAGAGATATTTTGTCATCAATTTAAAGCTTGGAGAGGTTTGCTGTTGCAGCCATCTGGTAATTCTTGGTTCTCTGGAGGAAAGAGAAGCCTTTTGATAAAACAGATCAAAGCATTCTGCTCTTTCAGTGACTGATACCTATAAGTAACTTAGAAGTTTCTCAAAATGATTTCACAATGCGTGTCTTGTTTGCCAAACTTTTGCAGTCTAGTTACAACGCAATATTGGTAATGAATTATACTTTAATTATATGTAAATCATTATTTAAATACTTCTGTTCATGGATAATTTACAGATCTAAGTGTTTTGTAAACCTGGAGATTTCTAATTTACCAGATATGTTGTCATGATTAATAAAATTGGTGCTAAATCTTGTTGTTGTCTGTACTAACTGTACAGGTAGTACAGTTAAAGACTCTGCTTCTGCTATACCGTAAGCTGAAGATATAGAGGTACCTCTTAGACTGTAGGTGATGTACAACTGTAGTGTAAAAATACATGTCATACTATTTCTCGAGCTAATTCTGTTAGCAATTGGAATTCTGGTGTGGGGTTTGCAGATGTTCTGTGGTGAAGAGCAAATATGGAGAGAGTGAGTTAGGACAGGAAGTGTGTGCTGCAATGTCCGCTTGAAATGAGACCGGTCTAACGCAGGGTTGTCTACACACATTTGAGATTTGTGTGGAATCAGGATGTTGTTTCTATTCCATCAGACATTCCAGATGTGCAGTTGCCATGACTGCATATGTCCAGTCTTCTCAAAGAGTGAATTTATTGCATCACAAGTGCAGCACAAGCAGCCAAAGCAGAATGATGAAATTGGCTTTTACCTTGCAGGTTGTTTAGTTAAGGGATGTCTCAGTGATACTTGGTGCTGTGTTACAGTAGAAGAAAGGGAAAGCATTAGCTTGTAAGGCACCATACCTCTGTGCGTGAACAGAGGCAGTGTTCTCTTGCTAGGGGTGAGTTAGTGCACAGCAGAACCAAGGAGATGTGTTTGTGCCGTTCACTCTTCCTTACATTAGAAGGTCATTGTAATGACTGATGTACTGATGAAAGGAAATAATTAAACCTCATATGTCACACTGTCCTTCATTAAGGCTATCAAGGAATTTCAGAAATAGTTGATGTGGCTTGGGATGTAGCCTGTATCATCCTAACAATTATATGTAATGTTTATTAATAAGTTAGCCTTATCATTTAATGTATTGGCTGAATGACAGATGCCAATGAATATTAGGTAGTTACCACAGGTTCTTCAAACTTGCTGTTCTTTACATTAGGTAGTTTGGAGAGAGGGAAAGACTTCTAAAGAGTCTGTGTTTTTAAGGACTTAATAAATTTAAAATGCGAACTAGATAACTAATATAGTACTAAATTCTCAGAAAATAAAATGATGGGTGTTTGGTGAAGGAATAGCTAATTTTTCACATGTTAAAATTTGCTTGAACTCAGATTTAAAAGTGGCATATATATAGCAGAAGAAAATTCCATGTACTTGTGCTTGTTGTTATTATTTAAACTTTTCAGTGAGCTATCCAAGATATGTGTGATGCTCTTGTTTCTCATTAAGCCCACAAACAATGGTAAATTTGTAATTAATTCCATACTTCCTAGTCTTCCGCAGTTTTATATTCTGCCTGCTGTATCTCTGAATCAGATGCATATGCTTACCTGATTGTTTACCTCCTTGTCTGCTCGACATGTGCTTCCTAGCGGCTACAGTTGAACATTTTTTTTTTCTTCTTTGTTTTTTTTTTCAGTGTGGGAACTTTGCTGTTTTGGTGGATGTTCATATTTTGCCTCAAGGCTCCAGTAAAGACACCAGCTGGTTTTCAGATCATGAGAAAGAGGTACAACAAATATCAGTTCTACTTCAAAAGCATGTGACTGCAGGGAAAAAGTTGGATTGCCTTGAACTGTTCAGAGTTTTTCAGTGTTATGCGAATACTGTTAGTTATACCGAACTGTCAATGGTTGCTGTGGGACCCCTATGTCAACCACATGTGCTTTTTGGGTCACTAATGACCGCTTTCAATTTAGCTTTTAATTTTTAAACTGTGTGTGTGCATACATGCATGTGTGCATGCTGTTTTGGTTCTTGTGACTTAACTTTTAAAATTAAAAACCTCTCTCTCATGCATGTTTGTGAATTATCGTGAGTGATATAAAAA
The DNA here is from genome assembly GCF_013368605.1 of Nyctibius grandis. Classification (NCBI taxonomy): domain Eukaryota; kingdom Metazoa; phylum Chordata; class Aves; order Nyctibiiformes; family Nyctibiidae; genus Nyctibius; species Nyctibius grandis. Next base: position 6,201,830 of record NC_090658.1, read on the forward strand.
AGGTTGTGACAGGTACCATTTTTGCAGAGGTTGTTGGTGAAATATCTTTCTATTAATTGTTTTTTCTCCTTCTGAGAAGTGTGAATGATGTTGCAACGAGAGTGCAAGAAAAGATAATGAGTATGCTTGATAGACTATCATAGAACCATTGTATCTGAATCTTTATTTTTAAGTGTATTATTTGTAGATCCTGACAACAGATGAAATTTTGGAAAATCAGTGCATGAATGACCAACAAAATTATGAATGTAACTTTCATCAGATTCTGTGTGATTTCTGCTACAGTCTTGTGATGAGTTACTGGTGGGAGTTTTCCCCTATTTCAGTCTGTGTGGGAACTTGAGAAGTTCCCTATTGAAAACGAATGCAGGACATGTTTCAAATGCCTGTGGACTTTCCCGCAAGTCTCTGTTACGGTAATTTTCAGCAGATAGCTTTCCTAATAATGGCATAATTAACTTGTCACGACAGAGCATCCCCGTACGTCTCAAAGTAATACATTTAAAGAAAGTTAAAAGAAGCAATAAATTAATATCCTGAGGGAGTGAAAGCAGAATATTTAACAGCATGTGGTTCATCCGATTTGTGCTTTATTAAGCAGAGAAAGAAGAAAATAGGGGAAAACTTTTAGACTTGTTTTTTCTGACTAAATGAATACTCATTACCCCTTCTATTTGTAACCAGTTCTACTATCCTGGTTATCTGACTTTTAAGTGTTTTCAAAATGTATTTTGTAAGACTGCCAAAACAAAAGATATGCATTTCAGGAAATTAGATCATGATTGATTTAATAAAGAGGCATGACAGGGCAGCATTCATTACATTTCTGTGACCGCACATTTTGAGCGAAGTACAAAGGTTGCATATTTTCCACAACCAAGAAGTGTGATTCCAATAGCTTTACAATTCGCTCCCTGAAAGTCCTGTGCAGTATCTTTGTTAAAGTGGGAAGAAAAAGGTCAGTAAGGTATTATAGCCAAATTATGCCTGCATGTTTTTTTTTTATGAGAGCTTTTACATATTCATCATAAGCAGTTTTCTACATTTTTGTCGTTTCCAAATGCTGGAAAATACTAATGATGGTACAGTCCTCTTTGCTTGTCTGTGGGAAAAGCAGATGCCTCTTAGACCCCTTGTAACACAAACATGATTTCTGCTGATCCCCTGCTTACCCTGGACGAAAGTCAGCGGCTGCTGCTTGGAGCAAAGGGAGCCTGGCGATGTGGTCCCAGGCAGGAGGAGGGAGCAGTGGTGGCCTGCCAGCTCCTGCTGCAGCATGGGTCACATAGAGCAGGCTGGGAACTAAATGAGTGCCCGTAAGCATGAGGCTGGTGTAAGAAAATACAGTGCACGTTGTCTAGCTGGGCATTGTGAAGACCCCAGTTTGCACACTGCTGTCACACGTAGAGGCATCTTGGGATGGCTGCGAGATGCAAGTTGAGGCAGTTGTGAGCTTTTCTCTCTTTCTGCCCCTCAAATTTCCCTGCCCTTTCTGTCCTTTCTCTTTTCCCCTGCAATAACAAAGTCAAAGTTTTATCTTTGTACTTGAAGAAGCATTTTTTAAACTGATTTCTATTCAGGTCATTGCTATGGTTTCTCCATATGCATATAGAAGGTCTCAGTTACAAGTTCTTTTTAGCGGTGGGAAGTACGTAGAGACGATTCTTTTGAAGCCTGCTCTTGTTTATGCCTTCTTAAATATAGGTCTGTATAGTTCTTTGTGGAGAACCATTTAAATAATATTTCCATAAGCATACCAACTACAATATTTTCCATGTAAATTAAGGAAGTGCACGCTAATCTTTATTGTTGCAGGAGGAACCTAATGCACCCTATGTTTCCGCTGCTTTCTAGACCTTTTCATTCTAACCTGAATGCATAGTCCTGTGAAGGAATGTGTAATGAGATCACTTTAATGAGTTAAACAGAATAAGTAGATATAGTATTTTAGAATTGTACTTTTCAAGCAGAAAGGAAAATGTATTTCTTACTGTAAGGAGAAAATACTATTTGTGGTTGACCAACGTATGTGCATTGCTTTGATTTAAAGCAACAATTTAAAAATTTGTTGCTCTGCATACTTTCTAGATTAATCAAAAGTAAATGTCAAGCCAAGATATTTTAGTTTAGATGGTACTAATAGAATTTTGTCTATTGTCCAAACACTGTAAAAATGTAAAATGATATTTTTGTGTCCCACAAAGTATCATTTCTGTGAGCACATAGTTATGCACAATGGAAAATGAGAATACTGAGGGAAAAGTCTCAAATATGTGTGTATGTATTAATCTCAAAACTTATTCTGGTATTCAAGGGATTAATTTTTTTGCTTTTACGCCAGGTTTTTTTTCTGTGGTTATTCTGGCTGAAGGGTTTGTCCTTCTTGAGTTGTGTGTGGTTTTTATTGTGCTTTGCTGAACGAAGTATGAAAGATATGAACGGTTATGTTTAGGAGCAGAAAAATCAAAATGAACTAGAGAAATGAGGTTGCTATGACCTAAATAGGTCTGAGTCTTCCCCCAAAAATTACACTGAATTGAACCAAAATATCTGTTGTAGTTTATAAGGATTCTTGCAGAGAAATAGTGTGTTGACAAGTCCTGGGAGAATTTTTGCTAATATTTTGCTTAAATACCTAATATTAAGATACATTTTTAACATGTATTTTCCATACTTTGCATACAAATGAAACTAATTTGCTGTTCAAAAATTATTAGTATTATCATATAATGTATTTCATCTGCCAAGTGAGAATTTCATAATGTACTTCCTCTCTTGTTTTGTAGCAAAATTGTTTGATTCCCCCCACTCCCTGACCTTGTTCCCATTCATTTCCTAAATTATGTGCTTCTCACCTCTATGTAATACCTCAGTACTTAATTGCAGATAATGTTTTTCCTTTTTATGTGAAAAGGAGTGATTTTGTATTGATTTCTGTTGTGTGTCTGTGGGCAGGCATGTAAATGTAGATCTAAATAGGCCAACGGTTACTCTTTCAGGAGGTCTGCATGCTGCTAGAAGAAGTTGTTTCTTCAAGGGTCAAACACTACTTGGAAGCACGTAAACAACGTGGTCAGTGGAAATCAATGGAACATGCAACATCTGGTCCTCTGTTTCTTACTGGTAAAATCAATTATTTAACTTATTGTGAAATAAAGTAAGATAAAGTATGGCGGAAACTGCCACTCTTTATTTTTTCCATGAGAAATTTGCCATTGGGAAAGCCAGTAAGCCTGAAATGGCTGGTGTTTGGGTCTGAAATTACTTTAGTTATGTTACTGAAAAAATTAAGTGGGTTTTAATTTTCTGTGTCGTTGAAATATGAACATAGTGCTTGTACTGTTGTTATGAGAGCCTGTATTTAGAATTAAAAGAATGAATGGTATAATCCTGGGTCCTCCAAAACTGATGGAAATCTTGCTGTTTTAAGTGTCATTTCCACTTGAACATTTAGTTTAAAAGTTTTTAGTTTAGAAATAATATCTTTACTTCTCCCTCTTCTGATAACCTGTTCATTCTTAAAAAGTTGCTATGATGTGATAAACGGCATTTGTCATTTCACTGGTGTTACTGCAAGTTTGGCAGTAGCGTCAATGACCTTGGGAGTAATTACTGTGCAGAAGAAAACCAGTAGTAAGAGCATTTACCCCAGTGGAACTTTTTTTTTATTATTATTTTTTTGTGTGTGTGTGAGGGTGATGAGGCTAATAGGTGCAATTAAAGTACATGCATGTTTTAAACTAAAGATAATGATCACTATAGCTTGTGCTGTAATGTTAAATCAGCTTTGGGGCTAAATGGCTTGCCAGGTTTTGTTTAACGTTGTTTCACTAGCTGTTCTGGTCATCATGGTGGGTTTTACAGTTGGTAGGCTTATCTGTTGGTGTATATCACACAAGCAATTTATTTTTAAATAGTTCTTAGGAAATAATGACTTTTTTTTTATTATCAGCCTGGAGCATGCTATAAACTTGTCACAGAAAAGAAGGACTGCACTAGTAAAGCCCTGTGTTGGCTGTGGTTTCTCACATTTCCTTAAATATACTGAAATAGATCTATACTGAAATATGAATTCTCCAATGAATGTAATTGCATACTTGCAATATACAGTCAGTATACTGATAGAAAGTTTGGAATTCGATGTATATTATATGAATAATTTTAATTCGGCACAAATTCTTTGCTTCTCAAAATGCTTTCAGTTTTTGAAAAGGTAAATATCTATAGAATTCTAGTTGATGGTTGCAGCTTTAAACACTATTATCAATATTAATGAGTGTTTTTCATAAAGAAAACACAGGTTAAATACTGTATGGTTGGCTTATTATTGCAAAATTTTAGGCATATATGGGAGCCAGTTTGTTATGGCATGACGAGGGTTTTTTTCCACCCACAAGAACACAATACCGCATAAGTAAAAAGTGCTTCAGGACACTAAAGGATTTTCAAACCATTTTTTTCCTTTCAAGTTGTAACTACATTTTATCCCTTTAAAATATTATTAATGTTTATAGAACAGATGAACTTTCAGATCCCCGTATGTTTCTGGTTTTGAATGAAGAAATAGAATTTTCTTACAGTGAAAGCAGAGGGACATTTCAGAGGGTGGGATCAGAATTTCCGAGATTTGTTGAGGTTTTCTGTGTTTTCTTTTACCGAGTGATTTTTTTATTATTTATTTTTTAAAGTTTCCTGCCTCAGTAAGAAGTAGGTTTTCAAAAACAATGATTTTGTAAGATAAAACTGCCAGACATAATAGTTGTTTTTATATATGCAGACAGATGCAACACTAATTTGAGGGTGTTTGTGAGATTTTAGGGTCTTATATTTTTTTATATCATGAAGTTTTCAGTAAAAATACTGGTATGCTGTCCCAGGGTTGTGAACTGATCTTCTGCTTGACCCTTCCCCTTATTTCCTGAAAATGAAAAACTTAAGGATATGCATTTGAGGAGGTCATCAGTAATATCTGTGACAGTTTTAGATTAAAGAGTATTTACTTTGGATAACGCAGAATTACTGTTCCATCAGTTTTCTGCAGTTAATCTCACCGCGATTAATTAACACTAAAGAAATAAAGAAAGAAAACACTCGGTGATAATGAACATTCATGTTGAACTTAATTTTCAAATCCATCTCTTTCCTCTTCTCTCAGCCTGCTTTGCTCAGGGCTGTAATTTGTAAGAAAGGAGTGCTTTGTTCAAGTCCAAGAATCAAGTTTATTCAAGTTTCATTCAAGTCTGTTCCTACCTGAGAAGGAAATAACAGAATAGGTGGGTGTTCACCAGAGCAACTGGGACCTACCTCTAAGGGAGTGACCCTTTTAGGTGAGCCACAAGTCTAATAGTCTTTAGCAGTTATCATCACTCAAACATGGCTCCAAAACCTCTTGTATTTTGCTGCCTTCTCTAGGATCTCAGGTTCTGTTTGTAGAGTACAGTGATTTTGTGTTTTTTCCACAAACAGATGAAGTGCAAGATAGCTGGCCAGTATTTGGCTGACAGTGTTTAGTATACAAAGAAATGCCCAAGCTTGGTATGTGGCTAACTACATACGCAGACTGTAGGTGCTGATGGTGAAATGTTTAAGCTTGCAGCTATTGTTGCATTTGGAGGTTATTAAAAGTTTTTCTTCAAACTGAATGTGGTTTCTTTTGCTCAAAGTTATGCAAGTCTGTGTCTAGAGTTTCAACTGCTGCAAAACCCCCACTATTGTAAGGAAGAGTGTGTGTGTAGAAGGAATATTAAGATGCTGATTAGCTGGTTATTTACTACTTCAAGTATCCCAGGTCAGCCTTCCACCCCATTTGAACTCACATCTTTTCAGGTTAATTTTAATTAGTTTGCTCTCCCCATTGCAGGGTGTATCCAAAATTTATTAGAATCAGAATCAGCATCAGTAAGATTTTAGACTACCTCTAATATCAAAGCATGTTATATTAGGGTTTTCTTCAGACATAGAAGCCAAGCTACCTTACTTAGATGAGCAGATCTCATCCTGCTGTCTAGATCTGTTGAGTAGAGAAGGCTGTTGTTAAGCTGGCTGCCATTACTGTTTTGAAGAGAAAATTTTCACCTATCACAATTTCTTTTTTTCTATTAATGTTATATTATGTTTAATATTAATACTTTTAATACAACCTTTCAGTTTTGTGGCACATAATATAAATATCCGTGCATGTTACTTGTTAATTTACATTTCTTTTTCATTTAAGTTACACCCACACAGCAGTGTGTGGTGGGTCGCATACCATCTCATTAGGAAATCTGTGGGTGTTACACACAGGAGAAGAAAGAAAGAAAGAATGGAAAAATGAGAGAAAGTAGCCAAGACAAGCAAGTTCTTCGTATTCTTCCTTCTGTCTGAACAATTTCCCCACCCCTCCCAAATGGCCAGTATGAACAATTTGCCAAAGTAAGCTTTAATTTAGTCTTTGGACATAGGCTTTGGTATAAACTCTCCGTTTCCTGTGTTTAATTAATGTCCAAACGTGTTTGATTTTGGTTTCTTTTATTTTTTTTTAAGAGAAAATTAAAATGGGGTAGATTTTCAAAGATTTAATTTTGCCTGCATCCAATCTGCATGGCCAAAATCATGCAAGAGCATCGATCAGGTATGGTTTGCTTGCATTGTTTGAAGTTCAGTGAGTGTAAGCCATCCAATAACAAAGCCCATTTATTAGTGAATTTCTCCCATTAAAAAACCCCCACTACTTCACTTCAAAAATATATAATCTTTAAAGTTAGAACTTATGTTTTTATATATAGCGCCATACGTTTTCACTTTGCACCACTTCAATAACATAGTGGATTTTAGCAATGATGTCAAGCATGTTCGTGTGTCGTAATGCTCACCTACTGTAGACTTAAGCTAAAAGCAGAGCCTTTTTTTTCATGTTCCACAGAACGTGGCTGGTTTTGATTAACAGCAATGAGAATTAAGTAACAAGAGGCTATACAGAGGACCGAGTGGAGATATTAAATACAGGAGAAGGACAAAAGGAGAGGACTGTGGAAAATTAAGGAAGAAGGCAAAGCTTACACGGGCACAGAGGAATCAAAAAGGAGGATGTGGAAAGAAAATATGGCTGGTAGAAATGTCCACGTTAGAAATGGAAGGAAGGAAGAAGGTATCTTGTAAACTGACCTTCTTCCCCCTCTTGAGGGAGGAGAAAGTTAACTATGTTTATCCTACAAGTAATTTTCAGATCTTTTCTCATTCCTTCCCTAGCATCGTTGTTGTTTTTCTTGGCTTGACGCTGGACATTTTTGCTCTGATTTCATATCTTTTTATTGTACAGTCTCTTCTACAGTGAAAATAATTAGAGAGCATGCTGTCACATGGTACAGTGAGCTCCCAGCTTGATTTTATCTGCTTTCTCTGGGATTGTGTATATTTTTTTTATATTTTTAACCTAGTTTTCTAAGGCAATGGGGCTTATTGTAATGATGTTTTCTCTGTGTGTGTCTGTTTGTTCATCCATCTTTTCGCCTGGTTGCTTTTTGCAAACGTGGTTGAACTTTGCTAACAGGTAGAAGTCTCAGTCATTAAATTTTCAGACATTAACTTCTGATAAGCTTACCAAAATGAGAAACTGGAAGAAGCACAAGCGCTATTATGAATAGTTCAGCCTTACAAAGATCTGGAGTCAAAGTTCACGTCTTATTTAATATAAAAAAATGCATAAGATGCAGTTTCATAAGAAAATACATTTCTGTTGCTTATGAAACTATTTGGCTCCTGTAAGCACACAAAAAATATACAATAAATCATGGTAGTAAATCTTCCAAACTGGTTTGGCCTTGCATTTCAGTTTGAACATTATGATGTTTTTAAGGGAAACACCCTTTTCGGACTGCCCTCGTTTGGTTTAGGAGTGTTCACTATTACTGCAGAATGTGAAATGTGTAAGATGTTCGTAGGGTATGTTCCACATTACAATCCTGTAGCAGCAAAACTGATTTATTGCCACCTTCTCAGCTGTTAACTCTGACTCCTGTGCTGTGAAATGGTGTTTTGTTTGGTTTTAACTAGAATCATTTCACCTATCTTGCTTAAAGAGCAACTCCACAAAAATCTGATGGGTGCAACTGGGGGGAAAGTAAGCTATAGCAGATAAGCTACCACAGGGGACTGAGGAGGACAGAAGTCTTTTAAATTAACTTTGATGTTTGCAGTTGCACATTGTAATTTCTGTCTCTCAAAAGAATTATATTGCAGCTTCTTTACAATGGACTCATTTATCATTTGTGGCCAAGTCCTGCAGATCTTTGTGAACTTTAAACTTGTGTTCATCTGTCTGTGACAACAGAGCCTCATACCTCCCTGAAGTATGCAGTAAATTATGCAATAACTTATGAAAAATGTTTTGATTAGTATCTTGTACTTAATATTTCCTGTCTTTGCGTTAGATTACTTTTTTCCATTTTTTACAGCCAAATGGGGAATAAAGGCATCTTTTTTTCACCAAAACATTTTTCTTCGAGAAGATTAAGGTTATATATCTGAATTTTTTTTGTTGTTCTTTTCTCAGGATAGAGAATATTTTACAAGAACAAAAACCCCCATGCTTATGCACTGTCTGGGTATTTTCTTTTTAGTGATTTTTTTTTTCTTACCTTAGATTATAGTACAGTAGAATTGGGGAAAAACTCTTGAGAAGGGCAACAAAGATCATCCAAGATGAGGAAATGCAATACAGGGAACATACAAAATACAGGGAACAGTTATGTGTGCTAGGAGTCTTCAGCCTGGAAAATACATGAATTAGGGAGAACGCAACAGAGACCTAAAAAATCATTTCTTCTCTTCTCTTCCAATTTGAGAACAAGAGGGCATCAAATGTGAATATATCGGAAGCACCATAGTAATTAGCAGAACTGAGCAACTCTTTGCTAAAGGATAATGGGTATGATAAAAGCTTACCCTGAGTCCACAAAACTGGACAAGAACATGGGAGAGTAACCAAGGGAGGGTAGAGAATTGCAAGATGAACCCCACCTTTCGTTTCTGATTTGATAGTCGCTTGAGAATATGAAAGTGACTCTCATCTATGCCAGGGAACATACAGCTGCCTTTTGAAAGCGCCCTTAGCATCTGTTTGTCCCAAGTGGGAATTCAGCATTTTTGGAATCCACACGGGGTGATTTTGACAATCTGTCCCTAAGCACTTACCATTTCTTATTTGACTGCCTGGTTCTTTTTTACAGCATCTGTTCCTCTTGAAGATACTCTTTCTTGTGTGCTCTCTGCAGTTGTTTAAAGCTTCTGTAGTCACTTGGAAGCAAGAATACAGAGGATAGGGTAGCAGTGTACTGCTTCTATGGACCTGTTTAAGCACTGGGCACAGGTGGAATAGGTAGCAGATAGGTTTGGGGTTTTTTTTTTAGTGCTCACTGTTTCAGTAGAAATTTTCTGAAGAATGAGTTTGACTTCAAATTATCTTCTCCCATCCTTTGTGAACATGGCAAATATGATTTCTGCTAGAAGCATTTTCTAGATTCTGTGGTCTGCATTTAATGGATGCTTGAATTCCTTGCATTAGAATGTCTAAAATACCAAAGAAATTATTTGGTCAGTATGACAGACCTGACTTTCCTTAGTTGTCTGACCTTTACAAATATGTGTGTGGGATAGCTTGAAGACCGTGCTGTCTGGAATATGCTACAGATAAAAGTACAGGAGTCATCCTCTTCTAGCCAGGGCAGTTTAACACAATACATGCATTCTGCTGAAATAAAGCATTTGCAAATCGTGTCTGAATCTGGTCATATCTTTTGTGTTTGGCTAAATTTTTAGTGTGGTATGAATATGCCTTTAGGATTTCATTTTTTCAGCTTGAGTACGTATGATTGCATCTATCGCTAACACACTAGCGTTGTTTAGATACATACCAGGTCTACGTCTCGTGCATTACAAAAAATGCATACACTGCATTCCTGCTGTTGTCCAGGTGCAGCTGTGGTGGCTGTGTGTTTGGGACGTCTGAAAAAAACTGTGAAACCCTCTGTCTGTTACGGGGCAGAGATTCTAATTTTTTAGTCCTACGTAGTTTTGATGGGGAGTGATAGGAGTCCTGAGGTTGTTGGTATGTTTTAGCAGGCACACGTCAACGTTTACAACAGGATCATTGTCAGCTGCTTAGGTTTGAGAGATTTTCATATGGGAGGGGGAAAATGGCTTGATTTAGTAAAAAAACTCAGAAAAACCCAAAACCAAACCCTACTATGAAAATACAGATTATGAAAGTGGATAAAAAGGGAAATATGATTTCTGAGGGGAAAAGAACTATCTATTTTTAAAAAATTAACTAGGTTTGATAGCTGCTTTTGCTTTTTTTTTTATTAGTTCAGCTGTATATTAAATGAGATGGAAAAAAATAAGGATTTGATTTTTATTTTCAGATGAAATGTCAGGCTCCTTTTTAAAAAAGTTCTGTTAAAAAAAAAGAAAAGTAGATACTCTTTATTAAATATTTCTAAAGAGAGCAATATTGGTTTGGATACAATGTAAGCAAGAAAGAATAGGGATTTGGAATAAAACCTAAAAGAAATATGATTTCCCTAGAAATGTTTAGAAGAATTTACTTAATTGCAACCAGAAGTTTGACCTGGAAGTGTAACGTTTTGACCTTTTAGCTGTCTGGTTTCCTAAATGTGTTGTTTTGCTCTCTTTAAACTGTGAGAAAATCTCTTTTACACATCTTTAACCCTTTCATTCCCTAAAAGTCTCAATAGAAAAGTCCCCAAACTACCACCAGCAGTCCAAGAAAAACAAAAATTGTCATTATGTTTTAAGAAAAAAAAAATCATTATAAGTATGTGTTGAACATTGAAGTCCTTTCTATTTTCATTATAACTGGAAGTAATTGTGGGTGTAATTTCATGGTTAAATATGAATAGGAATTTCTTTTAAACTTTCCATGTTACCTTATTACACAATAATTCTCTCCTTTGTGTTCTTTTGTTCTTAAGTTTCATTATCATATGACAAAGGTAGAGAGAAAATACAGCTTTTTAAATTGCAAACATTTTTGTGGGTTTATTTATATTTGGAAAACTTTTCTAAGGCTTTACAGAAATCTGGCCAGATGGAGATGGAGGGCCAATTCCTGAAAAAAGTTATGCATACTTTCTTTGCCCAAGTAGTTCAGTGAGAGCAGTTATGTGCGTTTGATTCACCACTGAAGGTACGAGGTGTGTTGTTTTTATTACACGCTGAGTATTTCTAGTGACTACAAAGGCACAAGTGACAGACCATAAACAAAACTGCACCAGCAAAACTTTGCAGGCCTAAATTATTAAATGCATATAGAAGTAACTAAAAATTTAGTAGTGCAGCAAATAATAAAGACTTTTAATTGAAAAGAGGAGGGAAAAAATGTCTAGTGCAATCTTGAATATGTGTTGTGGGCATAGTAACAGAATTCAATGTATTCCATCAACTTCAAACAGATGAGAGAGATTTTAATGCAGAGCAAATTACATTTATTCAGAGAGAAATATTCTACCTGTGAAATATTCACTATACAAATCCATGGAAAACAAAGTTCTTTAAATGACAAAGCTTGCATTAGAGAGGATAGAAGGTGACAGTCTTGTCTTTGTTTACAGAATATCTTTCTCTTATTGTTTTAATTAAGATATTTAGTTTTGGTGTTTTTTTATGTGCATGTATGTGGGTCATAGGATATGGGCAATGCCTCTCTGTTCTTTTCTGTTGTCTTCCCATGGCACAGGACAGGCATTTTTGGTCTTTTTCAATATTGAAAAAGAGGATGTTCTGTGTACTTTCTTTTTTTGCACTTAGCATCCGTTACACCGATGCCAGAAACTGCGCTACTGAGCTGCGTAATTCAGGTGGTCCTGAAATGAGCAGTTTCTTACAAACCATTTTGCAGTCAGTCTCCAGCTCTTTGCACCACAACCAGCATCTGCTTCACTGCTAGAGCTGAGTGGTGCTGATCAGATGATCACAATCATGGGTTGTTCTTGGTCTTTTTGGTGGTATCCATTTGCATCAGAGTTCGTGAGAGCAGAAAGAGCTTGAGACTTATTTGGAAATAGAGCCTTTCAGCAGCTGACTTAATTATGGTCTATTGGCCAGCATTTAAAAAGAGAAAATACAGAAGACTCCATTGTGGTGACTTTCCACCTATTTGCTAAGCTCCAGAATTTCCTTATATTCAGAGTTGTTATAAACCTAACAAGAGTCTGTTGTGTGAAAAGACAAAACCCATGAACCCCTGGCACAACTGGCTTTATTCAGACAATAACATGAAACGTGTGCTGGTACAAGTCCACATGTGTCTCTTAGAACTCACTTTCTTTTGAAGTGTCCTCTAGATGATAGGGTAGAAAAAAAGAGGATTCATGACCATCAATATCTACCTCTTAGCTCCACTGGGCTATCCTAACAGGAGCTCTCAAAAAAAAGAAAGACGAGTATTTACTGCTGCTGTATATATAGCAAGATCAGCTTTGAAGAAACTACCATTTCATGTTCATGCCATCTTTTCAAAGTTCTGCTGAAGATACCTGCTAGTAGCTTTTCTTTCCCTCTAATTCTCTCCCATCATGTGTCCAGTGACAGACTGTCAGGCTTTTTTCACCAAACCCATAGGTTTTGTAGCCATGTGATGCAGTATATTCCTGACATTTTTAGTGACCCTTGCCTAAAGACCTTGTTATTGGTAGAAGATGAAAGTCTTGTCAGCTGTGGGAGCTGAAGGTTAAAACCTTTCCCTCCTGGGGAAGAAGTTTTGCAGAAGTTATTTCCTATTGACAGGGAAAAAAATAGAGCCTGGAGACCTGTGAAGGGTTTGATTGACTTTATTTGAAAATCTTTCAGCATCATAGTATTGACATCTAATGAACAATAAGGGGAACCAGTCATGTCTTAATTTCTGAAAGGCTCATTTCCAAACTTGGATTGAGTTTTTGTGCTAGAAGAGACTTTGTAGAGTTTCCTGACACTTAAAATACAAAATCCTCCCTTTCAAGTATTTCACGGCATCAAAAAATTTAATGAAGCTCATGGATATCCCCAAGGAAAAAAACACAGAGACAGGCTGAAAGGACATGTTTTTTGAAAGAGGCGGGTGCTTTAAAGGCGACTGTATGCATTGCCTGCTGCTCTGGAAGTCAAACTTGTCACCATCACAGTGTCTGTGTTTCATTTTAGCTAGAATCTACCTTACTTTTGGGACTGCGAGGCGTTCAGTGATGTAAGTAAGTGACATTGCTCCACTTGGATACAGATGTGTCTGGCCAGTTTGGGGGAGATGCTCTGCTTGATGTGCAAATGTGGGATCAGTTAGACTTTAACTAAGATACTCCTTCATGGCCATACAGCCCCTTCGAAGAGACTTCAGATTCTCCTCTGCTGCTGACTTGTCAGACAGCATGTGCCACAGGGTTTGTTTTCCAGTTCTTTCTGCCTTTTGGCTGGTAGTGACAGATGCCTTTCTCAGACGTTCTCTCAGTTGTTGGGCTTGTTCCAGTGGTTAAAGAAGCCCAGGCACGTGGCTTCCTCTGGAATACAGTTTTTATGTTCAAAACAGTGAGGATTCATAAATAGCTTTCAGTTCATGTGTTAAAGCCCATCACATACAATTAATAATATGGTTATTGAGTCTGAGATCAGCAAAAGGGTGAAATCTTGTCTCCTATTAGAAAACAGTTGTCTGTGATAATGGTATGCTGACCATCAAATATATTGCTCTACATTTATCTTCTTGAATGCATTAGCAGGTGGTGCTAGCTATTACTGCTCATACATTATGAATGGGTATTGAGAGACTGTATCTTAAGAGCTGTTTTCCAGGACTGGATCAGCCTGCCTTTCCATCTCACATATTAGTGAGGGGAAGATGGTCTTTTTCCTTCAGAGCTGGTGTGTTCTCAGGACCTCCGTCAGATGCATTTCTCATCTTGCAGCCAGATGATCTCACACGTCTTTTTCTTCTCAGTTCTTTCCTCCAGAATACCCTTGACAAGCAGTCTAAGAAATGTCTTACCCTGGATCCAGTTTGGCCAGTATAGTTCTGATTTTGGAGCGAATTCACACCTCTCCTGCTAGAGGAGAGCCCTACAACCCTGCTCTTGGATTTCATAAAATGGCTCAGTCCAGTTTCGCTGTTAATGTTTCATATTCTGAAGGTCTGGGACAGTGTGCCGTGTCCAGCTATCAATGTTCTGATAGCAGAGGAGGTTCTGCTAGGCATGTCTCATCCTGTCTTGATCAGATTTGTTTAAAGGTTAGTGTCTTTCTTCCAGTCACGGGCCCTGTTCCCTGATAGGAACTAAATCTTGTTCCCACATCCTTGATGGGACAGATCTCTCACCTATTTGTGTTTGTAACTGGCCTGTGTTGAGAAGATTTAGCAGATAGAATTGCACTAATACTAATATAATTGTGAAAGACCAAGAAGAAAAAAATAAGTAATCTGTTTTTGTCTATACTTGATTTAAGCTGACTGTAAAGCACCCTGGAAAAAGACAGAGGCAAATTACATCACTGAATTTATTTGCAAGTGTAAGAGTTTGCAAGATCAGACCCTGCAGCGATACTCACTCACCCCAATACTGCACCCAAGTCTTGTCTTTTTTTTTTTTTTAGCCCATACTTTATGTATATAAATTTAGTGGCCTGAATGTTTCCTCATAGGTATTAAACATTTTTTAAGAAGTTTATGGGCTTTGTTTTATGTTAATCAGTACAAACTTTCCCGCGTGCTTGTTTGTGATGTGTGTGTCTGAGATGATACAGAAATTCTGTACCCATTCTGAACACCAGAAAAGGCTCAGGAAGTCTCAACAGCTTTTTGTATCTGCTGTCTTGCATCTGCTGTCCCTGGTCTGTCCTAGACTTGGACTTAAACTTACATGCCAATGTTTGGTTTGGAGTGTCTGCTAAATTAGAAATGGCAACCTTCTCTGGAGCACATGCTGTGAACATGAACATTTGTTTTGGGGGAGGAAAGCTGCACGATTAACAGTAGGTTTTAGAATAAAAGGTTCCCTTTTTGTTTTGTTTGTAAACAATCAGGAATTTGGATTTGGTGGTGAATAATTTTAAGTGAAGAAATATGACTGCTAAAAAGCAGTGTAATAATATGTCTGTAGAGCACTTTGAAGATGAAAAGCTCTATATACTGTAAACATTATTACTAGTAGAGCTTAATCTGTGTGGAATAATTAATCTAGTATAAGCAAAATGTAGATTTTTAAATGTACAATATAGTATTTCAGAAAGTCTAATGCACCTATATATTTACTTTCACATTGTAACATAAGAAATTCATCCTCTTTTTTAATATCTGTGTTTTGCAATGATTTACTTTGTTGTTACTTTCCAAACGCAGAGGCAGCCCTAATCCAGAACAACCTGTCAAGAGATGTGAAACGTCTAGGCTGGGAGGAAAAATTAGGTGTTTTTTTAAAAGATGGTGTAAAAATACTGCGTGATGAGAAATAGGTGCCTGTCCAATACGGAAATGTTTGGGGGGCAGTTGGCCTTCTTAGGCTTGTGCTGTGGCTTTGGAGAAGACTCGACTGAATTTAGTTACAGAGCCATGCAGGTGCCAGATTGCGCTGGGAAGGGAACACCTGCCAGGCTGCTCCAGATAACTCAGCAGCTCAGAGGCATTTTCCCAGGCTCCCAGATGAACGGTCTGTAATAGCCGTGGGAGAGGGCTTCCCACTGCTCCACGCTGTACCACAGCCTCTGCTTGGCAGCCGTTTGGAAGCACAAGTCGGCTTGGCTGTGACTTCTTTGGAAAACAAGTGTTGCTGGATAGTCTTACAGTAAAGAGTCAGTGTCTGATAGTTCCTCTCGGTGTCGTGGGACTATGAAATATAACAAGCAGGGCAAATTAACATCCCCTTAAAAGGCAGCACTCACCGGAGTGTATTTCGGCTGAAACTGAACTGTGGTTTTTCTAGAACCACTTTTATTCGGTCACATTTTGGGTTTCAGGGTATGGGGGGTTTTTGTTTGGTTTTTTTTCATGTTTGTTTCTAGAACCTGGATCTGGTGGTTTAGGTGCACAGTTTTGAAGTATGAGAAACAAACCTCCAAATCACTAACAACACTTTTATTTCTGCTTCTGTGTTGGTAATATACAAATGGAGCTTTGTCTGTGTTGCCTGATGAAGAGGAAATTGAAGATTGGGCCAAGTGGGTTTGCTGAGATCAGTGAAATTTCTCTGTATATTACTGGCTGCAAAACAGTGTTTGTAGCTGGAGGTTAAAACTTCTATAGTGTGCTTAAAAGGAGTGAGTGCTGGGTCATTTGGTACATATCATTTGGTCCATCCTTCCAGATACCATGAACAGCTTTTGGTCCTTGCTGAGTATACACTGGCCACCTTCCCTGGAGCATAAGCCACAGCTTGCCCAAAGCCAACATTAGTATATACTAGTGTTGATGGTGGACAAGTCTGGAATTGATAATAGACTTAGACTCATGCTGAGTAACTGTGTAGAAGGTTTAAAAAGCTGCAAGTTGCATGAGGTTGTTGGATAAGAAGGTTTTCTTATGGGGCTTATTTTTTTAGTTTCTTATTTCATGAAGCAGAGTGGTTAACTGGATAATGTATTTCTCTTGAAGGAACCAGAAAGAGGATATCACAGTTGTTACAGTTCTGCAGTAACTCTGGCAACTTTAAATCTAGGGAAGTTTTGCAAACTCCAGCTGACTATGGATTAGATCAGATGTCACATTTGATGAGCATAGCTGTGTGATACTTATGTATCTTGAATGTAATGCATCTTAAAATTTTCTCACAGCAGTAACAGCGAATCATCTATTCAGACTTCTTCAGCGAAGTCAAGTAGTAAATAGTCATGGAAACTAAAATTATTTTCTATTGTTAGTCCCTGTGGGCTGAGCTTATTAGCTGAGGTGCAACTCCCTGTGAAGGCTTTATAAGACTTTCAGGCTTAAGGTGATGCTGCAAAAATAGTGTAGCAGTGTCTTGATCTCTTACTTAATTATTTATTTTGTCAGATTTGAGGTAGGTGTTCACTTCCAGAGAACAGTAGCTAGCTGAATCGAGGGCCTTTAAGAGGCATGTGAAACTTTGTTTAGGCTGTTATTCAATCAAATATGATCAAATGCTTAACCTCTCGGAGAATACCAAGATAGCAAGACAAATAAGCAGATGTACATGTCACTGATTCATAAAAGAATTTCAGGAATGAAGTATCGTGCTTTTCTCTGCGAAAAGCAAAAGTTTTTGCTTTTTCATTTTAAGATCTCAAGAAAAATCAATTTGGAATATTCCAGACACATGGAGGTGGAAAGACTCTTTTAATAATATTTACTCTCTGTTTGAAGATTTGTTTACAAAGTTGTACTTTTATGAATGTTACTTTTTCAGTGTTAGGGAGCTCACAGTGGAAGATGCTATTATCACACTAATAACTAATTTATATACAGGGAAAATTCCTTGATTTGGCTGACCCTACTAACAAGGGATGCCAAACTGGAAATAGCTAAAAGTAATTTTCTTTAATTGTGCTCGTAAATATACAGTTAATAAAGCTGGTGGATTACATCCAAATTTTTCTCTAACACTCATCATTTTTAAGAGATGGTTCAACTTGTCGCATCTTGACTTGATCTCTAAAGGGAAGTCAGATTTTAGGTATCTTCCTGAGGGGAAGGAAAAAAGATGGCTGATAAATTTCAAAGGGATTGATTGTGATCGATAACTACAGTTCTTAGTGAGAGGTGATGCTGAACAGCACTTGATGGTGAGCTCCAGGAGATCTTGTACAAGTAAGAGAGTTGTAGACTGTGTGCAGAAGAGAACATGCATTTTGGGACTTATACTAGAAATAAGGCATGCCTTGGCATTTGCTCAGTAGAGACTGAGACTGGACCAGACAAGCTTTCCTGACTTCTTTTTAAATGGTTAGATTAGAAGAACAGCAGTAGCACTTGATTTTCTAACTTTTCTGTGGTAATTGCACCTAGAGTACCTGGCTGTCTTGGAAGCAGCAGTAATATAAGTCTTGCAAAACCCATCAGAGTTAGGGGGAGTATCCTCTTTTGCACGTCCATTTTAGTGAAGTGTACAGAGAGACTATGGAGGAGGAGTCACAGATACTGACTTCTTTCAATTTCAGTGGGAGTTAGGTTGCTAAATACCTTTATGAATCAAGTCCTAACTGATTTACTCAGGGTCATTTGGGACTTTAAGTAGAACAAAAGTAAAAGCTGATTTCCTTAGCCATGGTGTAATAGTCTCTTTGCCGTAATATAATCCCTTCTGTTCTTCTTTTGTGCTTCTGGTGCACAAGGACTTCTGTTGTTCTCAGGAATAGAAACTGAAGAAGCCTCTGTGTATGTTAAAGGTATCTTCTGGGGCAGCGAGGCTAGCTCTGTCTACTGCTAGATATTGAGGAGTTTAAATGTATGTGTTTCTCACATAATTCAATGAAATTGCAGATAATTAAGACCTTTCATATTTGTTTATGTTGTTTTATAGCCAGCATTTTTTCTGTCAGCTTTGAGTATGTCACCTTTCTCTAGAAGGCAGTTAAGTAACTGGTCATCTGTAGTGTTCTTGTAGAAATATTGTACAAAAATGTTGTAGTGAATAGGACTCTAGCCTATTGGACTAGTGACCATGACACTGGGCTATTAAGCGGATGATATCCCTGATCAATTAATTGATTTAAATTTATTTCTGTGGTTGGATACCAGAACTTGGTGGCTAGTAATTTGTTTAGATTTTTCCCCTGTTTCAGATACTAATTTCTTGAGACTTCAGTATGATCAGTTTCTTTTTAAAAATATTCCTTTAAAGTTACGTTTTCTTTTGTATTCTTGAGCTGCTGCTGCTGTTTTCTCTCAATCCTATCTTTGCAGGTGTGCAACACTTCAAGACAACAATGCCCAAGATACCCTTACACTTATTATTCCCTTTGTTTTATGTTGCAGCCAACAGTTTTCACATTACTGCCTACTTTATGAAGAGATGGGTTAATCTCCGTTGTGCTGTAGGGAAACATTATCGTGGTAAGAAATCAGTTTCTTATAGTGTTACTTAGAATTTTGCATTTCTGGGAGGAAAAAAGGGAACATAAACTAATACTTTGTCAGATTTTGGTCTACTTAATCAAAATTTCTTTCAGAGCTTGATTTTGTTTTTTTTCCAGAGGATGTTTGCTAAAAAAAGAGAAGTGTTTCTTAACATATGATGGATTTTTTTTAAACTTAATTTTAAATTTGTGTATGCCTTGCCCCAGGGTAATCAGCTAAGCCACACCAAATTCTGTAAGTATGATGAGACTCAGCATTTTACTGAGTCTCTGCAGGGTGAATCAACCAGAGGCTGCAGTATGAATCACTTCATTATTGCTCGAGTGTCTTGTGACATCAACTGTACTGTACAAGTGTATGCAAGAAAAGGCTTTCGTTCACCTCAGTGCTATAAAATCTTTACATAGGTGATGTCATTGGACCAGATCTTTTTTTCATGTTTTCTCAAGCCAAGATGCTCTGTAAGGAAGTGATATCAATCCTGTCCCACCAACAGCAATAAAAAGGAGCTATAACGATCACTGCCCTTTGTGTTGAGCTTTTCGTATTAAAAAAAGCAAAATAAATCAATTAGGTGCCCTTAAAAATATTGAATACTTGAATGAATATTTTTAAAGAATTTCTTATTTTCATAGGAATTCATTATATTCTTAAATGTTTAAATCTCTCTTCAAATGCCAGCTAGTTGTTTTCTAAGTCCATATTTTGAAGAGATTGGAGTATTGCTTTTAAATATTTCCTCAAACTTGTTCTCCCAGCCTCCTGGAAGAGTAGTTAGAAGAGCCGAGTGTCTGCATTGGTATCTCAACATTGATTTCTGTGTATTAAATCTGAACTTTTTTTAGCATCAATGAACACCTAAAGATACTTTCATTTTGTTAGCCAGCAAGTGAGATTGTTATAAAATGTAACAATAAAAATGTCTAACTGGAACGAACTTGCCCTAGTAGTGCTGTCAAAAAGAGAGGCTCTGATGCTGCAGTCAAAACTTTGCTTCCACATGAAGTTCCTAACAAGAAAGGAACTTCATTTTGCTGAGTTTTGCTCCCAATAAAGAGCAAAATAAGCAGATATCCTAAAAAAGTAAATAATTTGGTACCGATGTTTCCTTTCAGTAAGATACAGCTAGTATTTCAGAAACACAAACCAGACATTGAGCCTAACAGAAGAATCTTGCATACTTTAATCAGTGATGCTCACTCAATATCCAGAGTAAACTTACCTAAGAGGCTATTCTTGGAAGCCCACATAACAAATTCAGTCCTTGCAACAGTTGTTCAGCTTTTCTTTTGTAGCCCATTTGGAAGACGTCCATAGACTGCTTGCAGTTTGAAAGCCATTGTGCTAGACCTTTGTGGGTGGCTTTTCAGATCTTGAGGACACAAGCAGAGAAGGAATAGTCTGGATGTAAGGCACAGCATGAATACTTCCTCGGACACAGTTTTGCTAACAGAGTTGTTATTTCTGAAAGGATTATGAAAGGCTCATATTCATTGTCAAGTTACAGTAGCTTAACAAGCTATTGTGCCAGTACAGATGCATCTGAGGTCTCTGTGTGTGCTTTTTCAACCAATGGCAAATGCAGGGTAATCTGTTTCAACATCCCCATCTTTCATTGTAATGACTCTAGAAAAGTCGCTGCTGGTCTGCGCTCAGAGAGGTTTGTCAGATATTAGTGGAGATCTGCTGTTGGTGAAGGAGCAGTACCTTGTAGAGAGGCAGTCAGCCATATGGGTGACCTGATCGTTGTCACTGGCAAATTGTGCACATCGTGCCTATACTCAATTCTTTGTGACGGGATACTCCGCCAAAAAAATCTGAGGTCAACCTCATGTCTTTTCTGCACACCTTGTCCCAGAAAATAGGGTGTTATGGCTTGTTTTTGAAGTATAGCAAACTTTAAAAATTAGTAACTCTCTTTTTATAAAATGAAAACAAAACAAAAACCACCAGCGACAAAAATATCTGAGTTGAAAATATGAAGATAGTAATCTGGAAATAATCTGGTATGTAAAATAACAAAATACCTAGCTATACTCTTTTCATAGCATTGCTAGGTACTGGATAAAGCTTTGTCTGGTCTGTTCTAATCTGAGAACCCTTCAGTTTTTAATCCTTTGTAAATAGAAACTTTGTTGTGTTCATAACAAACCATGTGATCTTGAGTAAAATATGTAATTTAGTAGTAGTTAACCAATTTGTTTAATGACTTCAAAAATCACTGCAGTCAGAGTTTGAAACAGCCTTATGCTGAGTTTTTATGCCAAGTCCTGATTGAATATGTTGTGCTGTAGTACAAACATAATTAACAGCTTTTGTGATGAAGAGACTCATCACCAGAATAGCACAAAAGAAATCATCGTTAAGTGGTTTGTCTGTTGGCTCTGTCTGGTATATTTGTCCAGGGGTGCAGGTGGACTAATTTGCAGCCATGACTGTCCTCTTGGGAACTAAACTTACTCCGACTTAATTGATTTATTTTGAATGATTTAAAAAAGCAAAACAAAAGGAGGGATGGGATATTGAAGAGAGTAGGTAAGAAACTAATGGAGTGCATGAAGTGTGTTAGTGTGCAATTTAAACAATAAATTATTTTGTTTACTAAAATAACATGTATATGTGTTGTCATTATGTGTGGTTTTCAGTATGGTTATAATTTTTGTAATCTTCTTTTCAATTTTTTTTTGTATAGAGCTACGTGTGTTTCCAGACAGATTTATAGTTTGTGTCAGTAAACTTGAATCTAATCCAAGTGCTTGGGCATGTGAAAATGGTGTATTGGTATGTACAAAACCATTCTGTAAATTTTCTAGTGTTATTTTATAGTGGTAAGATGAATGTTTATAGTTATTCACATATATGCAACTGTCATCTTGGAACCAGAAAGTCACACCAACAGTTGGGCCAAAGTATTCAAAAGGGACATCCTGGAGTGAGTCTGAAGCAGACAAAAATGGGAATTTTTGGAAGCGCAGTGTTTTCTGAGCCATTTAAGGCTCAGAGAAAAAGATCATGTATTTAGAAAGCTAGGTATAATTTTAGCACCTTGATTCAAGGATCTTTTTTTCCTTTATATTTTGTCCTTGTAACATTTTATTTTCCAAAACTATAATGGGGCATTTTTTAATGTCCATGGGTTGCTTGTATGTTTTCTTAGCGTTTGTTCTGCAGAACAACTCAAATGGATCAGTGCTAGCCCTGCTGGGAAAAAGAAAATCCCCAAACATTTATGGAGAAAAAGGCACTGGTGTGTAGTTAAATACCATAAACAATTCTGCTTAAATATTTCATCCTGAAGGCTTTATCAGGGTCAAAGGCTTATGAATTTTATGCTGCAGTTAACTGCTGGTTGTCTCAGGAGTGCTCCCATGGACCCAGGTGGCCTGCTCTATGGCTGGCAGGCTCTTCGGTGCTCACAGCAAGAGTCAGAATTACACGCTGAGGTCTATGTATATATTAGTAATTTATCTTAGATGTGTTAAAGTATATTTGACCCTTGAAAAAAAAGTTTTTCTTCTACTCATTCAACTTAGTATTTTTTTAATATCAAGCAGGGAGTTTTTATTTATTATACTAAATGCAGATTTTATTATCTTGATTCCTAGATTGGTAAGAATCCTTAAATGTCAAAGGAGCAAGCAAATGTTTTTCTCTCTGTCAGAAAAAAATGTAACTGCTTTAGCAGTACTTCGCTATTTTGGAAATGATACATTCTCAGTATTGTCTTGAAAACTATTCAGACGGTTTAAGAAGAAAATCCTGTCATTGCATTTTGACTGAGAAAAATATATATTTTTTTTCTTGTTTAAGTATCTCTCATGAGATATCCAATTCCTCTCTTTGGTATTTTTAATCTTTCCATAAAATAAAAGCTGAGAAGTTTTCTTCAGTTTCTTTCACATGATTCTGCCTAGTAAGGAGAAGGCAAATGAAAAATACAATATTATGGACTTCAGCTTGACTATTTCAAAATTTACTCTTGATCTATGGAAACTCCTTGTTATTTAAAAAGGGAGTTTAAACATTTTTGTCTTAAAAAAATCTTTTAGTGGGATCATAACCTAATCATTAAAAAAGTCTTGAGAGTTTGCTTTACTTACAGATGCAATAACATGTGCATAGAACTGGCTGGAACAGTCAGTGTAGTATGTTGGTAGGAGAGAATAAGATAAAGTTATCCCTAAGCCATCTTTCCTGATTTGGAGAACTAACAAGATGTGAACAGTCCCCCGGCAAACGTTCTGGAGTATTTTTTTAATGTTTTGGAGTATTTTTTTAATTCGTGCCACTCTAACTTAGAGTCCACTCCAGACTGTTTTGTTAATCCAGAATTTCTACAGCAAGTTAGTACCGAGTTTGTCATATACTCCAGTTCGGTACTTTGCCAAACTGGGGGAGTGTTTGATTGCCACTGAGAGGTAATTTCAAGTTTTTGGCACGCCAGAAGTAAAGGCTAAGGATCTGCACTTTGTGTGTGTACTTTTCTCTATGCAATTTAGCAGCAAGTATGCTTGAACTCTAAACTAGATGACAAAAGACCACCCAGAAGACCTTTCCGTTGATATACTCCAGTGTATTCTGTCATGGGCTAAAAATGAGGCATATGTTTTGTTTTCCTCTGTATGTTGTTTGGGTTTCAATAATTTCATAATGTTGCATGCAAGTTCTTTTAAACCTTTAATCAGCTCACACCCTTGGTTTCGAGGACCTATCTGTGTTTTATAAAAGTAGTTGACTATATGTTAATGGAGACTTTGTCACTTTTCAGTGTTGCTGAATGTCACTGTGATTGACTTAATCAAGACTTAACAATCTTTTTTTTTAAAAAAAAACCCTGCTTTTATGCTGGTTTATGGTTTGGGTCAAGCTTTCGTTCCTGAGCTCTGTCAAGACAAGTCAGGCTCAATGCCCTGCTTTCCCATTACTTGGAACCAGTTTTATGTCAGCCCGATACAGGCACATTTCTTTCACTCATTACAACTCTCTCTTCCTTCATCTATCTCCAGCACTTTATTCTTTGCATTTTCACTGCCTTTTAGGCTATTCTCTGTATCTCTGAAATAGACTGTGATTAAACCAAGAGTTTCAAAGGATGTAGCCAGATATAAAATGAAATTCTTATGTCTTACATCTTAGGAAAGATCATAATTAGATTGCTCATGAGATATTCACAAGCACAAACCTTAGCATCAATTGCTGAGAGAAGCAATTTGAAGCCTTCTGTGATGCATCTTGTAAGACCAAGGAAAAGGTGGCTTAGGCAGTCTCTGTCAAATTAGCTTTAAGCATAAACTAATAAAAAGAGTTGAGAGCACTTCTAAGGAGTAGAGCTGAAATAAAATAGAAGAAAATCTATTGATATGTAATTTTCTATTTTCTAAAATCCGTTTAGAAACGGGTGTTCCTGAGGTCGTATCTAAAAATCAGGCTGCAGGCAGTAATAATCATTTTGGAAGAAGGGAAATCTCCATTAAAGAAACAATACAGCAAGTTATTGAAAATACATAAGCAAATTGGAAGTCTCAAGGAAAAGATGGAAGAATAGCCTGGCTGATTAATGCTAAGTTTAAACATAAAACCATTGTTTCCTGTTTTGCCAAACCATGTTTGTAATCTTGAATAATTTTATCTGGAAAAAGACGACAGTTTTGGGAACATAGCAGAAGAGGAAACCCAGGGAAATATGTGAGAGCTCTGGAGAGATTAGTCATCTTTGTCAATGACGACATTTTCTTGATGATTATTATGTAGAGAGCTAAAATGGAAAATTGGAAATGGGTTATCTGAAGAAACAGTGGAAATGGAAATGGGTAGAAGGCTTGTTGGAGGCTTGTGAGCATTTAAAAATGTGCTAACAATGGAGTATTCATTGATAACCATATTGGCTTTATACTAGAATCTATGAGAGGAAGCAATTGCAGGGAAAGCATGGAGGAGGTTAAGCTAATGATGATATTGAAGTGGAAATTTGAAGTTACCATTCATGTGAAATCAGAAAATAAAATGGGGAGCAGGAGATCCTGTCTTGATTAAAAAGATCTCAGGGTTTCCACTGACTGAGACTTGTTAAGTTACAGAGAATATTATAGAAAAATAAAGATTCTTTTCCAAACAGAGTATTACACTTAAAAAAACAACCAAACAAAAAAACCTGCAGAGGTACAGAAGGAGAAGAAAAGTGCTAAAGATATGCCCAGTGCTTTTTAAATCCCCAATAGAGAAATAAAAGCAAACTATTTCATCATCTTCATACATGTCTGATTTTATAAATCGTGTCATTGTAACATAGTTCAGGTACGTTAGAGAATTCTCTTTCTTAAAACTCACAGAAGCATAAATGACATGATTTGCTTGGATTTTGATTATGCTGGGAAGAGGCTTCTGGTGCTTTCACGAAAACATGTACACTTATCTGTAATTAACAGGAGACTTTTAACATTAGGGTATGTGCTCCTGGAATAGTGTGTCTGTTGGAAGGTAGAATGGAAACTTTTTTCATATAGCAGCAATTTGTAAAGATTTGTAGAAGACTTGATGTGGAATTTAGTTACTTTAAATACTTTAAAGACTATTTTATTGTTAAGTGATAATCAGATTGGGTAGGGGAAGAAGGAAACACTGTGAAATACAATTGCACAGTTCACGCTGTGTAAGTGCTGATCTTGGCATGGAACTGTGTTTGTGTATATATACATATAAAATATCACAGTTAAACTGCTGTAATGGTGGGCTTCTACTGAAAAGGTCAGTCTGCATCCCCTCTAGTTCCAGCTACATATTCCTTTCCTTTCTGGTTACAATGGACCAAGTGATTCTTCAGTCGAGAATGAATTAGTTCTTTGACTTGATCCAGCAGAAAACGATTTATTTGTGAAGTTTCTCTGTTCGTTATTGGAGGATTAGTTTTCCGTCATGTCAGTTCACTGAACCAACTTATCCTGTACTCACACAGTTGCCAACTGTGACACAAAAAAATGTTGCAGGAGCACACAGCCATGATGTGGATGAAGAGAACAGGACCACCCCCTTAGGTAGCAGCTGATAGTTACCCCAATTTGGAAGGAACATCCAAAACACACATTAATGTTACATTTGTTGTAATACTTGTCTTGTTGATGGTTTTTGATTTTATTATCCTTTTTTAAATTTCATAAAATCTAGTTTTCATGTGTTTTCAGATAATATGCTTAATTCTTTTCAGTCACTATAGGAAACATAGCTAAAGGAAGATAACAATATTAAGCTGTAGTTTGGTAACTGTATGAACTGTGTTCACTACTTTTTTCAAAAAGGTAGAGAGGGGAAACTGCAGACTATGAACCCTATCCATATACCACAGAGTGGAACAGGTAAAGAATCGCTTTTCTCTTTGGCAAGTTTTCCCTTTTGACACTTAAAGCTTTGTCACTTTTTTCTACTCATCCTTCCTATTGTGCTCAAGCTGATGCAAGACTGATGATACTGAAACACGCAGTCTGTCCTGCCTTCTCCTAGCCATGCATTCTTGTCCTCAGTGTCTGTCAGTACTGGCATGTGTGGGGAGCTGGGTTAATTCATTGATCCCTCAGAAAACAAGGGAGTTTTTTTGTTTTGTTGTTTTTGTTGTTTGCATGGTTAGCTTTCAGCTGGATCCCTTAGGTCAGACTCTCACTGCGTGGCTGCATGAATGCTAGTGTTGATATAGAGACTTGGCAGGGCCATGTGTTGGGTAAGAGTGAGATTTCTCTTTCAATGTCAGGATAGCTTTAAATTAGCTTGAATCATAGGGCTGTTCTCTCTGAGAAACTACATCACAAAGTAACGATACTAATGTCTTTGACTTGGTCATAAAGAAGAATGCTTCAGCAGTTTTACAATATTCCCTTTTGTCCCAGCTGTCTGCCTCTTCTCCTTGGAGATTACCACTCCTATAGCAGAGTTTGCCAAAAGGGCTGTGTGCCTGCATCTCATCTTGCTGCATATCACAATCTTGTTGGATTCATGCAAACCAAACTTCCCTGGTTTTTAAGCTAGCACGTTGAATTGCAGGTGGGAGCAGCTGGGGTGGGTGTGTGTGCTCCCTTCTGCCAACCCTGCAGTGGGAGTAGGAACCTCCTGCAACAGGGGAGGGAGGACACCTGAGAGTGGTAATGCTGTGAATTGCCTCAGTGAGATTTGTCTGAACTTGTCTTAGTTTCTTCTTATAGCTTACAAACTGACTGATTTATTTTCTGCATGGCAGAAGTCTTAATAGCTGTCTGCTGTTTGTTATATTAATGATCCAGAGAAGCGGACAAGTGATGAAATGAAATCTGACACAATTATTTCAATTAGTCAGGACTGGAGAAGGCTGTGGAGAATTTAAGAAAAACCTCACAGAGATGGGTAGAGGAGCATTAGGACTGTAAATGAAAATCCTCTGTTGATAAATGCACAGTATTTTTACTGAAAAGAGCAATTCCAGTGTTCATGCATACTGCTGAGTGAATTAACTGTGCGATCTCTGGAAAAAGGCCAAGATATTGCTACAAGGAACTGATTTGAAAATCTTTGTTCCGTAGCATTATTTATATGAAAAGCAGACAGAATATTAGAGTGTATATGAAATGAAATAAAAAGTAATACTTGAATTGTCTTAAAGCCCATAAGTAAGTTGAATATATCTTCAATAAAGGATTATGTACCTCTCATTGTGCAAAATCCAGATGAAGGATAGCAGAGACATAAAAGGTCCTGTAACTGCACTATAAATGATTAAGCACATAAAAGGATTTCCGTATGAAGCAATCTTCAAAAAGTAGGGACAAATTGAGTAATCTTTTACTGATTTTGGTAGTGGCTTCTTATATGAGTGCTCCGGTTGATTTAAATGTAGCTACTTAGCAGCATTCACAGGATCTCATTTGTCAAAGCCTTGTGGTTATTTGAGGGAGGTGAAAGGATGATGACAGATGATAATATCTTATTTTCCTCTTCCCTCTCACTCTTGCTGTCACAGCTTATGCTGGCAGTTAATGCGGATTTGAGCTAAGAGTTTGGACTTTGTGCTGAACGATGGTCTTTCCTCTCTGCAGACTGTGAGAGGATGAGCACCTCCAGCAAAGGTGCAGGGTCGTGCTGGCAGTGATAATGTTTGAAACTACGGTGAGCTAAAGGTTTTATTTAGCTGCTGTGCATCTGGGAGATTTTGATGACTCTAGGACTTAAAAAGATTTAAATTACTTGAGTTTTTTGTAATAATTCTCTATATTTCTCTTGGGCAAAGAATGTTTGACGGATTTCTTTTTTTAATTGTTTTAAAGAGCAATCCGTTCCTCAGCCTTCAGCAGAAATCTGTTATGACTAATAGGAATTTCATAACTTGACTGAACAGTAAGCTGAAATATACGATGGTAAAGTTCATGGAAGGAGTTTTGAACAATTTGTAATGATTTAAAATTATTTGGAGGGACAGGTCCCTAGTGTGAGCTTAGAAATCTTGGGGGCTTTGGGAGTGGTGGTGGTGTTTGTTTTAGAAACCAAGCTGAAACATGGACTAAATTGTTGAATAGTAATTATCTCCTGGGCTGTGCAGTTCTGCCTATTTTACATGTTTTGCATCTGTATGACCAGCAAGATCAAGAGTATTAGTTATTCTTTCCAACATCTCCTACAGTTGTTAAACACTACTGGAATTGTATAAAGAGAACAGTTGTCTTTTAAAATTGATGTATTCTTTTCTGGATTTTTTTTACTGTAAGAATTGAAGTTTTAAGTATATGAATCATGTTGTATACATCTGTACTCTAAGTAGTATTCTGTTATGTCATACAACCCATGCTACATCTGGAAGGATAAATAGAAGGTTTACTTCAGTATTACTGATGGGTGTTTAGACATCTGTACTGGTTGACTCTGATATCCATTTAGATTTGGTAGGCAGATAGAGGATCCTTACGTCAGACTGTTAAAAGCTGTAGTGCAGGATTACAGGAGTGCCTTGCTTTTGCAGATACTCATGTGATAATTGAGTAGTAGATTCTTTCCCTCATGGTTTGTAAGTTGGGGAAAGGGGTTGAGTGCCACATAAAATTGTTATCTTCTTATTTTATAAAAAAGTCTTTGAAGTATAAAGTATATATTGCATGCATGTCCTCTTTCATAACTACTGGGGGCAGGAACCTTAAAATTGATGGGAAGGGCTAGCTAAAGATGCGTGCTTCTAAGACATTGGTTTTCTTAAAAAAATTAAAAAATCAGCATTATTATGCTTTACATTTTTCTTCAGTGTCATTGAGAGAAGTTATTTTGGTTGAAAAGCTATTGTCTTCTCTTCCGTTTCTTATCAGTGGACACTTTCTCTGAAGATAGAATCTGAGACTTGTAGCATCAGTATATAAAATCAGAATGATTAATAGCTCAATTACTTAACATTAATTTTAACGCTTTTTGCCTTCAGGCAAATACACACAGCATGTGTCACGTGATTCTCAGTATGTAAATAAATCGCTTGTTTCAGGAGCACCTTCTGTGGCTTTAGAAGGTGTTACGTATGTTCTTGCTATCTGTGTTACAGATGTGTATCAATTTTTAAAAAGGCACCCCTGCAACTTCAGGTTTTTTATGAAGTATCACATTTTATTTGTTTTATGCCATTTACAGCTTATTAGGAATTTTTCTGTTTTCTGTTATCTAGCAAGTGTTCAACTGCAAATCTAGAGAACTCTGAATTTCGTACAGTCAGAATAGTCTGGGATTCCTGCCATCTGTAAAAGATGATTAAAATCCAAACAAAATACTTCAAAAGCAAGAAGGCATCTTCCTCATAGAAGCCATATGCTTTAAGCTAATCTGATGATGCTTTGGGGATTTTTGGAGTGTTTGGAATTGCCAGGACTTAGGTATCGAGTGAGAAACCTGGGTTCACACCTTGTATTTTGAGAAAGTGGAATGTGTATCACAGGTGCTTGTAACAGCTTGGGTCAACTATTGGACTAAACAGTACAGACCATAGGGACTCTTGACAAGCAAAAACTTCATAGTTAAGATCCATTATGTCAAATCAAAATGAATTTTGGTAGTAGATGATGAAGACTGTGCTGATCCAGGAGTTAGATTTTGCTTTCTGTGCTAGGCCACGGGTAGGTTATACAGTTCTGCTCCTCACTGGAGTGATGCAGGTTTCTCTGATTGTTTCTCCAATTTCAATCTTGAAAACAATGTACTTTTTAAAACCATCAGCATTCCTTAAAAATACCTATTTCAAATGAAAAATCAGTACTCCCATGTGTAGCATGAAATGATCCTTAATGGTTTTTACTGGAACTTACTGACGTACAGAGGAGGACAGTCCATTTTAAAATGTAGAGCAATATTCCACAAGTCCAATCAAGGAACTGTGTTTCAGTTTGAGAATAGTATCCACTTCTGTACTTGGAAAACTCCTGTGAAGATTTTATGATGTGGTAGGAGTTCATAAGTAGAATTGCTAGGACACATGCATCACTGCATTGGAAATGCTGAAAAATTTGCATCATGAAATTGTGGGAAGCTTTTCCTTCCTGTGGGATGGGAGAGGGCAGAAGACTAGACCCAAAGTCCTGTCTCTTGTCAATTTTCTATCAATTAGATAACAGTATCTCATTCATCCTTCACTGACTAGCCTCCTCACTTGCTTTAGGAGCCCTTTTCTGTTTATCAGATTGGAGAGAGTCCTGTATGACCTTCCTGATTCGCCAGTCATCTACAGTTCTGTCACCTAAAGGTTATCTTAGATGGTTGAGCTCATGATACTGCTTAGAGTGACATTAAGAGAAATCATGCAATTGCAAGCTTACATAAAGCTCCCCTAAATAACCGTTTCTGTCTGATTTCTTTTACTAATTTTAATTTTATTCACTTGTGTGTGCCTGGGGTAATAGTTTATTTCACTGCTTTGTCTACATTATTATATTCAGAGTCCCCTGCCGTATGGCACTCAGATACTAAATTTGATTTATTGCACCCATTGATGTTTTCAATTAAATATTTTTTGATGAGCAAGTTGACCCACATTGATAAATGCAATTCAGAAACAATGTGTGGTTTTTATTGTTTTGGGGTTTTTTTTGTTAACCAGACATGAAATTTAATTATCCCTTAGTGTTACTTTATTGGTACATAAGCATGTGCAACTGTTATCCGGAGCATAATAAGAGGCAACTAGAAAGTATGAAACCAAACGAGAGGTGGGAAGAAGGGCAGCATTGTTCACTTTGGAAATTTTTCTTTCAGCCCAGCATCTCAAACCCTAGACTGAAAAAGAAAAAAAAAAATCAGTATTTGTATGAGTATTATTGTCAGGATGAAGAGGCCAAACCTTTCACTCTTCTTCAGGGTAATGAGTTGTAAGGATTCTCCACAAGCACACATCCATGAGTAGTTCTTTTACAGGTATTTAATGCTGTAGGGCTGAATTCAGCTGTCCTGGAGAGAGCTGCAGATGGCAGTCACCACTTTTACATTTTTGAGGGCTTCTTTTTCATTTTGAGTGAGACAGTAAGTTGAATAAGATAGTAAAAGAATTCATTTCCAATTTGATAAGCCTTAAAGCAAGTATATTGTATTCCTAACATGGAGGTGTTTTTCCCAGACATCTCTGGATAAGTACTAAGGATCTTAAAATCAGGTTTGGAGAGGCCAGTATGATGAGCAGGTAGGGTAGTAAGACTTTGTTAGCTGCATTTCTGCAGGCCCTTCTTTGCTGAGTCTTAGTGACAAAAAGTGAGCTTACCCTAGGATTTTAAGAGCACATATTTCTAATAGAACTTGGCAGTTCAAGGGCTAAAGAAGCATTTTAATCTTTTGTGCCCACCCAGTCTCTATACAAATGTAAATATGTCTGTCTTTAACAATTTGCCAAGAAATGTGGTTTTAATTTGTTAGCAGCAATCCCACTCCCTGCAGCTCTTTCAGAGTCAAGTCACAAGCCTGGCGGTGCTTTGACGTTTTTCTCTGTCATGGTGTCATTGTTTATATGATGTCTGCTTCTGCTGTCCTCCTTTTTATGCCT
The DNA here is from genome assembly GCF_013368605.1 of Nyctibius grandis. Taxonomy (NCBI): domain Eukaryota; kingdom Metazoa; phylum Chordata; class Aves; order Nyctibiiformes; family Nyctibiidae; genus Nyctibius; species Nyctibius grandis. Next base: position 6,233,893 of record NC_090658.1, read on the forward strand.
GGAATATTTTTCTTTAATTATTTCACTGCCTAAAAGGAATTTGGGATTACTAGACAGGATGAGAGCAGATTAGTTTTTTTTCTTTCTTTAACAAGTCCTGAAGTTCCCATAGGAAATAAATAGTATTCCCAAAACAGACAGTGTTTTTTATTTTTTTTAATTAACTAAAATTATTAAGTCTAATAAAGAAAATAAAGGAAGTATCACCAATAATGGCTGAGTGTCTTAGTAGTATATGGAGTGCCCATTGTTGTTATTTATGACTCTCTCTGCCTTCTATTGTGGACTTATTCCAGCCTTAGGGAGTTTACATCACTCCTAATAGCAAAAGGCTCTCTGGTTCCCACAGAGTCTTTCAAAGACTGACTCATATGCCTTATGTTAATTGTTCAGCTCTCAAAATACAGCACTTACAGGGTGTGGTTCCAAGGGGAAAATCTACTGTACTTAGAGGGCATGTTCAGAAGTGTTTCACATATAAATCATTTTGATTTTTAATTTTTTTAATGCCTTAACCCTTTTCTGTCACTGCTTTATGTGATAAGTTATTTGAAAACAAAATAAAAGGTTGACGATGGCATAGTGAGGGAATGCCTTAGCCCTTCAACTCTGGACCATTAACTCCAGTCTGACTCAACTCACAAGAGACATGGCTTCGTCATCTTTGCCTCTCTCCAGGGTCTGCTCTTCACACCCTGGCGTGACGGTACACTCTGGGCAGCGATCATGCACTGCACATAGTCAGATGCAGGTTAGAACTCAGTTTATTGCTTATCTGCAGTGGCGAGTACGTGTGGACAGGAACTGTCCCCAGTTGTCTTCTGGATTTTGTACAAAGTGCTGCTTTCCATGCATTGCTTACCAGATGTACAGGAATCACCTTAGCAGACTGGCGATCCTGTCACCGTCTGCTGTGTTGAGGACTGAAGATTTAATAGAATTAGCCTTACCAGTTACCATAAAGCAGAAATTCAGATGCTTCTGCTTGTGTTCCTGTCCTCTGGCTAAGTAAGAGTGCTCTCCAGCTGCTTTGATGCAGCATGATTGTGCAAGATCCTTCAGTCTGAGTTGTGTGAACGTTACTGGAAATCAGAACAGTTTCTAAAGACTTTACAGTTAAGAGTCTGTGTCTTCTCTTAAAATCAGCAAAGCTCTTGAGGATCTTAATATTCCCTTCTTTAATAGTTTACAAAATGTGAAAATGTATTTAGTCAAATTAGGGGAGTGCATCTCTCTAACAAGAATAGAAGCATCAATTAATCACTCAGATTAAACTAGTTAGGCTTGATTTCTGAGGTTGAAGTCACATGGCATGTATGTGCCGTGTTTTCTGCCTGCTGTAAACACACATGTTACACCATTAGTGGACAGAACTTCATGCATCAATCAATGCACACAAACATGTTTGCATCATTTGCCTCTGAAAGGCAGGCTCAAAACAGCTGTAGTTTTTTAAACTGTCGAAATGGCTTTATTTCTTTGCCTGACTGCCCTCTTTCTGCTTCCAAAACAGGAAGTTGTTTTCACTGGCTTATTCTTCTGGAAAGAGCAGTGAGGTTTACCCCCTCTCCTTTAAAACAGAAATAAAAGTAAAAATGGGCAGGGCTTAATCCCCTGTAAGTGAGGGGTTCCAGGCAGCGGTCAAGTACATGCTTTGGCCTTGCACCTCCACAGTCTTTCTCTACTGTCTTCAGTTCTTTCATACTGCCTGGCTCCAGGGTGCTGGCTTCACAGTGCGGGGCGAGGAACAGCATAAACAAGCACTCCCTACATTTGGTGAGCCCCAATCAGAAGCTGCACCATGCAGGCTGATGAAGAAAAATGCTATCAAAGAAAAGGAGATGCACAAAGCTGCTTCTCTTCTTGACTTTGCCACATTTTTTTCTCTCTTCTTCATAGCCTCGGAGATAATACTTTTTTGAAGTATGTCGTAGTTAATAGTGAAGTCAGCAAATGGCCCTTCTCTCATTGAGATTGTTTCATTGTGAAAGGAAATGCTCACAGCTTGAAGAAAAAGAGCATTTTCCTTCCCTCCCTCTCGCCCCAATCTCGTATTATATAAAACCATGGTGCTGCTGTTAGCTGAGACCAGAAAGAATTCGCCCGTTGTCCTGTAGTAGCCAACCCCTACAAGCTGTGAGCGTTTGAATGTTGGTATTAAAAGTTTTAACCCTTGCCTTCTTAAGTGAGCAAATAACACTATATTTTTTTGTAAGTGTGGAAAATTATGGGAATTCTTCTGAGAATAAGTGTATAGACCGCTGCGCCAGTCAGTCTCTTCAGAAAAAAAAACCTGACAAACATGCTCCTGTCTGCAAGAGAGATTCCTGGCATTTGTCACAGTTTGAGCCACAAAGATGTCAAATATTTGCCAACAGTTTCCTCAGACGGTTTGGAAAGCTACATCCTTTACATTACAGTCTTGTTTGTTTGCGGTATATTTTAGCATATGAAATATGTTCGTTGGGAGTCTGAAAGGGGAGGGAACTGACTAGACTCACAAATATTAAAAGATTAAAAATAATTCTGTTTCTCTTAGACTGCTCAGATCAAAATAATAAAGAACATCTGTAAGTCTTAGTATTAGAAATGGAGTTTTATGTTGAATAACTTGATGTGTCATGTTTTAAACCTGTATTTTCTTTTGGAGCAGAATGAAGAACTTTCCAGTGGGACGTCTGAATATTTTACAGAATCTGCTGAGAACAAGAAGCTTAAGATTAGTCTGAACGAACAAATAAAGCAAGACATCTTGAAAGAAATGTATGTCACTATTCTTTCTAAGGTGTTAAATTTATAATCTGGTAATATTTGGGTAAATAGAATCCATCCTATGTAATAAAATTTCAAATAATATAAACTCCTTTACGAAAGATTATTTTAAATTAGTAAGAGACTACTACTCTAGTGTGGATAAGCACATAAAGTGATCGTTGTTTTGTACAGCATGAAAAAAGCTATTACAGCCCCCATAGATATCTCACATAGCGCTAGGCAGAATCAAAACAGGGTGTTTTTTCCTTGAATGAAGCTCTGAGCCAAAATAAATATCTGATGTTTGAATCTGGTGAAAAACACTTTGCAAATATATTTTGTTCATTTTGAGAGTCTGCAGCTATTAGTCTGGATCTTTGGTCACACTTAAAGAGTGTCCCTGGTGTAGCGGATGGGGAGGGTTAGTTGGTCAGCTGAGCATTTTACTGGTCCTCTGCTGTACCAGGATGCCATTCTCACTTGCGCAAGCTGCCAGTAGCCCCAAATCAACTGTGGAATCAGGGACTTGCTGTGAACCCTGACAACTTTTCTTTTTACCCACATTGTCTCATCTGTGGTGTCTTTAGAAATTAGATTAGATTTGGAGGTATGCCAGCTCGACCTACTTTGGAAGAGCCGTCTTTCTGAAGAGCTAGATATGCCAACCCAGGAACTGCTCGGCATGGGCAGAGCAGCAGAAAGCGGTCTCAGCGTGGGACGATCTACAGTAATAGCTTTAGACTCAAAATCTTACATAGGCAGCTTCAGTACTTGTGCCTGAAGTTCATCTTACAGCCTACGTGAAATCTAGATGTGTAGGTAACACGCTGCTGAGGAGTGTTTACGTACTGACACTCTACCAGGTCCCTTGTGATCCCATTTTCCTGTATAATTCCTTTTAGAATATCATCTGCCTGCATTACCTAAGTCCTTCCCAGATGAATGGGCTTGATACTAGATGAGTAGTGGTTAACTCTAAAGCAATGCTTTGAAATGTCCTGGGAAAAATTCCAGAGGAACATTCTAAAATAGAGATTAGAAACTCTCACACGGAGACGCGCACGCTGCCTCTCCTCGCCTGCCCCCCTCTCTTCTGTAGATATACATTATGCATGTGAATATATGGGAATGGTTTGAAATCATTTAGGCACTTATGAAATACTATTTTATCTGGCCAGTTTGGGAAGGAATTCAATATACTTATGCTGTGTTGACCTTTGACATCTGTAATGAATCCAGTTCTGCCTCTTGGAATAGAATGTGAACTCCTTCATGGCTTAGTCGTTAATAAATAGGGTTCCCCTAGTGCAGCAGAAAATCAGATGGATAACGCTTGATATTATCCACACTAGACAAACATTACTGCTTGTCAAGATGATATACCGGGTCTTTTTCCACATTCAGAAAGAGGGTTGCCCTAGAGGTGTTTCAGAGTGTGTAAGAAGGGCAGATTGAGACAGTGAAGATTCTTTTTTAATTTAAAAATAAAATTCCTTTTATTTGCAGTGTGAAAAGGACAAAAGCAAGGAAAAGGAGCACAAGCAAACCTCAAATCAGCAAGGACTCCAACGAAGTGTATCTTGGCTCAGTGGACTCGCAGACAGGGAACAGAAAGAACGACTGTCAAACTTCTCTCAGTCCTCAATCTGAAGTGAAATGTAGGAGTCCAGGACTGCTAAAGGAGTGCATAAATACAGCTGAGAGCAACTTGGAGCTTCCTGTTTTAGAGCTGGAAAATTATGTTAATCAGAGACAGCCAGATGATGTTAGCAGCCAGCAAAAACCTCACTCTGCAGAGTGGTTGAAGTCAAGTCTTCTAAGCGAGAGCCCTCCTTGTAGCTCTGAGTCAGCACTGATAGGTCCAAAACAAAGTCAAAAAGTGACCAAAACACAGGCTCAACAAAAGAGCTGTGGTTCAGAAAAAAAGTTAGAGCATTTCAAAAAAGTGTCCTCTGAAGGGGCTCCTTTAATTCCTAGCAATACAGAAATGAGTAAGTGCGATGATTGTTTAGGTCTGTTCCTGGATGAGAAGACCCCAATTAATTCCAGGTTGTTTTCTAAACAAGATATGACAAAGGCAGCATCTGATGAGGAGTCACTAACTTTGAGAAAAAAACTCTCCCGGCCTCTTTCTGTGAGGAATAACATAGAGCCAAGCACAACCCCTGAGGAATTGCCTGTGATGCCATCATCTTGTTCAGAGCTGCAGCCTGTGTCTTCAGAGAATCTGATCCAAAAAAGAAAAAAAGAAGTTGAAAATGGTCTCAGAAAGTTAAAACTGCGAAGGGTTAAGAAGTCATAAAGTTTGAGATATTACCTTGATGGCATGGGTGGAGAGCCAAATTAGTGTTCGCAAAGCAGATGCAAAAAGGAGGAAGTAATTCAAAATAATGAAAAATAATAAAAATAGAAAGTCAAAATCAGATAAAACTTTTTAAGAAAATTTAATTAACTAAGTATCTTAGTCAGTTGGAGCTGTAATGAAGGTAATTCTGTTAAGTCTTTAAGAATTAGACATTAATATTGTACAAACCAGTGTAGTATTTATAGAAAGAAAAATCATTCATAAAATAATATTTACTAAGCAAAATTTTAGATCTGTGTATGTTTTAGAACTTTTTAAAAGTCCTATCAGCTGATGACAGCAAAAGTGAAAACCATCTTCATGATCTGTTAGCAGCTGCAGTTATTCAGTGTTCTGCTGGTTTCTGAACATAGTTTATTTTAGTAAAAATTAATCCTTTCTCTTTCTGTGTTAGGAAGTTCATGGTTTATTCACATGATCTTTATAACAGTAAGGCGAATTGAGGTTATTTCAAATAAATCTTTAACCAGGTTGCTGATAATTTAAGGCCCACCTTTTCAGTGAGGTTTCAAAATAACTATAGTTTGTGCTTGTGCAGTTTTGATATGAACATCTATTTTCTAACTGGAGTTGTGGACACAAGAGATCATGCATTCAGTCTTTGGAAAAAAGAAGGCTGGTTTTATATATGGAGTCACCTGGATGTGCAGCCGTTGCTATTGGGAAAAGTTCCTACATAACCGTGCATACACATCTTCATGCATTCGTGTTTCAAAGTCAGGCCTTGTTTCTGTGCAAGGACAACACGCTCTTTTTCACGTGTTAGCGATACCCAAGTTATTTGTTATTTTAAGATAGAGGTAATTTTTAATTGCGCGGTGCTTTTTCATAACGCTTTTGTAATTTATATGCTAATGAGCTAAGGAAATGTAACTTTTTATTGCTTATCTTTTTTAAATGTTTAAAATAAAATTATAAGCTATTTTCTTCCATAACTCTCTTAAAATCAGACATTTTATGTGAAGCAATTTTGAAAAATCTTACTGACATACACTTAACGACTGTGGGTATCCTCATTTAGGTTAAGAAGAAGATTCACATCCATAAGCATTAGAGTTGGTAGTGTAATCCAGGTCCTCATCAGAGTTAGCAGCTTGGCAGTGTCAGTTAACCAGTATCTTTCTGCTAGATATACTTTCTGCTTTTGCTGTAAATGAAAAAGATTCTGCATGCCTGCTGGAAGACATGTTCTCTTTTTTCTTTCAGCCTGTTTGCATGATGTTTCTCACAGTGCTTTGCAATAAGGTTGCTAATGCTTACCAGTGCTCAGGCTCTGCAAAAAGGTCTTTCCTAGTAACAGCAAAACCGGGGCTGCAAATGAACCTGGGTTTGGAGGAAGAATAGCCTGAGGTATGTTTACTGTTGTCTTTTGTATGGACTCAAGATTCTGGGCCAGGAAGTGAGTAAAAAGCACCTTTTTGATGGACTTAAAAGAAGTATAAGGATGTTTAATTAAGTATCAGAAAAATAATAGTAATTAAAATAGAATAATTTTATAGTTTATATTAAAGTGTTAGCGTAGATTTTCTGGGTGGCTTCTTTAAGTTATTACAGTGAATAAACTGATAAAAAAAAAATGGTACAAGCATATATTCCAGACCGTGGTTTTACATTTCCGTTATTTCTACTTCACTTTTCCTTGGATCTTTGTGATGATGTTCTTGGTTGTAACAGATGATACCTACAGGAGAGGTTTAGACAATTATGCAGTAACAGACACATGTTGGGTTTATAAAATCACTTCAGTTACTTCTTTTCCTTTCCTTCTGGTTAGGAAAAAGACCTCATGCTTGCTTTTGCAAACTGGTGAACACACTGATTGTATCTGTGAAAACTGTGGATGGTCTGGAGCAAGTACGCCCCAAACTATTACTGCAAACAGTTTTGGATCCTGAAGCTTCCCTCCTTCTTGCCTCTCTCCTCTCCTAATCCATTTAACACAAGTATTAGAAACCAGAGGGCAACCACATACTGTTTGTATTGTCGCATACTGTTATTATATATAGTTCAGCCATATGATTACAATTTAGTTTTAATCTTAACAGAATAACATACCTGCATGCACCCTTACAAACGGATGTCACACGTTTCCAGGGGACTTGGGCAGATTAAACCATGGCCTAGGTAGCTAACAACACTTGATTTTTCCTTCAGGATCTTGTGTTATGTTACTTAAAATGCTGTTTCCCATCATCTCACTGATAGCATGGGAACATCCTCCTTTTAAAGCAGTGATTGTGCAACAGTAAGAAGTGTAGGGCTAGATCGGTTAAAGGTGTTAGAGCCTAGAGAGTCAGAACAAATCCAAGTGGGTTTTCTGAAATGTGCATAGTTGCATCATTCTTGCTGCAGTTACTGACCTGGTAGGTTCCTAGGCTCTTTGTGTACTTAGTTACTTTCAGAAGTTGTCTCTTGGATCCTCTCGGAAATGCAGTTATTCAGGGAAAAAGCTTTGAATTCATGGTCACTTCTGGATTTTAGATGGTGGTGTTACTCAAAACTGTTCTTTCTTGTGCAGCAGGACTATTATAAAAGCTCCCCTTCAGCAAACCCTGTGGGTGCTGTACGTGATGCTGTGACATCCAGGCTGTATTGTTACCACTTGTCTCTGTTATCTCTGTACTTTAAGCCCAAGGTTGTCTTCTCAGTTTTTCTTTATCTACAATCCATCTGCACCTAGATGACTGGCAGAGGTGTGGTCTGACATGTTCTTGAACCACAAACCTCATTTCCTAAATCAAGTTTAGGGGCGGGGGGCGGGGAAGGCAGCTGGAAACTGAGCTAGAGTAAAAGGAGCAGTTTGCAGGTCCTGGCTGTGGCTTTCTAATACCAGTTTGTTTCTGAGTAGCATTAGCATACCTTGCTGTTAAAAGTAATATGTATTTAAGGCTCTGCTCTGTTCTGAAACTGCCATTGAAGAAGAGAAACAATTTCTTTGGTTCATTTTTTTTTGTTTTGTGTTTATGTTGTTGTTTTTAATTTTCAGAGCTGCTTTGAACTCTTCTATAGTATGTATCGATCTGAGACTGGCTAAAGCCCACAATGCAGAGCTCATATTGACAAATACATGTTTGTCTTAAAGAGAAATAACTGTCTATTCCAACCAGCCAGTTGTTTTTTTAATGAATGTTTTTTTAATGAATCATCTGGTTAATTTGGTCTGTGCTGTTTGCTGATAGTGAAGCAGTCCTTTCCTAGCCAAACACTTTCTCATGTGTGCAGACTGTCGTTTCCATTATTCTTTACATCAAAGTAGTTAAAAATATTTGTTTAGTGAACTTTTGTGTTTAAACACACATCAAAAGCTAGACCAGCCTTTTACATATTTATTTATAAAGAGGAAGCAGGCTGATGTAAAACCTCCCTTGCCCAGTGTTGATCGGTAGGAAGGTTTTAACTATCGCAAGAGTTATTTTGAGTGCTGAGCTTTGTGCTGGTTCTGATATTATCTGTGGGGTTGTAGTTCTGCATACCAGGGTCTAGAGCATAGGGTAGTGGGTTACTACAGTTGTGTAGCCGCAGTTCCTTGGTACTCTTGACTTGAATAATTTCAAGAGCCCCTGTTTCTAACAACAAAGGAAAATTTTAAGAACCAAAACTTTCCTTGCTACAGGAAGGTATGACCAAGTGAGGTGTTAAGCAGCTTTCTGAAGGCGTTTATTTTGTCAGTGTGAACTTCCTTCCCTCTCGCCGCTCTGCATGTGGGGTTGCATTGGCTGAGTTTTAATTGACATTTTTATATCATCATTGACTGGAAAATGGATTCTTTTATGGAAAAAGATGGAGGAAATATTTTTTTGTTTGTAATTGGAATGAGAAAGATATCAAATATAGTTAACTATCCCAGATTGCATGTAATTAGTTATATCCTTGCCTCTATCAGTATCTAGTAAAAGGTTTCTTAGTGTATTAAAACACTCTAATGCAGGCTTGAGCAAACAGAGTGAATAGTATCAAGAGCCTTTTAGCCAGCAGTGGGAAGTGTGGGTTGGCCTCAGAAATTAGCTTTAATAAAAGGCACTCCTCACTACTTTGCTTTCTGCTTTCTTCTTCTCTAATGAGCATTAACTAGCATCCAAAACCCAATGTGAACGAGCAGATGTGGGAGGGAGGAATAGCAGCACACCGAGCCTTTCATCAAAGGGATATCAAAGCGTTCTGCAGCTGAACCTGGGAGGGATGTGAATATGCTTATTTTGACAGTTGGGGCAGCACTGAGGGTAAGCGGCTTCTTCAAGGTGAAGCAGGCTGGTTAAGGAATTCATACTGCAAATTCTTACATCAACTCGTTCAAGTATCTGTGAACACAGTTCTCCCACCTTGTTCACCTTTTATTTACTTTATTTTTTATTTTCCTTATTTCTATTTTTAATTAAAATGGAACCTAGTAGCGCCTGACCTTGTCCTTTCCACGGTGGCAATAAGGTGACATTTTTAGACGGGGACTGTTTGTTTGTTTGTTTGGTGTTGGCTTATGCTGAGAAATCCTAAAAGAGTTGTGAAAATGACATAGTGTCACAAGGCATTTCAACTGTAACCTGGAAATTGTCCAGGGAATTGCACCCCCCATCCTACCTCCTTTACTATCCATTTCAGTTATTCCTGAGCTGGGAAATTGGTTCCTGTGAGGAATGAGGATTCCTTTTCTGAATAAGGATTTCTCTGATTTGCTCCCATTCTGTCAACGTTAGATCCTTTAGTGTAACTGAGACGTGGTACCTCAGTAGTAGGAACTGGTAACCTAGCTCCGTAACTGCTTTATTTGCTGCCAGAATAATTTTCATTTTGATTTTATGCATCAGATCTTTAAAGAGAAGTGTCTTGAGCTATAATTCTAGAGGTGGGCATGCTCCTTTTTAATATTAATATGATCTCATAGAGTTAGAATGAAAAGAAGAGATATTTATTTCTCCACCCTGTAGAGAAACTGGTTGAAACAATTTGCACATCACAGAGAAGGTGCTCACTGGAAGATCTGGGCTGGAACTCCGGTCTGATGCCCTGTCTGATACCACATGGCTCCAGTGCTGCCCTTGTGCTAGGTAAGCCATCTGCTGAACCTCCATCCGGTGGCCAACAGACCAGACAGAACCTTCACCGCTTTCCTCCTCCTGGCCCCCAGAAACTGGAATTAATCATTGCACAGCTATTTTACTGGTTTTCCCCCTCTTTTGGGAACAATAGCTAAGCACTAACAGCAAACTGTGTGTGTGTGCTGGTAACAGCAATCATGGAGGCCACTGGTGTCTACACTGAAAAAGAGGAAGTTGAAAAATTCTTAAATACACTTAAATATTCTTGCTCCGTTTAGAAGGGGAGGGGGAGCTTACGCAATCACTTCCATCTTCTGGGGAGGAAAAGGCTGAATTTGGTACTTCCCTTGTCAGAACTTCTCATCTTTACATACACTAACAAAAACATTAAGCCTCTGCCTTGTGACTTATTCCAGAGGGACACTGCGAATGGCAAGGGTGGCGATGTGGGCCCTGGGACAGCTGAGGAGGCAAGGGTACCTTCAGCCTGGTGGCTGGAGCAGCCGCGCCGGGGGCGGGCAGATAAGCAGCTGACTAGTGCAGTCTTCGAGGAGCAAGGCAGAGCGGAGCCTTGGCCATTTTCTAGCTGGTTAATAATATTAACTGTTGCTGTGCAGGAGTGTCAGCTGGTAAGAACAAGCGGTGTTTCTGTGGAAAGGAAAACAGCTTCATCAGCAAAATTGCTTGAAGATGCTAGTCTCATGTTTAGGCCCTGGACTGGTTTCTGTTACTCGCTTGCTGGGCTGCAGACGTACGAGCGCTAGCTGGCTGTCACTTGCTCCTATTAGCAATGCAGAAGTAGCTGTTCCCAAGGCTGTCTTTGCCCCAGTGACATGAATATATTGGCATTAAGGCTGACGTAATGTGCGCCATCAGCACCTCTACGTAAGATGGGCCCTTTCCCCGCGGAGGTGCAGAGGCTTTGATGTGGCTGCATTCAGCTCGAGTTGAACCAAACCCAGACTTGACAGGTACAATTAGCTGTAGGTATAGCAAAGCTGAGGGTGCTACAGGGAGTAATTTTATATATATATATATTTTTTTTTTTTTATATATATATATTTATTTTTAAAGCTAAGTGGCAGCTTGGGAAGCGCACATTTTTCTTAGTGTTCTAGAAGAATAAGGATCCAAAAAGCAAACACACACCAGCAGCGAGAAACTTCTCCTGACTAAACAGAATGTATCTTCCCAGAGTAGTAAACTGTGAACTGGCAAAGTGTAATTTCCACAAAAATAAACGTGCCTTCGTATTCTGATGGGACAGCCTTAAACTTCAGGTTTCTATTTGGCAAACACTCCATATAGCAGCCGCCAGCTTGGTGGTGGTGCTGGGCTTTGGAAGACTGGTTTTGTTTTAAATTTACCCGTGTTAATTTTGAAGCTGCCTCTGAGATACAAGGATGTAATTTAAAAATATCATTATAGCCATTTCACAGAATTCTCTTCCCTCCCCCCGTACGACTTGTGCAGCTCTAATTTTATAACACTATGGGGTAGCAGTGAAATGAGTTATATGAGAAAAATTAGGTTGTGTATGGAGAAACTCCGCAGGACCAAAACCTCTGCGTGGTCAGTACAGTACTTTGTAGCACAGGAAAGGCTGGAAAGAAAGAAATGAATACTGGGCTCCAGGCTTTGACAAGTTTTGGAGCTTGAGGAACCCAGGTTTTGCTCTACCGTGTGTTTTCAGAGATCTAACCAGCTTTGTCACTGTATTAAATTCTGTAATTAGTATTTGCCTCAGTAGGTTTCAAAGTAGCCTGTCAAATACGTGCTCACAGGAGTAGCAAAACGCTCTATTTTTGTTTTTCTTTTGCTTAACAGAAGGCAGACTGAGATTTGTTCCTACACATTCAGATATGTTTCAGTCATTTAGAAGGGGTGGTTAGTTTCTGCATCATTGAATTTGAGACCTCTGTGGACAGTAGACTGCAGGAAGATGGTTAATTCAACATGATAAAAGTACGGCAAAGCATTCAGTTAATAAATAGCCTCACTTTGTGCTTCTGGGGCAGGTGGAAGATTCTATTATCTTTAAGTGGCTTTTTTTTTTAGACACGATGTGTTTGCTTTATTGCAGATGGTAGAAGTCAGGGAACAAAGGGAAATAAATACTCATGGGATTTGTTGATGAGGAATTATTGAAGTGGTCAGATGAAGCTAAGCTTGTGGACTTCCCATTCAGCAGGCAGTGAACTGATGATTGTCGGTACTTCAGTTATGTGGCATGGGACTGTGGAGAGTAAGAACACTCCTCCCCTTTCACGGGGACAGCGACAAGTTAGAAATCTCCTTTTAAAGCAAGTTTGAAATAAAAAGTAACACTAAACAGATTTTACCACGGTTTTTTTAGACAGCTGTAAAGAAAGTACAGAACAGAGTATGTCTTGTTATCAGTCCGATTTTTGTAAATGTTCATTGTAGTCACATCGCAGCAATCTTCATATAAAGTATCTGTATTTACTACAAACACAAGTATGGCTGAAAAGGCCTAACCTGGCAGGGGGCTGGCTTAAGCTGAAGTACAAGAAGCAGCCTCACCCTACTTGACATTGTTTTTCAATTAGGTTTGTTACACACTGGTCCTTCACATTTATACCAGCACCTTACCACAACCAATTCGCAGCTTCATAGAAAAGTGTGCTAAAATAAGGGTAGACAATCAGACAGCTAACCCAGACTTCCACAGGCAGCTCCCCCTCCAGGGGGAAGGGCTGCATCAGTTAAGCATTAAAAGCCATCGCTGAATATTTTACGAGTTTATTTTATGCTTTACAAAGCACTTTTTGCCCCTTAGAAATCGGTCTAATCTGTGGATCCTTTCCCATCCAGGTCAGCAGTTTGTATCCTGCCTAGCTACTCTGCTTTGGTTACTGTCTGGTGGTAGCTCATTGGCCCACGCAAAGTAAACTCGTTGCACAATTCTAGTCACATTATCCTCCTCTTAGAAGCGCACGGAGGTACATTAGCCAAAAGACACTGAGAACGAGGGACAAGCTGCTTTCAAACCGCTTCAGTCTGATTCCGAGCCAGAGAGGAACGTGTCATCTAACAAAACACCAACTCCACCAAACTCAGTGGCAGGTCTTAGAAATGTAACCCAGCACCTGCCCCTGTTTTGGCACAACTAACTAGTCAGGAGCGCCTCCGAGCTCAATAATCTCCACGCTCTTGTATGTTTTCATACAAAAAATTTAATAAATATTACTTTTCAAGATTTATTGCCAGGAACAACACATCAAAGATGCATTTTCATATAACACTAATATCACAATACAAGGTATCTTCATGATCTCAGTGGTTAACCACCGAGATTACTATGTTTATAAGCCTTTTGATCTTAAACGTCGTAATAGCACTTTGATTTCCTCACTTGTTAAGGCGGGCAGTGTAATCTATGGCAAACCTACACAGTGATCTTACTGGACATTCTACTGTTCAAGTATTCAACAACTAGCTTATTAGAATACTCCCTAAATGCAGTAGATTACAAAAAAAGTCAAATCTACAAGTGGTTCAGTATTACATATTCATGGTGAGAAAAAAAAAATAATCAGAATTTACAAAAGAAGATTGCTGTGTTTCCAACTTCACACGCTAATTTGATATTTTAATTACATGCAACCACTCACATTTCATCTACATAAAGTAATAGCTCAGTTTTGTTCCCTTAAACTGCTTCTTAGCAGATTCTCTGCCTGTCACTCGGTTTTCAAGTCTAAAGCAGCAAAAAAAAAAAATTTCCTAGTCTAATTCTCTAAACTGCCTCAGTCAGTACTTACAAATAGTCTTAAAGTGATGCTATGGAAGGTGTTTCAAACGTTTGACATTGTACAAAAACCAGCATCAAGGCGTGAAAGCCCATCCTATTAAAAATAAACTATTTTAGAACACCTTAGTTTTGGCATATAGGCAACATGTAACAAGAAAATAAATTCAAAATAGAGAAGCCACAAGCTTACAATGCTATCAAAAACCTTCAACTCTAAACACATACATATAAATAAAAAGGAATGATATTTTAAGGCTCTTGATTATTAAGTTAATAAATCAAATATACACAGTGATTAATAAAAAAGAATTATTTACATATCTATACAAACTTCTATTTTTGACACATTTTCCTCTTTAAATTCTTCATTTACCAGCAACTGCTGACAAGTTCCCCCCACCCGCCCCCAACAAAAATACAATAAAAAAATAAATAATAAACTTATTTTTGATAGTTGCTGTGGTTCCGAGCTGCAAAGGCACTTTCAAATACAGAACTAGTTGTACGTCACCATAAAACCAATATACAAAAAACTCAAATTCAATAAATATAAATAAAATGTATTATTCTAAAGAAACTGTAGAAATCGGGACATCTGGCAGAAAAAAAAAAAAAATTAACAGGAAGGAAGAGTAATAAGACTACGTAATACCTTATGAAACGTTGTTTCCATGATGTATCAGCTACAGCTGAATTGACACGAGGGCACTTTTGACTAGTTTTGCATAGATGTGAAATGCAGCACTTGGTATTCCAGCCAACCACAGCAACTATCATTGCCAGTGTAAGCCAGCTTGTCAAAACTTAAATTAACACAGGGATTCTAAGTAAATAATAGCCTTAGACTCAAATATTACACAACAGTTTAAGAACTACAAGCTCTTGAGTGCCTTTATACTGCTATTTAAAGGCCCTGCACGGCAGCACCCCTCTGTCTGCTATACGATGTACTCCATTCGGTTGAGGCTTTGTGCACTTTCCAAGTCTCTGTTGTCCTGTTTATTTGTCCAGTTCGGGTGTTTTGTCGGCGTGCTGTTGGGGGGCTTTTCCTCTCTGTCTACCAGAGTGTACGCTGGCTGCTTGGCGAAGCGGGCCTTCTGCTGGTGTTTGTCCATGTCGTCCTCCTCCACCTCTGAGTTGTGTGTCCTTATTTTGGCGATTTTAGAGTTTTTGTTTTCGTAGTCTTTAATGGGGACAGTATTTGCTCCGTGTTTCTCAATGGGGTTTTTTATCTGATTCAGCTGCTCCCGGACATTGTTGGTAGTGTTGTCGTCGGACACGGTGTGAGTGTGGCTGCTCTGCTTTCTGCGCTTTCGAATGCACCAGTAGAAAACAGTTACCAGGCAGCAGATCCAGGCCACTGTTAGGACCGAGCTCAGTAACGGCACCAAGAAATCTGGAAGAGAGATGAGAGCAGTTAACCCTGCTGCAAACCAAGTGCTCCAGGCCAGGCTTTCTACAGAGAAAACAAATATCAGGTCTTAAGCCTTGCTTTTTCACTGGGGTCCAGACAGTAACATAAGGATAATCCTGGCTCTTTTAGAACACAGGGTGTTTAGAGTGAGTTTAGGACTCTAAATATCGTCCTTTGGAAGTCATCCTTCCAAAATATCTTCCTTCCTGGACAAGTCATCCCACACAGGGTTCATTACACTGCCCTGCCACGGCTCCCAGCGCAGAGGGAGCATCTCCTGCCCTGAGGGCAATGGGCTCCCTACCCACTAGGGTCATTTCTCTCTCCACTGGTGGTGTCAGGAAGGTACCAGCGCCAGGCATGCACTATGTGGGCAGCCAATAACAGACACTGCCGACCTTAACATTTAATTCATGGCATCTGGACAGGGGCATCGCCAGGTAAATCCATGGCAGCGTTCAGAGCCAGGCACCACGACTTCACTAGCTTGCTTCTTCCTTATTTCTCCATGAAGAGGGCTGAAGAGCAGCAGCCCTTTTCACAGGTTAGGCCGTTGTTGTAGAGCATTTTCAGAACTTTTAAACTTTTTTTTAAGTAATACGCTCCTGGTGCAAAGCCTCCTTATTGTTCCCAGTTAACAGGGCCAAGAGGCAGAGATTCTCAGACTTGCTACAAATCTCAAAAGTGAGAAAAGCTTCACCTGCTTTGATCACAGTGAGCGTACGAGTTTGTGGAGACAAGGAACCGCTTACCTGTTTTGTTTTTAACCGGTCGCCGTTGTACTCTGACTTCCGCGACTGCAGCAATTAGCGTGTTATTACCATCGCGCTTACTGACAAGGTCAATAATCTTATCTGTGATGTCTTTGATTGGGTTTTCATCTTCCCCTATATCTTCTGCAGACTACAGAAGAAGTCATACAGTTAATGCCAAACGCCCGGTCAGATGCGTGGGTAATCTGCTACCTATAAACTTTCGCAACCAGTTAAGGCTCCCAGTACTTTTAATACTTAAACAAACCAGAAACATCAAAAAGCCCAGCTATGGGCAGGAACCAATCACGCAGAATTTCTGTCCCTTTAAAAGGAAGACAAAACCCACCAACCCCACAGCACTGCTCGTGAGAGCATAACAGAAAAATGTTTTACCACCCTCTTACAGTTGCCACCGGATGGTAGCTTTCAGGTACGCACGTGTAACCAGGATTTCTTCCCTGGTCTTAAAGGGAATTGGGATGGAAACTAAACCACAAGAAGTGCTGACAAAGCCAGGAATTACGGTTTTTATGAAATCCACATGTTGCACACAGAGCCAAGCAATTAACTACTAAGACATTTAAAAATATTCCAGGAATACTTACAATAGCAACATGTATTTCATTATTTGCCAAGTGTGAAGGCTCACAGGTAATATAGATGGAATATTCAACAGAAACATTCTTCAGAATATTCAGATTCCTCAATTCACTGCAAATGTGCTCAGTGGTAAGTCCCTGGAGGATACAAAAGAAGCGTTTGGGTTTTTTAAAATATATAAGCACATGAACACAGAGAGAAAATAAAGTTGTTTTTTTTTGCCCTCAAATAAGAGTTTAAGGGAAGAGGAGGGGGAATTCCCTCCAAACCAGCTTTTGTTCTTCTCTGGACACAAAAGCATTTAGGGTAGAAGTCTATATATTATTCCTTCTATACTTTCTGTTTTCTTTGATAGTAACAAAGCGTCAGCTTTTACTCTACTCTTACTAGTCAAAAAAGCTGGGAAGCAAGCACGTGTGTGCTGCAGCACAGCGCGCTGTGTTCTCTACTTACTGGTGCCATCATTTCTTTATTAAAGGTGAAGGTGATGTTGGCGCAGTTGTCTTGGTAGTAAGAATCAGAATTGCATTTGGTCTTCACAGGCTGTTGATTCGAAGGCCAACATTCGCCCACTGCAGCACAAGGGTGAGTGAAACAGTGGTCGTCTTTAACGGGAACGCACGCATGTCCAGCTGGGCATTCGTTGTGACCTTTGGCATGTATGACACAAGGTCGAGGACCACACCAAACCTAGAAGAGAAGAAATACCAGTAAGTAACCACTGGTTACGGGACAGAAGACAGTATAACCCAAACCACAGCAGAGCTGTACCTTAGAACAGGTGACCTTTCCGTTCAAACACTGACAGGTATTACAGTCATCATCCCACTTCGCCCCATCTGGCATTACTCGGACGCTGGTAATGCAAGGCCTTCCTGTCACTGAAGAGAGATTGAACAGTGTTATAAACTACAACAGGGGAAAAAAAAAAGTGTGTGTGGTGGGGGAACCTTTCATAAGTTCATCTACACTTATCACTAAGTTTGCTTCTTCAATAAAGATACTTGCTGTAAAACAACAACAAATAACCCTCCCCTAAAAACCCCATACAACCAGAAACCTGTTGCCATGCAATTATACAGCTCTTGCTACAAGTACTACAATCAGCTGTGACATCTGGAATACCTTCTTGGCACGCTGGACCACTACGACCTGGTGGGCAAATGCAACGGTACCCATTAATTTCATCTACGCATGTAGCTCCAAAGGCACAGGGTGAAGACTGGCATTCATTGATATCTATGACGGAAAGAGAGGAAATAAAAGTTACTCCATAGTATCTCCTATTTTGTCAGAAAAAACATCCCAGATTTGCCTGCTGGAGCTTTACGTTCATTTTCTAGTGTCTACTTGGAGACAGATTCTCATTAGCAGCACTGGTACAGTCTCAGAGCAAGTTCTTTGAAGTTTCTGCTGTGTGGCACTAAAAAAGATCAAAACCTGACCCCTATGGCTACTTAAGCTTTTCAAGGGCAAGGACACATTCCTTCTCACACAAACACACTTCCTCTCCTTTGACATACTCCAGTTCTGTCCCCCTACTAGATTCTTCAACTGATGACAGTTTTAAACCCCTTTCCAGTTGTATTGCTACTATGAAACTTCTATTTCCATGGCTGTTATTAAGTGCTAGTGTCCTCCTACCTGTAATTATTATTAAATTACAGGGAAGCACATACATCACCTCAGGGCTTGTAGGTGGATTATTAATTGACAAGGTTTTTGGCTGGCACGCTTTCATCTCGGGACAAACCTATGCCACACAAACACCTTCTAACAGGGAAAAGACTATCCTGAAGGGCATTTGCCCACTCAGCTGAACCAAGAGGTTTCAGCTCCAGCTGAAGGGACTTCCAAGATTTCTTTCATTTTCAGTGCAATTCCTGCCCTTCCCACACCTGCTACAGATCCAGGTATGGATACAGAAGGCACAGGACATCTATCATTAGTCTGATCTACCACTTAATTAAGATGATTGTCTCGCAACAAGATCCAAGGGAGACAAAGCTCAAGGTGGAGTGCCGTCGAAACACTTACTGATCCTGCAGTCAGGACCTGCAAAGCCTGGAGCACATTCACAGCGGTACCAGTTGTCTCCATCCACACAAGTGCCACTATTATAGCTATAAAGAAAAGTCATTATACACGTTAAAAAACTGCTACAGATAAAAAGAATCTAGAATTCTAAAGCAACCAAAAAAAAAAAAAGCAAAGGATAAAAGATAAACATTAAACTTACCAAGGATGAGGACTGCAGTCATTTGTGTCTGCAAAGCAAAGACAGACAACATTAACTAGGCAGACTTTGGCTAATACAACTCTACTGTCAGTAAAGAATGATCAAACTTCCCCTAATGCCCAAGTTACACTTAGCTCAACTTTAACAAAAATATGCTGAAATTCTCTACTAAATTGATTCCAGGCTTCTACCACAAAATTTGTTAACTACATTGTGGAACACATGTACACAGGAAGAGATCCTTGTAAAGAATCTAACGGGGGAAAAAAATGTGTAAGCAGACAGAGCTGCTGGTGGAAAAAGAATGCGGGAGAAAACAAGACAACATCTGTCTCCACTTAGCTCATTTGCAACTTTCTCATGCCCAGGTCAAGGCTCTATCACATAAAGTCAATAAAAACAGAGATTCAGGTGATGCTAAAGCCTACATCAAACAAGCTTTCCCTTCTGGTTTCAATCTTGACTCCAAGGGCAACAGGATGAGCTAATGTTCTCATCATGCAACACTCTGGAAAAGTTCAAGCAGAGACGACTTACTCTGAGTACACGTGGGTCCTTCCCAGCCCTCCTTGCACACACAAGTAAAAGAATCCCCGCTGACTACGCAGGTACCACCGTTATGACAGGGGTTTGGCAGGCAGCTGCTGTTCCTTGCTGTAACAGAAACAAGATTTGCCGCTAAGTTGTTAGAAAGCCGTCAAAACAGAGCCAAGAGGAAAAGCTGAGGTCACGGATTCAGAGCTGCATCTGCTTCCTGGTGATTATGCAGGGTATTTACCTATATTACAAGTGGCTCCTTCCCATCCTGCAGGACACATGCACTTGAAAGTGTCCCCCTCGTCATAACATGTTCCTCCATTGTTGCATGTTGCCTCATCGCACTGGCTGTCACCTGCGAAGAACCCAAACTATCCTTAATCCCAGTGCTTTCTTAATGCAATGCAACAAGTTTAAGCAGCCTAACAGAGCATGCCTGTTATGTTTTGGAAATGCTGAACTTACGGGAGTGGCAAGTTTTTCCTTTCCACCCATTTTTACATTCACAGAAGAAGTCGTTGACCAAGTCTCGGCAAGTTCCTCCATTGTGGCAAGGGTTTTTACTGCAGTCATTAATATCTAGATATGTTAAGGAGAGAAAATAAGCTAAGCAGCGTTTATGGAATTAACAGACACTTAATGCTTGAAAGGTGCATGTCCCATCCCTAATTTTAGCCTGTGTTTCAATCATGGATTAAACACTGAAGTCAGTATTTTCAAGCTTTAAGCGCTGTCGCAGAGATGAAGAATACTCCACCACATTCCTCCAGTTTGTTTTCATTTTGTTTGCCATCTTGTGCCAGTAAACAAGAAGTGAAAAGGCCTCTTACATAAACTATCCTGTCAGTCAGAGGACAGGAGTTGGGCGCTCACTCCTGTTCCCGAGACAACAAAACACAAGCGTGATATGCAGATACGCCGTTCCTCAAGTGGTGTGTACTAGTGCTAAGGGTTTCTTACAGGAAGTTATCCAAAGGGTAGAGGAGAAAATTGCACAGGAGGAGAGACAGGTTCTACTCCCAGTCCAGCTTTGTAACTTGGGTTTAGTTCTGATTCAAAAGCCCAGTGGAAAAAGAGAGGACACTTGTCCTCTGCAGCCTTTGAAGCGGAGTTTATGTTGAATTGGCATTGGTCACTATCGTCTTAAAGACAGTACCAGCCATTCCTTCCTGATGTTCCTCCAGGATAACCATTCTTCAGCATGCAGAAAGAGAACTTACTTGCTTCACAATACGTTCCTTCCCATCCATCGCTACAAATACATTTGTAGGAGTTGATGCCATCAATACAAGTGCCACCATTTTTACAGGGGTTGCTCTCGCAGTCATTAATGTCTGCAGCAGTTTGGAGGAGAGGGGAGCAGGGAAAAGAAGGAAGTAAAAAAAAAAAGAATCAAACTAGAAGTACAGCTACTAGAAGTCATCTTATTGCAGACTATTTGATGCTACTTCCATTTCTAAGCCCCTTTTGAGAGGAAGGGGTATAAGCAAGATGAGAAATAGCTGAAAAATAGCGCACAAAGTGATGAGCCTGTCACTCAACAATTACTATTAAAAAACAAAACAAAAAAAATCAGGAGTCCTTAAGATCCATGTTTAAACCCCACTATTAACTACCTCAGACCTTGTATACATGAAGTTTTTAAAAACATACAATTCAAGGCCAGAAAGGTCATTACTGTGAACTTTCCCCAAGGCCCAGCAAATTCCAATCTGCCTCGCCCAAGCGGGATATGAAAACTTAGAGCAGTTCCAAGGTTCAGTGTGTTACAAGAAAGAAACCTTCAAGCTGTCTGGGAGGAAAGGATGGCAGCTTTTCCCAAAAAGAGCAGGGGACAGTAAAACACAATCTGTTTTCAGCTCTTACTCTCATGACAGTAGGTGCCAGTAAATCCTTTGTTGCATTCACAGGTGAATTTTCCACCTGCTTGGCTCTTGCATTTTCCATGAGGACCACAGACATTTGAAGAAATATA
This sequence comes from Nyctibius grandis, assembly GCF_013368605.1. Taxonomy (NCBI): domain Eukaryota; kingdom Metazoa; phylum Chordata; class Aves; order Nyctibiiformes; family Nyctibiidae; genus Nyctibius; species Nyctibius grandis. The sequence goes on from NC_090658.1 coordinate 6,255,340, forward strand.
ACGAACCCCTTCTGGTGTGCTGTTAGAAGCTACTGCCACAGTACAGCTGTCAATTACTGCAGAAAAAGCAGAGACCTGCGTGAGGATTGCCCATTCTATCCCATTTCTTTTGCTAGGAGCAACATTTTTGTTTCCAGTGAGGGACATTTAAAAGACATACATATCATAGAATCATTTAGGTTGGAAAAAGACCTTTAAGATCGAGTCCAACCGTAAACCTAACAGTGCCAAATATGCTTACTGCTTTAAAAGGACTGTACCAAGGGTTTGTGCATAAAATAACCACAGCATCTTATCTGAAGATTGCTGGACCGCATCCATGGTCTGGAATAAATTCAGCCAAGCAGACAATTTGCTACATGTGGTTTATGTCCACACTGACAGAACACTGTCTTTCAAATCGCTGATATTTACAAATATTACTCATCTTCTCATACAAACAGAGGCATAAGGCACAGGGCAAAATTCAGCCTCTTTATACAAAGATTACTCCACTGACTGCACTATTGGAGCTACGTAATAGCCAGGGCAGGGGCAGGAACTATTGCCAGTCATTCCCAGTCACCTGCAAGGTAACACAAACCTTCACAAGGAGTTGTGCGGCAGTGATCTTTCAGGTGGGAGCAGTTCTTCCCTTCGTAATCTTCAGGGCAGTTACAGAAATAGTCCATAGCAAGGTTGAAGCACTGGGCACCATTCTGGCAAGGATTTGGCTCGCAATAATCTATGTCCAGCTGTAAGTGGTGCAGAGAAAGGAAAGGGAAATAAAAAGGGGGGGGAAAAAAGGGGGGGGAAGGTGAGGCTGAGTGAAACAGAAGTTTTATCATAGCTGTCCCTCGCTACGACAGGCAGACATTGTGGAATCTGACCTTTTTATCTGCTGCCTCAATGAATTGTTCATAATGCACAGAGTTTAGTGTGACTTGCAACTATTTCAGCAGACAGCACTCTTGATGCTAAACAGCCACTGAAAGTTAATAGCTAGTGCGCAACAAAACCTGACACGCAAACGCTTACAGTCTGTTTAACAAAAAGAATCCTCAGCAGCCTGTCGGGGCTTTTTGTTGTCTTCTCCCCCCCACCCCATATATATTAATTAAGCACTTTCTTGGCAGACTGACAGCGATATCAAGTACAACTTTATACTATGGTTCACTGGATGCAAGGCATTCGGTGTACAGAAACCGAGCGCTGGGAGGAACGCCACTGGCTGAGGGCCTGCCTTTCACCCATGCTTCTTACCTGACAGAGGTTTCCTGAGAAACCAGCGGGACACAGACACTGGAATCCATTGATTTCGTCCTGGCAATGACCCCCATTCATGCAAGGGTTACTTGCACATTCATTGATGTCTTTCTCACAGTGATCTCCTGCATAGCCAGGTGAACAGATACACCGATAACCATTAACCAAGTCCTGGGAAAGAACAAGAAAGTTCAGCGTTAAGGGTTTTTTCTTCCCTCTTGATATATTCTTAATTAAAGAAAAAAAAAAAAAAAGGGAGAAAAAAAAAAAAAAGAAGACAGTCCAAAAAAAAAAATCCTCTTACTATGTCCAATACCAACATATGAAACTAGCTCAAATTAAAACAAGCAAGAATATTTAGGAGAAAAAATAAATACACAAACACTCCAGTACTGGCTTATGTTCTTAATTTCCAGGCAGGATAAGTTAATCCACATTTTGAAGTGGAATATCTACATTTACAGTAGATAGTTTGCACAACACCAGCCCATTCACTGTTGACACGGGCAGTGAAAATGAGTCATTTATTACAGTTATATTTTTTGCCCTCGCTGTTCTACAGACATATCCCGACATGCTGTAGCATGACACAGGCCCTCCCCCAACCTCAAAGAAATTAAGTTTATACCAGCTAATTGCTATTTTCCACACGATTTGTGTTTAGACTCAAATGTTTTAGTTACTGTTGCAAGTCTCGGGGAAACCAAAATAAACCAAGAATGGCTTACCCGACAGGATCCTCCATTCTGACATTGTCCACGACAGTCATTAATATCTGTAATAAAATTAGCACAGTTAGAAGGCAAAAATCTATTTGCACTAGATACAGAGTTCAAGTCTCTCTAAAGCTGCAGCTAGATAAACCTTTTGTCAAGTTTCCCGCATGCCTTCCTCGAGATAAGGTGGTTATAATGGGTGGGAACCTTTCGTGATTCTTCTACTAGAGGCAGTGAAACTTCACATCATTGTTTTAGTCACTTTATCAGAATATAGCTATGTTATGGACTAATGAGTTTGATAAAATTGTGTATTTTCATTCCACACCAACTACTCCCTTTCTAAAAACATCAACTGCTGGGACTCTGCCTGATGTTTAAATCTGAGCTTAGAGCTTAGCAGCACACACACACACACAACTGGCCTTTAATAAACGCAGGGATATAGACACTTACTTATATCACAGTTGTGGCCAGACCAGCCAGTAATGCAGTCACAATAGTAGCTGCCAATCAGGTTCCTGCAGGAGTTGGCATTGACACAGGGTTTGCCCTCACATTCATTCGCATCTGAAAAAAAAAAAAAACAATGTGAATGGCCAAATGCAGGGCTTGTGGGGCAGGGGGGAGAAGGAAAAAAGCCTACAGCTGGTTTTCACAGCAATAACCAGCAGTTCATTCAGATCTAAGAGGAGCTTGTAATGTACGGCGTGGATTAGCGTGACTTGAACGAACAAAAGTCAATCATACATCAGCCTCTGAAGTCTCTTTCAATTTCTCTGCAATTAGAACATACAGGCTACGCTAATTATTTGATAATTACCCAGCCACTCATTAAGAGCAGCTTCCCCCCCACACACACATCTCAAGGGAGCATTTTGAAGGAGGAGTGCTGCAGCCTGGTCATTGGGATTAGGGTGTTGTGTAAAGAATGCAGACAGCTCATTCTTCCTGAGATCATCCACATTTTGGAACCCAGCTGTGAACTCCTTGGTCTGGAGGAGTTGACATGGCTGAAGAGATACAGCAACTTTCTCACAGGCTAAAGGCAGAAGTACATGTGGGGGCGGGACTGGAAGGCATACACACGCACCCTCCCCACTTCAGTTCGTTTGCTGGTTAAAGTACATCTGTTTGGCTTAGTTAACTATTCCCTTCGACCGATGCTAGCATGCATCAGCAAAACAATGACAGAAAAAAGCCATGCTATGCTTTGAGACTGTCCTAAACCCCTGTCCTGCAAACACCACCACCTAACACTCTCATTGTGCCAGAATACATCCATAGGCTTTGGAACCATAAACGTGCCTAAAGCAAAGGGCACAACTGCCCTTTCCTGCTGGACTGTGATCCCTCTTGCATTGATCTTCCCCCTCACCAGAGCAACGCTGGATGAAAAGCGGTTCTCACCTAGCTGGCACGTTTTGCCAGTCCACTGAGGTGGGCAAATACACTTAAATCCATCAACTAGATCTTGGCAAGTTCCTCCATGACCACAGGGATTTGGAGAACAATCATCAATATCTGTAACGCAGAGTAAGGAGAGGCTGAGCTCTGTTACCAAATGGGCAATGTGAGACAAATTTGATAAGTGGCTGCTGCTACTAGGATTTTCCCTGAGGAACAGAAAGACAACAGGATTTCTGCTTGGAATTTCGAGGTCTACTCTGATTTCAGCAAAAGCCTCCTTTAAAAATAACAGTATTGTGGAAGGGGGTTCAAAGCACAGGGGAAGACATTTATACCTGTGTCTTCTCTGCAAGTAGAAGTCAGATTTTGATCCAGCAAGTCTCTCTGAACAGTATTTTAACTACTTGCCAGAATGCTACAAAAATTCAGTGTTGTGCTTCTTTCAAGAAGCCGTTGGCCATTCTGTCCCTTTGCATTTAACAAAAGCCTTGGCACAAGCAAAGGAGAAGAGGGTGCAACCGTGGTGTAAATGGCTGCTAAGAACCAAGGGTAAAGCTGGGAAAGGTTAAGCAGGCTGCCCTGTAAGTTGATCAGGGATTAGAAAGACTGATCTAAACCAGCAAACTAGCACGTTTTTAATACAGTTTTGAAAGGTCTTACTATCAGTGCAAGTTGGTCCAGCCCAGCCAGGCGCACACACACATTCAAATCCTGTAGACGTCTCTAAGCAGCTTCCTCCATTGTGACAAGGATCAGAGAGGCAGGCGTGCTCCGCTGCACCGGGACAGAAGTACATCATGGTAGAGATTATAGCCATACCACCAGAAGCCACCCCCTGCTCCCTCCACATGCTTGTACTCTAGACACACCATCATTACTCATGATGTACTGCACTCCTGTGAGAACTGTGAATCAAAAAGCTACCAGCCAGCAGGAAGCCATCTTCCCTGCTAACCTCATCAACACACTGACTTGCACCTGTTTGAGTCAGAGCCAGGCAAGGTAACTTGTCATGATCTCTCTGGTGATGTTCAGAGATACCAGCTGTTCATGATGAAGCATGAACAAGCAAGTCTGGCTCTTTGTAGCTAGCCCTGACATCATAATTAATATTAGAAACTTACTTTTCCCCAACCTCATAAGATATACCCAAAACCAGCCACTAAAAGATGGCAAGAATTAACGGACAAGTGGCAGCTCAGCAGCTGCATCAAACACTCACCAATTTCACAGTTCTGTCCTGAGTAGCCCTCAGGGCAGGAACATTGGTATTTATCAGGGCCAGTGTTGCTGCAGGTACCACCATTCAAACAGGGTGGGTGGGTTCCACAGTAGTTCAGATCTGCAAGAGGTGAGGAGCATTAAAGCCATGGTTGAAAAAGAACAGAAACATCACCACGTGCATGCTTCGTTCCATTGTTCTAGAGCCTTTACAGAATACATCTGCACACAAGACCAGGACAGGACAGGGAAAAGTAAAGCACATATGCTAACAAGGCCAGAACAGCAGAGGAGACAACGCTAAGTAGCTGAAGGACAAAAAACTCCCACCATGTTGCGGGAGGCTCGCTCAGTCTCGCGTGCACTCTCTCCTTGCTAAGTCTGCCAGCGTTAGAATTCAAGTGTTACCACTTGGCTCTCCGTAAGATTAGCATACCTTTGTCACAGAGCTGACCACCCCAGTTGGTTTCACAGAGGCATTGCCATGGTTCAATGCAAGTGCCATGGACACATCCTGGGTGTGGAATGCACTTATCACAGTACTGGCCTTGCCATCCGTACTGACACCTTTGTTTAAAAGAGAAAAAAAAAAATCAGAACAGGGAAACAAACCAAAAACAGGTTAGAATTGCTCTGTGCAGATGTGAGTGTGGAACTCCAAAGCTTGGAGAAAGGCTGGGGAAGTGGGGGAGAAGGGCAGGATGAGGGGAGGGGAGAAGCTATTCAAGGTTTGTTTGATGGTTTCTTGTAAACAAACATTTTGGTAGTTTTGCCAAGGTCTCTGTAGCCAACCTCCTGACAAAAGAATAACTGTTCTGAGAAAACCAGCATGAGGCCATTCAGCACAATAATACTCTTCTGGAGCCTCATACAAATGTGGCAGAGAGGGTGGGTGTGCACTACAAATCAATCTCTGGACTTTGACAGGGCGCTTTATAAATTGAGGGGGGAACAAAAAGTCAGTGAAACAATAGTTATCCAGAGATGCTCGTGAGTACAAGGTTCCAGGCATTTCAGCCACGCTGGGTTTGCAGGAAGACAAACAAAACCATAAATACTAACTCAGAGCCCTCGGCGAGGCAGCAGCGAAGCATTAGAAGTTCTCTGCTCTATCGGAGGTTAATCTTATTCTCAACTAGATGATGTACACAGAAAGCACAGACTGGGCCATAGTAAGAGATCAAAGAAAACAGCACACGCCAGGATTTTACGTGTGTTCAGGGAAGATCAGCTGCCAGTGTATTTCAGAGTTTGATTTATGCTAACCTCTTTTCAGGGAATAACTAAAACATATCCAATTCTGAGAAACTTTCATGTCTGCAGAAGAATTTATTATTATTATTTATATTATTCATTGCCACTATCAATGAGCTACCTGAATTCTGTACTTAAAAGGAAGATGTTCTTTTAAAGTAACGCCCCCTTAAGGGAAAGCTCATTTGGGCTTTCACTTAGTTCCTACTGGCAAGGCAGACCAAGGGTCTTCAAATTAAAGTGGTTCTATAGATAGAAACAAGGAAAACAAGCTGAAAATGAAAAGCAAGGGTTTGTTGAGGTACTGTATTAACAGGTCCTGAGAGTAATTGATCAGCAGCAATTATGCACTAAGCTGTCACTAAATTATGAAAACAAACCTCATCTGTACAGAAGTCAGCTAAGCTTTCTATTTATAAAACCCCCCACCATTCTTCTACTGGCAATTTCTTCTCATGGGAAAAAAGCTAGAAGGATCTAGCTGATGGGTAATCACACACAGCTAGTGGTAAGCCCAACTTCCCTTATAAAAATCTCAGGTGACAAACTGCATCCTAATTAACTTTTTTTTTTTAATAGCTATTTCAATAGCAGCCTATTCAATGGGAAAATCTTATTAGTTTGTATGTTTTTTAAAAAAATAAAGCCAGTCCAACTTATGTGTCTGTGTGCAAAGAACATGAAAGAAAACCAGATCAGGCAAAACAACCTCTCTCAAGTAGCTCTTGGAAGATCCCTCTGTATAGGGAATATAATGAGAATGCACAAAGATCAAAATTTAGCAAGGTACCCTTTTAATTTGTATTGCATTCAAAGCAACTTGCCTGTGAGCTTGCACACAAGCAACACTAAGGGACCTCACCTGCAAAAACAGGTATCCAAACTGAGATTTTTACTCCTTTCTGCCAAATCAAAGGGGTGGGTTTTTTTGTTTTCTTTAAAGCAAGTGTAACGAGAAACAAGGCATTAAAAAAACCAAAACCAAAACAAACACAGAAAAAAGCCATGAGCTTTAGAGCCAAAAATACAACTTTCTTCAAACATCAGCTTCAAAGTGTAACAAACAAAATTGGATAGAGGCTCTGGGCATTTAAAAATAAAGTTAGATATCAATTCCAGAACAAGATTCGTGGTAATAATTCTTGTTTAATAATATGCATGCAGCAGTTTCTCATGAGAAATTTAAAGTTAACTTTCCTTGTATAGTGATTCATGAGGAAATATGGTTTTGTTGGCTGGCCTGCATTAGAGTGACTCGCACCAAAAGGGAAAAGGATATTTTAAGAATGTTTGCAAGTTGTCTATTGTACCAGAACCCAGAGCAGTTTCTGCTTGGGATGTTATTTTTAAACCCTGTTGCATTTGTAACATACAGGCTATATGACTCATCAAAACTTAAAAGAAAATAAAATCTTGTTTCTGTGCTCACTTTAAAGATATTGGTCTAACTTGGCAAGCAGAAGTTATCTGAAAGCACCAGAAGGACAGCATTGTTTCAAGACTATGCAAATCAAGTGTGGGAAAGTTGCACCTTAAGTAAATAAGAGCACTAGTGCATGTCTGGGCAGTGAGTGGGAGGTAAGAGACTTAGAAAGAGAAAGGAAAGAAAAAAAATCTGGAAACAAAGCCTGTTGTTCTGACTAGGAGACAGCAACCCCTACAAGGCATGTTTATTCTGATGACAGATGCACAAATCACTGGTAGCCTTGACTGATACAGTCCTCTCGCCATCTGGCCCCCCAATACTTCCTACTACTTGCTCGGCTTTTTTCTTCTTTTAATTAAAAAAAGATTTAGATTTGGTGTTCTGGGGGTTAATCAGTTTATATCAGCATTGCTAAACACTAAAATCACTGAACATAAGCTACAGCGGTCCATCCTGCCGCTTGACTTTCACTTTGCCACGTCTCTTGCAGAGGACGAGAAGTTACTTCCTACCTTCCTTTCAGAAGGTTCCTTGATGATTTTTTTGTTTCGTTTTTGAAGCACAGATTACAGGGACAGAGAGAAAGAATGAACCACTGTGACTATTTAGGCTGACTTCTCATATAATCTAGTCTGTCAGACACCCCAGATTTCATTCTTGTTTGAACTACAGCTTATCTAGAAAGAAAAGCAATCCACTTCATGCAAAAATTTCCAGCAACAGAGAATCCACCAATATGTTTGTTAGGCAGAAAAATTACTTTCTGTTCCTTCAGACTTCTGAGTTTTCTTCACGAATACCCAAGCTTCACTTTTAACCCTTCCTACACAGGATCAATATCAACGTTTTGTAACCTCAGAAGCCCTCAGTTCCCTATCGCATGTAAACAGATATGATAACAGGTTACATGAAGCAACTTCAAACCAGTTTGTTGATAAAGAATGTCCACATTTAATATCCATTAACCCTCTATGAGCAAGGGAGAAAAATCTCCCTGTGCTGTAAATATATGCTGTATATTTTGAAGCATTCCAAATATTTAATTGCTGAGTTATGGATAAACTCAGCTTTTCATTGTCTCCTTGCCAGGACAGAACAGACTTCAAAGCACAGGAGCAAAATTCTGCATTCATCAGAGCCTACTGACAAGATTTCATCCCAGCTATTAACCTCTCAGCACTGGGAGCCTGGCTCACAATGGTAAAGGAACCGAGAGACTTAACTAATCCCATTCTAAAGAATGCTTGACTTTTGCCTACTGATGGAAGAAACCAGGGGGTGGGAGGGAGGAAAAGGGAGAAGAGGAGAGAAAAGCCAGGCTGTACTTCAAGCTTGTAGATGAAAAAGCCTATTAATCAGGCTGTTGGAAAAAACCATACCCACAAAACATTTGCACTATTTATGCAGAAACAATTAGTTAGTGCTCATTAGGCAGCATTCACACGATTTATCCCATGCCCCACTCCCCCCCCAGTGCCACCATTTCACAAACCAAAAGCTTCTTAAAATTATCAGTGCATTAAAATCCTGCTTCCCCCTTATTCTGGGCAAGTCAGCATGAATAATGTGCCTTGGTCAAAAACATGACTCCAAAACCACCCTCCCTCCCCAATCCTATTGTGTTTAGCATCACTCGTTTAATTATTGGGGGACAGGGGGACAGACAAGGAAGGAGAGGGAGCGTTTACCTGCACTCTCCTGGGATTGTGCAAGAACCATGCTTGGGGCTACATCCCTGACGACAAATAGCTGTTAAAACAAAAAAGAAGAGTATCAGCATGCTGCCTGCTGCCTGCATCTTCACACTCGTGGGAATGTTTTAATCTCTAACCAGCACTGTAATCCTACCAAATCCAAGGTTTTAACAAGTCTCTTGTATCAAGTCTACTGGAAGGAAACCCAAGGTAGGTGGCTCCCTGTGATAGGAAATCTATCAGCTAGCTTTGCAGAGGAATCGCACCTAACGCTGTTCAAAGAGTTGTTTCTATGCAAGAGAAACCGTCTCGCCTTAGAGAGCTGCAAGTCACTTCAAGTCTACAGTCCTTGCTCTGTCTTTTGCAGGTGAACCAGCCCACTCTCCCTGGCTTTACATCTGATTCAAAGCAACTTTTAACGACTCCGGATTTACTTTTGAGCCACATCTCTGAACAGACAGGATATTAAGATGAGCATCTATTCAAAGTGCAGGTAAACCTAGTCAGCAAGACACGCCGATTTCTATTCAGAGTCCTGCTTTCTCCTTCTGAAATTACCTAGGAAGTTGCCATTCCCTAATAAACATGTTAAACATCATCTCAGGTAGAACAAAAGGCCAGGGACTTTTCAAACACCAAAGCTTTACACTTGCCAGGTCAGCTCTAAAACAAGTCTCTCCTTCCTGCTTGTCTTGAAGTTCTGCACCAAAGGGGAAATCCTTTTTGAAGTCAATGGGCTGGGTTTTCTTCCCAAGGGCAAAGATGTGGATAATCAGAGAAAAAACACATCTGCCAAGTGCCCAGTACTTGTCAGACCTCTCCAAGATTTTAAAACAAGGCAGAAACTAGTCTTCTCCTGCCCCCAGTTCTCTGTGTAGAGCTACTCATTGTCCCCATCAGTCCTTACGCCTGTTGTCTGCACAAACTGATCACTGTGTTGCAAGCTGGATACAAAGTACTCAAATCCTATCCAAGCCCGCTGATCATTTGGGGTTCGAGCATTCATCACAAACCTTTGTTGCATTCTGGTCCCATCCAGCCTTCCAAGCAGGTTTTGTTGCCATTCTGGTCACAGGTATGGTGAGTGAAGAAGTCATCTCTTGGTCGACAAAACTTGTTGCAGCCAAAGCCATAGTAATGTTCTGCACAAGTCACACGGATTTGATACTCAAAGTGGGCAACTCCAGCATTGTGTTTCAAAGTCTGCCACTGACGGCTTGGATTGATCATGCCAGAGTGGGATGCCTTCTCAATAATGCGATCGGGATCTAGAAGTCAGCAGAGATGTCAGAGTTAAAACTTCGTATCACTACCTCCCACATCACAGCTCTCTAGCTTCGCAGACAAGAATCTCTGAGGCAGCCAGTGGGTTTTATTAATTTTCTGTTTTAGAGAGCAAGATAAGGCTGCCCTGGAGCTACAAACCATTAACTGAAACACACATGCAGCATTATCAAACTGAACAAAGCTTGAAATCAAAAGGCACTGTTAGGTTACTGCCAATCACTTATCCCTTTTGCAGCGTAAGGACATCCCGTAAGAATCATACAGTTTGTGATCACAGAAAATTCAGGTGGTTTTACTTCTAACTGCAATGAACTGGTACATAATGTGGTTTTCCCTGCTTCTCCATTAATGGTACTAGTTTTGTTTTTAACTGGAATATTTACAAAAACATCGTAGGACAATAACCTAATAAAGCAATGTCTACAAACCCAACGTAAGCACGACAAAAGGTTTGCAGCTTTCTGGAACTCTGGTGTAAACACTAAATTGAAAACTACCAACTCTGGCATTCAGTCTACATCAGTGATCTCACTAGGTTTTGCCTGAGAAATTATGTGGAAGTTCTCTCTTCAGATGTTAGCTGATACTAAAAATTCAAGACTACCAGAGCTCCAAGCAGAGAACTCAAATTACTGCACATATGTGCTATAGATTCCCCCTTCTCTCTATAGAGCATTTCAAAGCTTAGACTTTGTACTTGACATTTAGTTCCAGCAAAAGTCTTCTGGCTTTTAGAGCCCTACAACTGTCTAAATTATGGCTTGAAATAATAATATTTCACATTAGCTTGGAACATTGTATATATCTGTGATATTTCACTTTGTAGTTCAGGTCTTGTGACTTAAATGATCTGACACCGCCTTACGACCTGCTGCTAGCAAGCACTTGACTGCCCAGTGAAAATTTATCATCAAACAGCCAAAATATCCTTGCAGACATAGCACAAAAACAAAAATAAGGACCAGGCTGGACTGTTCTGTATATGGGAGCACAATCCAGCGACAGCAGAACTTTAGGTAGAAGGGCAGTTTGCCAACGATGTGTTAGAAAGCAGCGTGTGAAGTACTGACACATTCGAGTGTCAAGAATTAAAACGTACTTAAGTTCAGCTTGTTCTTCCAACAATTACAAAAGAAGTTGGAGATTTTACATAAGGCAGTTGAAGACTAATGAAGTAGCTGCATCAAGCTGAAGATGAAACACGGGCAGTTTTTCATCTAGAAATACTTTTAAATGTATTGCTAAGGACCTTTGATTTGTAGCTTTCAAAAAGAACTTCCAAACAGGCTTCTCAAGCCTCAGATACCCATTATCAATTCACCACTAGGTCCTGCCTGCTTGACTAGAGTTTTGAATAAAGTTAAGTCAAAGCACTTGCTGCACAACCACAGAAGAGTGTCAATACACACACGTTGTAAGCATTTACCCATTTTGGGGGGTATTCTTGGCTCGAGACTACAGCATTCATTAAGTGTTTACAGTGTGAAATTAAGGGCAACAACTTCGTATTCACCTTCTGGTATTTCTGGTTCTATAACATTTTCCATTTAAATCAGTTTTTATTATTCATTGGCACTAAGCCCCCAACCCCACATCTATGTGTAAGACTTTCAAACGCACGCAGGCCTTTATTAATTTAAATCCCATTCACAAGTAATGGAGATGCCTAAGGACTTTTCCATACTGGTATATCCAGAGCAATATCGTGTCCTGCACTGTGCAGGTGTAAGGCTCTTAGATCTCATCAACAAGATTACTGACTGATTCTAAGAGGTACTTAAGCAGATGCATATCTATTCGTCTTGAATGGGGCTAGTCAAGCGATTATAGTTCCACTCATGCGTGCTGGGGATGGCTTTGCTGCGCTTGCCAAGATTACACCCCGATCTACAGCACAGTTGGAAAGCAAATGCGTTTCCCCAAATACAGAGTCTGTGCATAAAGACATCCTGTTTCTTGTGCGTAAAACAACTCTATCCTTTTCTCCTCTAAGTGGCAGAAGAAAAGGGGAATGACACTCAATTTAGTTTTGCAAACCACCCCCCCTCCACACACACACTCTTGCTTTTCCAGTCTTTTCCTGTTCCCCGTTGGGAACATACCACCGACAGCTATTTCAGTCCTTGGCACCAGAAAATCAATCTCCTTGGAAAAAGAGATCTTTCCTCTTGCCTCTGCTCTATCATTCTTCCCCTATCTGCCAGCTCATTAGGAAGCATGTCCTTGCTGTATGTCTGCGACATCTCGCTCCAGCCACCGGCTCTTGTGAGCCCTTAACCACAGGCTGAACTCAAACAGAAACATCCTTATTAGTCCACTGGACTTTATTTTTTTTTTTTAAGGCCCAGATGAAAACCAGCTGCAATTTCACTTTGGATCATGGCTAAAATGCCTTTCCTTTGATACACGTTATAAAGCTCCCACCATACATTTCAATTCAAGTAAGGTCTCACAGATTTAAGATCCTTTTCCATTAGCCATCACCCACAGTTTTCACAATGAAGTATTGGCGTGTCCCTTCTTGTACAAAAATTTCTCCACCCTTCCCTATTCCCATCTGTCAGTACGCACTTACACAAGCGTGCTGCCCCAGACTTCAGGGAAGGCATTGCAACAGCTCTTCCATTCTTAGCCCGCACCAACAATGTTTTAAGTTTTATAGTAAGCAATCCCAAAGCAGCAGACTGGTTAAGTAAATAAACACAGTCAGCCAGGCTTGAGAGAAAGCGATCTTCCTGACTCCCCTGACATCATCTGACTCAGAATCCCATGCTTTGATGGAAAGGTTAGAGGAAACATTAGCCAATTAGAAATTGATGAAGTGGAAGAGAGAGGCTTTCTGGACATCTTTAGCCTCCGCTCTGCACTTTGCTATCAGAGAGTCTGTTGGTTTCATTCACTTTTTGTGGCTACACTTCAAAGCTATTTATCTGCCTTTTTATTTGGTGGGCAACGGTATCCGAGGTTTTAGGCACAGGGAAACTTGCTGCTTTGACTGCCCACCTTTGCTTTTCAGTGGTCCAATTTCTGGAAATTGGAACTACCCGTCATCAGGAAGCAAACAACAACAAAAAAAAGCCCAGACTCCTCTAAGCAGTTTGGGTGGCCAAGGACACCACAGTTATTTTTGAAAGTCTTTGTTTCTGACAACTTCCAGCTATGGCTTGGTTTACATTGTGCTGAAGTCTCTTATGCCCGACTGGAATTCACATGCAACTGATACCAGTAATTTACAATAGCTCTTTGACATCGTTCGAGATGCAGTGTCAGCCCCATTAGCTTTATGTATGAAGCGACAGTAGCAAGATGGCATCTAGACAAGAACCAGAGTAAGGAAGCCATTTAAGTTGAATCTTGGCTCCAACAAAGCACGATTCTCATCAACTTCAACAGGGCCAGAATTTAACTGCAAGCCACTCTTGGAAGTGAGACAAGAGAGAGTATGTGGTAAAGGGAACGTAGGAGGAGTGGAATGTAGAGGGGGGAAGGAAGCATCCACTCTAGGATCTCCTAACCACTGCATTGATCAGCAAATGCTAGAGCTATTGGAAAGTTACACTAAGCCTACTAAACCCACTTTTTTTTTTTTGAGAGAGAGAGCTCTCACAGAGTCCTTATAATTCAGTAGTAATTAGGGTAAAAGAAAATCCTGGACATGAAAAAGATACTCATCACTTCATATGATGACAATTGTTTAGTTCTAATGATTTCCTTAACTACTTCTTTAAGACATTTCTTCAGCTATGGGAAAGCTGACTGTGAGTAAAGTGACACCGTACAAAGGAAAAGCTCTGCGCGGTACAGTGACTGAAGTGACCTACAGATGGATATGTGACAGCAAAGCTAGTGCAGGAATGCAAATCAGGAACATATGTAAGAACATGTCTGCGCTTGGTCGAATGCACTGCTGAGAAATTAGGCAATTTTGTCTGAAGACAATTGTATTTCCAGAACATGAAAGCAAAGAAAGGGTTCATTGTGTAGCTTTGGAAATGCAGTTGCTTCATGAAAAAAGATGAGCTCTAATAATAGTAAAAGTGGCAGAGACCCAGTCTGAAAAAACTCTCAGATCCTACTGTAAACAAGACCTTCATTTTTAATTCTGGCATCTTCCATTTTTAATACAACTCTGCTGCTGTAGCAACCTATTTGCTGCTCCTCCATAAACCACTCCATAGTCAAGAGACAAGAAGTTTCCCAGGCACTGCTCCATGGCTGTGCTGTGGTAGGGCTTGAAATCACAGGCACTGCAAGAGTGTTGGATGTGGCTGGTTGTAAAGCAAACCATGACTATCACTGACAGGTCACATGAGTCATTTGCAATGGACAACTTCTTTTCTAGAACTAAGAACTAATAGGACATCTCATGTATATTAAAAAAAAAAAAAAAATAAAAGAGCAGATCTGTGGGGAAAGGTTCCAAGACTGAAAGGCCATTCCCAAGCAGTGTACTCTTCACCAATTAAAACATAAAACCACAGCACTGTGCACATTTCTACACGGCCTTTCTTTTGTGAAGCATGAAGTCCATTTCATTACTGTGCAGCTGTCACCTGGCATTCCAAAGCGGACTTCAAGAAGCTGTTATAAGATTTGTGTAAGATGGGCCACGGTGCTGCTGCTTCCTTGTTGAAGGAAAAGGCTTGTTGTATCAACAAAAGGTTTATGAGTTCAGATTCATACCTTCTCCTGTGGCTTTTACCACACACTATTAAAGCCTTAGATTGAAAACAGAGCTAATTTTGCCCACCTACTTCAGTAACAGTAGGCAATAAGCAGAACAGCTCATATGCCAAGAGATTCTATACAGCTTCCTCTAGCCAACAGGAAAATCTCAGCAGAAAATTTCTGAAACTAACCAAAAACATTCCAGGTGAAAGATTCCCACCCTTGATTTCCAGCCAGCTCTACTGGTGTCTGGTAAATATTTTTCAGTCCCTGAATATAAATCCCTAGACATCCAACTCCCAAGGAAGAGCTGGTAGTCACTCCTCTTTCTCATCTACAGTCATTAGATGGATATCTATACCAAGTCTTACGAAGATTTTTTTTTAAAGCAGCATGTTCTGTTTTGAGAAGACATAGTTTATAGAGAGGTCCCAAGTCAACAAGACTTAGGCTTCTGAATACTAATCGTAATTAAAAAAAAAATCCAAACAAAAAAACCTGAAGAAACCCCTTGGCTTTTGTACTCCCCAAGGAGAAAGAGGGAATTAACAGCATCTATTTTTAGGCATCAAACCATTGGTGCCTAGGTGAGCAAGTTACTCACCCTCTACAGGCAACGTGAGGGAGACAGGCTGCTGCACAGCTTGGAGTAGCTGCTCCAAATTGTCTGGGGGAGAGCTTTTTCCTTTCCTCATGCTCTACTTCACAGTAAGCTGGTTAGACTACCAAAGGGCTTTCAATGGACAGGAAATCAAGGTGTCTGAACTAAGTAAATCAGCAGAATGAATACTTACTAGTAGAGTTATCATTGTAATCCCATGCCTCAACAAGCAATGTGTAGGATCTCTGCAAAAGAGAAATAAGAATTAGTTTCAAAGCTATACATGACTGTAAGGAGAAAAAAAACCACCCACACACAATTTTAATTAAAAAGAAAAATCCTGGTCTCTGCCCTAAAATGGAATATTTTAAAACATAAATAGGTAATAGATTGTACTTGAGACAAACATGATCTTCTTGAAACCCCATAAGCTACCTTACCCAGTCTGACTTAGAAGACCTTTCACCTTGGATAGCTCATCTTTGTCATCACTAATGCATCTTATGTACTTAACCAGGAAGTACAGCCTCTGACACTCTGCTATAGCCACAATAAAGCACGCGTGGAAGGATTGCGCACGGAAGACAGAAAACACCAGGCTAGCACAGCAGCATCAAAAGAACCAAAAAACCACAACCAAACCCCCACACTCAAAAACTGCTTCAAAAGAATTTTAGTTACAGAAAAGTAGCCTTGACATCCCTTCCCCCAACCATCCTGAAAGCCAGAAGTGTTGCTAAGATTACTGTGCTCTGCCTTGACAGCGCGATCTCTAGGGACTCTGCTTTTCAGCACCCCCTTTGAAAGCTTTGTCTGCACGAGGGCCATCGCAGCTCCCACAAGTATCAGGTAACCGAGGGAAGAACCGATGGCTGTGGGAAGGGGGTGGGGTGAGAGAGAAGCATTGTAAAACAAAGGCTAAGGTCAGACTATTTGGAAGAGCAGGGAAAGGGAAGACGCGCCATCCACCCCATGTCACATTTACAGATGCACTAATCTGCCAATGAGCTCTCTAGCACTCCAGTAATAATAATCATAAGCATAAACTAACTGAAGTGACTCCACGAGTTGGAAAGATGCCAGCTATTACATCTAAGCCACCTTTATCTTCAATCCTAACTTGAGAACAAGAGCCATTAAACCATCTTCTCCTCCCCCAGCTCTACTCTGAGATATTATTATCCAGGCTGTATCTTTCAAAATTGACATTTAGCCATATCCAAATTTACAGAATGATTCAAAACAAAACACCCCCCCTCCAAAAAACAAAAAAGCTGAGGAAAAATAAGAACGTGACTTGAAAAGTAAAAAGTATAGTAATAACTATAAATGAGGTAATGAATGTAACATCTTTCTGGTGAGCAGAACAATAATAGAACAAATAAAAACTCTCCATGAAAAGTTTTGATGCTTTGCCATAGAAGCTGTGTATCATAAGGTTTATTTCTTCTTAATTATATCTGCGCTCCGTCACAGTCTGCAGCACTTAGCACCTTTTCTGTAACAGAAAGCAAAATACAGTTCTAAGAGTAAGCTGCTACAAGGTGTAAGTGTAAGGCAGACCTCAAATTCCTTAAGAGGAGAGGAGAAAAAAAGGAGGAAGAAAAAAAAAAAGAAAAAAGAGTTGAAGGAGACTGCTTTCTCACGACTGGACACAGCATGCAGCCTCTGAATGAAAACCTAGTTTGTGATGGACACCGGCTTGGAATATAGCCTAAATATGTTTCATATTCAAAGCAGAGTAGGATTCCATTTCGTTCACTGATAACTGTGGGAAAATGCTTCAAAAAGTAAGCAAAGCTGGGCAAGCTGAGACATGCGCCCAGCCTCGCAGAGGCTCCATTGGCCCAAACCATTTTTGGTTAATATTTCATGAAAGTGACTGCTATTTATTACTATTCTAGACCAAGTCTGTCAACTTGAAAGAAACTCTGAAAATAAAATAAAACACAACATGATCATTTAACACTGTTTAAAGCAGATTTAAGAAGTCCTTACACAAGTCAGGGGTAAAAAAAAAAACACACACCCAAACAAAATCAGAATAAAGCTCCTGAGCCATATTTCAGATATAGATTGCACTATCTGGGGTGCTTCCTCACTGGTTTAATTACCAACATGGAGAAGCACAAGCACAACATGTTACTACAAGCTTGAAAAAAATATGATACAGAGAATGAATTATGGCGACTAGCACTACTTCCAATAAAGTTAAGGATGTTTTCCTTTCGGCCTTGCATAATTGTTTTGGAAGATATTTTGTCTAAACTCATAGCAACAGTTCCCGGTTGGTTCTCAGGACTGTTTACCAACACACCTAGCCCCTAAGGAAAGGAAAGGCTGAATCCTAGCTCTAAGTGCTACTGTTGCTAGATACTTGTGTGACCACTTTCCAACACCACACAGGAGTTTGTTTAAAAAGAGGAGACGCTTCTGCTTAACTGGATGGAAACAAAACGCGGGGGGAATAGATCCACCCTAGCAATTCCCTTGTTTCTATGTGCCCCCTCTCACCTCATCTGAATATTTTAAATGAAGAATCCCTGTCCTGAAAAGGGTTGATACAAAGAATGGCAGTTTAATCTCTTGGCTCTGTCCCTCTCAGCACGGTGCAAAGAAAGGACAAGACTTTGTGTTCAAGATGGGACACTTCTGAACAAAAGACACGCAGACACCCACAGCCCCACAATGGCAGCAGCAAGCCCCCCTCAACAATCCAACTATCTCATACCTCTAGCCAGTTCCCCCCGCCCTCAAAAAAGCAGTTCTGTGCAAAGACTGCACTGGTGAGATTTTTTTAAAAGTGCATATCATCCCCACTCTATAGATCAACAATTCAGATATCTCAGGAATGACTACTTACAGCGTGGAGGTTTAAGTTTTCCCATGCCCATAGATGACCTCTGCCCATCTTTGAATAAATATATATATCCAGACACAAGAATTCCACATCATGCACCTTACTCCATCAAAGCAATGTCCTAGGCAACAAGGGAGCAGTGAACTTTCCAGAGTCACACCCAATTAGCCACTGTAAACCTGAGCTTGACCAGAAGGCAGGGATTCTGGCTTGAGAGGAAAAGCACCTTGAAAGGAACAGCAAGTCTGCACACTTTGCAGAACATCCACAGTCTGATCAGTCCAAAGGACTGAAAGGCAGCATGGTCGAATTGAAGCAAAACTCCCATGAGTTAAGCTATGAGAGGATGGACACGGTTAAGTTCACACTCAGAAAAAACCCAAAGAAAGCATCAATGTGCCAGAGCTATTTTCCTCAATGACAAGACACCACAATTCAGTCTTGATCCATTGATAACATGACTCAAGAAAGACTGTGAAGACCCTGAAATCCATCAGAAACTGTCCCTTTTAAGGGTCTGAAAGGGCAATGCAACTTCTTTTCTGGTTATTTAAATGAAATACGAGCAGCTCCAGGTAAGCAGAAGGCGTTTAAAGCTCTTGGCTTGATTACCTCCTTCCCTCCCTTCATCCAGACATCCACCCAAAAGAGGTGTTTTTGTACTTCGGCTTCTAAAGGCATTCTGCAAGTCAGTGGGATAGAGCAAGATTAAAACATCAGGCTCATTAGTGAAGGGACTGCCTCCTTTTTGAAAGAGGCTGCAACTAGTCAAACTTCTTTCCCTCCCATCCTTGTGGTTAAACCATGCAAGAGCTTTGCTGAGCATGTGAAAGAAACCATGACTAGACAAATGCAGTGGGAAGTTTGCATTCTGAATGCTGCGCCTGCTCCTCCTCTGCCAAACAAGGAGAGCAAGTTAAGCCCAGCAATGTTCTCCTCACGCTTTGCCAGCCACGCACAGCTGTCGAGACCAGTTTGAGAAGGGTGCTTGCACCCTGCCTGCGTCCTAGGGAAGAAGACTAGGAGACTGGCACGCTGTCACAGCAGGTCAGAGCAAATTGCCAAGAGGCCCGGCAATCCCTCCTCCCTTCAGCTGGAACGGGGTGAGATAGGGAAGAGGGAAACTGAGGCATATTTCAAAGTGCCCAAGGGCCAGGGAGGAGGGCATCTCTGAGCAGAGTTAAGGCTCGTCGCAAAACCACTTCCTCTAAACGTCAGCAAGACTCTCACTCAGGTACCCTTTTTGCCACGACAAGTCACGATGATGCTACACAGATGCATCACAACGTCATGCCGTAGTCAGCCAGTCAACTTTGGAATATTCCTTCAAAGGATTTGAAGACAACTGGTTCCTCATCCAGAGGAGGTATGGACGTATGTGGGAGAAAAAAGGAAGCAACCTAACCCTCTTAACCCTTTGTTGGATGCAGCATCATCAGGAAGCTCTTCTTTGGGCCAGCCTACATAAGGTTAAGGCAACACACTCTAAAGCTGTTACTCTCTCAACCCTGCGTATATAAACGGAGTCTCTAAGCTGTAACGATCTCACGCCTTGGAGTCCACGGCCAAGAGCTAGGCTGAACCTCAAACAGGCAGCCCAGCCAAGAGCCTCATCAGAATATGCCCACATGAAAACAGAGCACACTGTTCCTTTAGTCTTCATTTTGAGTAGTTTCTTCATTGCTGTTAGTGCTGGTAAACACTTCATTGCCACATAAAGGAGAAGATGTGAAAACAAATTTAGCTATATTAGCAGCTTCCAGGAGAGATTTTCTCCCCCATTCTGCCTTGGCACAAGCCAAGCCAGTAACCCAAGTCAAGACCTTCTCTGCGATACAACTGCCACCCTCCTGCCAAACGATGAAGGACACAAAAGTACCGCTATCCAAACTATGCATACGCTTAAGCATCCAGTAAACCAGGCTGATCTCTGATCTGGCAAGTCTGCTGGAATAATGACTATCCTGTGAATACATAATGTGCTGAAGTTGCCATTGTGTGAAGTAAGTCCATGGTTTGTCTGGGAGCCGAGCAATGCTGAGTCTACTGCTGCTTCCTGTTGCTTGTCCAGTATTAGCATTATTTTTGGATAGGCCCCATTATGCTCTGTAATCCTCGCTGCAGTCAGTATGGCCACACTATTGTTCTTGGTTAATATTAGCAGTCAATGCCTCTGTCTGGGTGGCCGGACTACAATGTAGTCCAATCATAAAACTAGCATGCATTAACCAAACAATGCACTGGGATAGAGGGGGGAGACTTGGGGTCCTCCCTCCTCCCCTCCTTTAAAATAAAAAAAGGAAAAAAGTATAGCATCTTCCCCCCCTTCTTTTTTCTTTCCTTTTAAACTAATGATTTGAAGTCATCTCAGCTACCAGGGTGCTTCATACAACAACAGCATTTTAATCAGCACCTTATCTTGTTACAGAGCTATTTTCTCACGGAGCCCCACTTGTCAAAGACTAGCAGGTAGGCCAAAATGTCAATGGCTGCTTTCAACCTTCCTCAACAAGCAGATTACCTGCTCTTATCAGTCCCCCTACCTGTTTAAAGCATCCCACTGATAATTAAATGCACCAGTTACAAAAGGGTGGCAAGGTTAATAGAGAGAATACCTAGTAGCCAGCCAAGCAAAACAGTCAGGTTCACATAGAGCAAGCCTGAACAAGAAGCCTTTCTACTTATTTACCTAAGTGCGTAAGAACTGGGTTGAGCTGGTAAAGGACTCTGGATGTTTGGCTATTTACAAACCACTTTAACCACTTCTACCCACATTTTACAGTTTCTTCTGAAATACTACAGGAATAATGAGTGTAGTTTATGCTGCACGACAATGACCACAGAACCATGAACTCCACAGACTAACAAGAAATGAACGCAACAGCTTCTAGCTTTGACATCTTTCCCCTTGTTAAGACATATGGGTTACCAGCTAAAATTATTACAGCTGTGTCAATTAACATATAAAACTTCTCTCCATCAGCAGAAATGCAAGGTCTAGTTTAGTTTGAATTCTCAAGATCAATCCAGTTGTTAGCATTATCTACACAGAAACACTTTTTAGAACTGTAGCTTAAGGTTTTTGCCTGTACTGCAGAGCATCAGACTTAAGACCTGAAGCTGGAATAAGTGCCCTGTATGAGTGCAAGCCTCTTGTATGGCACATCATCTCACTTAATTAGCTAAGGCCCAACTTCACTAGCTTCAGAATTAGTTTACTTCTATTCCAGCCTTCAGTCCGCAGTGAAGTGGCAAGTTTCCTCGAGTTAACTACTATTTTAGACATAAAGCATCAATTTTACACAATTCATTTTCAGACATGCAGACTTCCAGCTGCATAAACGAGCTGACAGTGCTGGATGTAGGTAGTCTGAGAAAGCTGAGGAATAAGCTTCAATGCCAGGCCCAATCCAGCTGCCACTGGAGTTAAACTGGAGCAGGCCTTTATGGTAACAAGAACAAAAATTCTGGGAGCAGGCAGGATGAGGATTTATTTTTAGACATATTATGGTAATATAGTCAAATGGATTTACCAGGAAGATGAAGTTCTGAACTGACTGGAACATAAATAACTTAAGAACACACAAGAAGTCCACAACCTCTGAATGGATGCATCACTTCTCTGCAGTCCTGGGAAACACCAGCCTTGTGGATGCTAATTATGCTTCAGATGTCACTTAATACTCTCAGCTCTGTTTTGGATAGTAATCCTAGGCAAAACATTGCACTTTGAGTGCTGAAGATTTAAATTATTAGTCAACAATAAATGACACAGTGTGGATTTTATTAACGTGCATTTTGTTATTAGAAAAATTTCTTCTGATCTGCCCATGCTCCAAGATGATGTATCAGGCATTCTTTAAGAAAAGCTTGAACAATATCTAGCATTTGCTTCTACAAGTTTTCAAAAAGTTAACTGAAGGGAGGGAAAAACAAAAATCAAAAAACAAGCTTTAGTTTTATGACTGTGACCTACAGTTTTTTGTTATTTTGTTGTTGTTTTTTAAAAAAAAGCAGTTGAATGAAGTGATATTTTTCTCTCAGATACAAAAGGCTGTTACTTCAGTATCAGCTGCAGATTAGTATTTTGTAAGCCTCTTGTGTCAAGACAGAGGGAAAAAGTTCACAAAGCTTAAAAACACTACAGCTCTTTTATTATCTCTTTCTAGCCAGAAAAAACAATGCCTACCCAGAAAACATATTTTACATCTTCAGGAACCAGTAGCAGTAAGATTTGTCATTAAAAAGGGGAAAGGCTGACTATTTATTTTTTAGAGTAAGGTTGAAATAAGATGTTCAAAACTCTTTTTATTTGTATTTTATGCTAAAGTCATTTAGATGCTGGAGGGCTTTTTTCCACCTCAGTAGTTTCCTGGTGTGTTGGTGCAATTGGCCCCAATATTAAATAATTACAAGGATCATAATTTCAGGATAAACAAGCCGTTTGAAATTGGACCTATGCATACCAAAGGAATTGCCAAGTTTGACCTCCTTCTTACGCACAGTCTCGCCAAAACCCCAAAAGATCTTTCTTTACATAAAAGCAAAGTTTAGTGCTAAGCTTTGCTTAGTTAATTCATGCACAGCTCCCTTCAGGTACAGCACACATCACACTTTGGATTCTTTAAGAAAGGCAAGAGATTTGATTTATGTCAGAGAAGAGCATGTGTCTACCATGAAACAAAACTTGTTCAGACAGACTTTGACAAGTGGAACATGGAAATTCTTTTGTTCCATACTTTTCTATATGGCTTCATGAGCCAAGTTTGCCTGTCAAGAAAGTCACTAGTCTCAAAATGAATGCAAGGAGCAATTTTTTTTTTAAATCATCATCATTATTGTTTCAATTTACTGAAGAATTGCTAGCTACTGCAGGGGCAGCCTTCTGATGCACTCTAGTTCCTTTATGCTGGTCTGCTGCCCTGTTTCCAAGCAACTTACTCAAACCTCCCATCACTTAAATTAATTTATGGCCCACCATCTCCACACCCATTACTCACAGGGAGACATATCAAAACTGACAAGAGCAAACCGCCTAAGTTATTAATAAGACTCCGACACTTCGAATCTACGTTACAACTACAAGCCAAATCTAACAGTACATTTAAAGCACACCATTCTCTTTTCCTCCTCTCCTGCATGATGAATAAAGACCTCTAATGCAATATAACTATTTTTCACAAACGACGTAAGGGGGAAGCTTGACATGGGAAGAAATATACTATTTTTTTTTTAATGTTAAAGTAGTCAAAGCATCAAGACTTCTTAATGCTACTGATTCAAGCTGGAACATCCAAGAAAGGCTTCCCTCAGACAGTAGAACACAATAAATATTCAGAGATGGGCATGAATTTTCAAGTGCAAGATGATTAACATTTCAGTCTAGCTCCCATTACCTTTACTGTCATTTTCACTTGGATGTATTCAAAGACAACTCTCGTGATGAGCCACGTTGGTAAATGCAATGCTAGT
Source organism: Nyctibius grandis (assembly GCF_013368605.1). Taxonomy (NCBI): domain Eukaryota; kingdom Metazoa; phylum Chordata; class Aves; order Nyctibiiformes; family Nyctibiidae; genus Nyctibius; species Nyctibius grandis. The sequence continues at coordinate 6,279,194 of NC_090658.1, forward strand.
CTTAAGATTTCACTAATGTCAACAGTATTCACTCATCTAAAGAATTTTTTTTTTAAGTTCTGAAATTCCAGCATCAGATTTGAGTTGACTAATTAAGTTTACTACTTTATCTGTAGAGCTTTCAAAACGCCTAAAGTGATTTGTGTACACGATTTTAGTACAAATAAGAGCTTTGCCACATTAGATATTCTTTTGTTCAAATGCCATTTGAAAGTCACAATGGCTAACATAAAAGCTGTGTCCTCTGGAAGTTAAAGCTGGGAGGCAGGCTTGATAATTGCAAACAGACTATCATCACAATCTCAAAAAGTGCATTTCTGCATGGGAATATACAAGAGTTTATACCAAAAATTCCAGTCTTAGGAACCAGAGTGTCTGAAGTTGTAGAGTTTTACACGTTTTAAAGGCTGCGCTAGAGTTTTGCTGTTGCTCTAGGATTCCAGTGCTCAATTAGATTCAGCAGGACAATAGAAGCATTTCTTTTACTAAGATGCAGGCAAGCTTAAGAAACTTCTCCCAGGGTCCCCACCCCCCCAAACCCACCCTCTACGCACAGATTTGCCTTCCCAACCCTATGAAGAGAGGGGTTGTTAGAAGGAACATGTTCAGTATTCACATCATTTTTCTATACATACACATATCTTCAGATTCAAGGCACTTGAATTACTGGGAGCAGGGTAGGGGGCTAGTTTTTAAAAAAAAAAAAAAATCCTTGATGAACCTGACTTTTTTGAAAAAAAAAGTCAAAATCTGCAATACAAGCACTGCAGCCATTGGCAGAGCTTCAAATACCTCAGATTTTTACAAAGCCCTTTATCCCTTTGATGGCATATTTGATAACAGTTTTATCTCGTTTCACATTAGGGAAAAAAAAAAAGATAAAGAAAAGGGAAAGAAAGAAAGGAAGGACTTGTACTTCCAACAGAGAATACTTTTGTTAACTCTGCTATTGTATTTTGTAATATTATCTCCTTAAAAACGCAGACTTGATTTCACCCCTTGTGCCTCTCCAGCCCTCAATACTCCAGAAGTCACAACTGACAGAGGAGGCAGGTAGGAGGCAGCACAGGACACTTCAAGAACACATGGCTGCCTGCAGCCCTTGGCAGTAGGACTACAAAGTGGGTGTCTCCACTACAACTGGAGAAGGAATGCTTTTGGGGCGGGCTTCCCCCCTAAAAGTCCAGGCCCGCCCAGCAACCAGTCCTTATCTGACTAGGAAGGGCCAAGCTTTGGAGGGAATGGGAAGTCTACACATGCTTCCACCTCACCAGCAGTGATAGTGACAGAGGATAGGAAACAAGATTCACCCCTCCCCTGCGTGCACGTAAGAGCCCTCCTCCCCTCGCAAAAATGACCTTAGGCATCTAGGTTAGGATGACTGGATTTTCAAAACTGCTGAGCATCAACATATCCCAAGGCAGTTGGTGGGAAATTGTCTGCTCAGCGCCTCTGGAGAAGGGGAGGGAGGAAAAACAGTTTTGTTTCCTAGGTGATCTCTAAATATAAGTTTTAGGAGCATAAATATGGGAGTTTTCAGCTTTCATACCATAGCATCCCAGAGAGCCACCTCAAAAGACAGACTGTTGCATGTGCACAGGAGCCCCCCAGATCAGTCACCCTCAGTTTTTGCTTGCCTGCAATGCAACACTGCTGGGCACAAAACAATGCACCTCCTGCCATCCAAGGCCAGGGCACTTCTATGTCCAGAAACCCTGTGGCCCTGAAGCCTGCATCTGTAGCTGTGTCCTGGGCGATGGCCGTTTTGGAAAGATGGTCCTCAGTTGCTGTGCAGTGAGTAGAGGACTCCCCTGCAGAGCTGACCATATCAAAGCTCCAACCTCTCAAGCACCCAAAAAGAAACAAGCAGCACTGAAGTCTAAGCAAGTGTTCTGATCAACAACAAAGCAGGCTGCAGCTAATGAAGGGGTCACCCATCCTCCATCTCACTGCTCTACAAGGCTGACCAGTATTTGCCAGAGTGGACAATGCTGGGAAAGTGCCTGGCAAAGAGCCCCACCTCCTTGAGCCATCGAGTTTTACACACAACTAGAGGGAAGCCAGAATCTATGGACCATAGAGGCAAGTAGCCAGGAAAAGGTGTGCTGTGGGGAAGAGTGGGTGAAATGGACCGAAAGCTAAGGCCGGGCTTTTCTCAGTCTTTAGCTTTTAGAGTCCGCAAGTACCTCAAAACATAGCAAGCTTCCTAGGGAAGCTGACAACTAATTCACCAAGGGCAGCAACAGCAGCATCAACACCAAGCAGGGCAGTGAGATTTCCCCTTGGGAGAAGCAGGAAGCCTTCCCAAACACGCTCCAGGGAAGGAGGCCAGCTATGACACACACTTTTCACACGGGATTCCTCTACAGCCCCTAACCCACTGCTCTTTTGGCTTAAGCCCAAGACTTCACTGGGTAGGGAAAAAAAAATATATTTTTAAAAAAAAAGAAAAAAAAAGAACTGCTGACCTTCTAAGTCTCAAGAGACTTATTCATGCTGTAAAGTGCAGAGATACTGGGTTTGCTTCCCTGACCCATTTAGATCCCCCTCGCTGCACATCTGACTTTCAAATTTAACAGGCTGTGCATTGTGAGCCCCAGGGAACAAAAACAAAAACACCACCACATTTTACTCATTTCTGTGCTGTGGATTCCCGACGCTCTTGCCAAGATGCCTGCTCCCTCCCCAATCCTGGTCCCTCTCCCCCTGCACAAGAAGTTAGAGCTCGGCTCCCCATGACCATCTCAAACAGCACCGTCCAGCGGAGGCAGAGCCAGAGCAGGCCACGCACTCACCGGCCAGGCGAAGCTGAAAGGGATAACAATCCGGTTCTTTTCATTATTCCGGTTGTACTTCAAATTGAAGGTATTTCCTCCGATGACAGGAGTGGATTTGGATCCGAAGCTGCAAGGACCGCCAGCAGTGACCCGCGATTGATACTCCTTCAGGCAAACTTTGAAATAGGTATCACACTCGTCTCTGGTGCATTTTCTGTCTCCTGGGTTTCGGGTGCCATCACAGCAATTTCCATTTTGCAGTTCACCATTCACATTTTGCATGGATAAAATCTCCAACTCGAACTGTCCCGATGCTAAAGACACCTGTTAATCCCAAGAAAGAAATGGAGGAGAAAACAAACCAAAAAAAAAAAAAACAAGAAACAAGAAACAGACAGTTACCTCACTTTTTTCCCCCAAATGCAATCTACAACAACTCTGCAGACAGGAGAAAGTAGTTTTAAGTGTGCTTTCAAGAAGCACACGCATAGTATTAAAAAAACAAACCAAACCACCACTCCAAGTTTTTCCCTATCAGACATCCATGAGAAAGGCTCATAAATCATCCCAACCAAATAATGCCATTAATGCTAAAAAAGAACCTTAAGTGCCAACTCCAAAAAAAAACACTGTGCGTGCAAAGAAGGCTTCTAAATCGTTAGGAAATAAAACTAAACCAAACCAAGAGTGCCAAACCCAACAAAACGATGTAGCTAAAGCACTCTGGAAACCCAACCCCTCTGCCTTCTCCGAGGTGCAGCTGAGACGGGGGGAAAACAGCCTCCGCGCTCAAGGCTGCCCAGCTGAGACTCAGACCTTGCTCATTAGTCATCCCAGGAGTACTGCAATTAGCCCTGGGTTAAAAAAAAAAAAGAGAAAAGAAAAAAAAAGGGGGAAAAAAAGTAATTTCGAAAAAAAAAAGCGGTTTGCAGTAATTGCATTTTTTATTCCCAGGGAGTGAAGTCGTGCTGCAAGGAGGACTCCTGCGTTTGCCATCTCCGCAGAAAAGTTACCAGCAGCAGCTCCCCTCTCGCCGGAGGAGCCTCGCAGAAGCGCCCCGTGCGCCGCTGCAGGTCGGGGTTTTTTCCAAGCCATGTACCGCGATCGCTGCGGGAGCCGCGTCCCGCAGAAAAGCCGCAAAATCACCGCGTCCCGCTCAGCGCGGCGGACCCGGGAGCTCGCTAAAGTTTCCCCCCTCTCCCTCCCTCCCCTCCTGCAGCCGGGGAGGACGCGCGGTGCCCCGGTACGTACCTTTGCCCGCAGCCCCAGCAGGGCCAGGAGAAGGACGAGGGAGCACGCCGCCGGGGCTGCCCGCCGGGGCGCACGCATGCCGCCGCCGCCGCGCTGCCCGCCCGCCTGCCCGCCTGCCTGCAGGCCGCCGCCGCTCGCTCCGGGACGGGGAGGGCCAGGAGGGGAGGAGGAGGCGCCGCCGCTGCTGCCCGCCGCCGCCGCCGCCCCGCTCTAATATACCGCGCCGGCCGCGGCGCGCACCCGCGCCGAACAACGCCGCTTTTCAAGCGCTTTCAATAGCGCCCCGGTCTTCAATGCAAAGCAGCCCAGCCTCCTTTTATTCTCCTTATTCTCTCGCCTCCCTCTTTTCTTTCCCCTTTTCTTTTCTCTCTTTCTTTCTTTTTTTTTTATTATTGCGATTATTATCCCGATCCTTTTATTTCTTTCAGGTCGCCGGCCACCGCGCGGTGGAGGCGCGGCGAGCCCCCCCGCCCCCCCGAGACACACACGCACACACACACGCACGCACACACATACACACGCACATGCAGCACACACACCGCCCCGCAGCCGGCCGCCCGTCTGGGAGCCCCGCCGCCGCTCGGCTTCATCTAGCCCACGGCGGCAGGCGGGGAGGCCGCCCGCCCGCGCATGCGCCTATCCATATGCATGAGGGGGGGGGATAGGAGGAGAGAGGGAGGGGAATGGCAGGAGTAGGGGAAGGCAGGTACCGGCAGGAGAGGAGGAGGCGGAGAGCGCAGAGAGGAGGGCTAGCCGGCTGCGGGCGGCAGCGAGCTGCGGGCGGCGGCTGCTCCTCCTGAGGGAGGTGGTGGGCCTCTGCCCCAGGCCGCTCCGAGGGTCGCAGCCCGCTGCGCCGCCCCGCCTCCCTGGGGAAGCCCCGCTCCGCAGGTGCCTCCCGGGCTACCTGGAGCAGCAGCTCCGCCGCGGCCTGGCTGAGGCAGCCCGGGAACGGCGGGCGGGCGCGTTCCCGCCCTCGGCGGCGCTCGCGGCTGAGGCAGCGCCGCGCGCGGGTGAGGGCTTTTCCCGCCCGCCGCTCGCTGAGGGGGACGTGCGGGTCCTCCCTGCCCGGGAGCGGAGCCGGAGCCGTGGCCCTTTTCCCCCCTCGCCTCCTCGGGGCTGGTCGAAAGAAAAATGAAGCCTTTGGGGTCGCTTTTTGCAGTGTAAAACTTCCCCTGCCCTCGGCCGGCGGCAGCCGCCCGCCTCCCCGCCCCGCGTTACCTGAGAAAACGCGGCCGTGACGGGGCGGGGGGCGCGCTCGCGGCGGGGCCGCTGAGGTGACGGCGCTCCCCGGGAGCGGGATTGCGGGCCCTGAGGGGAAAGGAGGGGCGGACGGCCCGGTCTCTGAGGTAGTGGCCGCTGCCCGGGCCAGCGGCTCTCCTGAGGGAAGCGGAGGTGACAGTCGGCTCCTTAACGCGAGGCCGCGCTGCCATGGACCTCCCGCGGTTCAGGAGGGAAGGAGCTGGAAGCGGGGCGCATCCCTCAGCTACAGCCCCAAGGGAGACAGCGCTGGCTGAGTCCGGAGGCTCCCTCAGGCTCGCCTGCTCCTGGCACTGGAGACACACATCCCTGCTGCCCAGCTTCCAAGTGAGTGCTGGGGTTGGTCAGCCACGTCGTTTCAGAAGCAGGGTCTAGAGGTACATACAGAGCTGGGTGGTCACCTGTGGGACTCCTTGCCACAGGACACTGAGGAGCCCAACAGTTTATGCAGCAGTAAAAAGTGTCCCGACTAGCTCCCAGAGGAAGAGCCACGCATCAAGCGGCATTGAACAAAAAAAAAAAACCTCACCCCTAACTTTGTCTCTGGTTCGGGAAGTCCCTGAGCTGCTGATCTAGAAGCTGGGCAAGTGTGCTGGGAACTGTCACTGCATCACTGTCCCTTTCTTCCTGAGGCGCTGGAGACAGGAACCTGGCCTACATGACGTTTGGTCTGACCCAGAACAGCTATTCTTATGTCCCTATCTCCTATTCCACCCTGATCTAATGCAGTAGGTGTGTGAATGTCTATTTTATACACCAGAGTCAGTGGTATAGAGGAAAACAAGATTTCTGACCTAATTTTATCTCCTTTGTTTTCATTTCCTATGGCAAAAGCAAAGCACATGGTTGTTCTTGGCTGTGGTAAGGTCCATCCTGTTACGGAGCGTTACTGTGAAGCCGCCGGTACTTGTGCCCCTAACACTAGTACCACGCTCATACTTTCATTATGTTCCTGCAGATCATGTCCCATTTGCGAGTTCAAAACTTCAATTACATACCAGCAGTTTTGGCACGCCTGTGAGGTGCACAGTTACCAAATACTCCTTCCAGCCTCGTTCAGCACAGAAGTTCTAACAATATCGGTTGTTCCGTACTTGGAGTCATTCCCTTTCCTTAAGCTGGTAAACCTTCATTGTGTTTTATCCACAAAGCGGCTGCAGTTCGGTGATACGAGAACCAGTGCCTCTCTTCTTTTTTGCAGTGGGTGTTGGTTAGCTTCCGCAGCCTATTTAAATGTTACTCATTCACAAGTGCCACACATGTGCTCCTCTGGGCCTTTAAATACCCTGCTGCCTGCTGGTATGCTCCGTCCCTTTAGGGCAGGTCTGCACAAGGTTACTCCACCTGTTTGACTCTGGTGCTTAGGAAATCCAGAGTTCTGGTTCCCACAGTGCTTGTGACTCAGCAGTGTAGCTGCCCTTAAACAGAATTACTTGTCCAACAACTTAAAATGCTTTGCAAGCACTAATGAATTAAGCCTCCCAATGCCTTGAGACGCAAAGTATTACTGATAGGTAAACCAAGACAGAGTGCGAGTCATGTGCAGAAGCGCATTGCAAACGCTCTGCCTTCTCAGCCCTGAAATTTTGACCTCGTGGAAGTCAGTAGCAAAACGCCCTTAACTTATTAAGGCCAGAATTTCACCCTTGAAGTCCCGTCTCCTGCTTTTCTCCACTGAGCTCTCAAGGCCAGATCTTTAGCCGCTGCACAGCAGCACTGAAAACCAATTGAGCATGGTGCGTTACGCAGCCTGAGGATCTTTTTAAGATGCCCATTTCACTGCGGATACAGCAACGTACCAATTGCTGCATGTGCACGGGGGGCTGAATTGTAGTTTCTTTGAGTAGCCCGACACTGGTGCATGTAAAAATTCCTCCTGCAATGCTCTGCTTGCATATGTCTGTGTCTCACGAGGTGCGGAGCCGACGTGTCTTCCTTTGAGGCCAGTGAAGAACTTTTCAATGTCTGGCACTCAGCTTCTTACATTGCGTAAAGTTACTTCCTGCTAATCTTCCTATTCTGACATAATTAGATTACATCCACATTAGAAGCCGTTACAAACATCTAGTGTGCCAAGGTCCAGTGTTACCGACAGTACTTCGCTTCGGGCCTGAATCAGTTCCCTAATATAGAGTTAGATCCTGCTTTGTTGAAGCCACTGGGAAAATGCCCAGGACTTTGGTGGGATGAGGATCACAGCCTTTAGAGGGAGTGCCTGGCTTATGAGGGTCAGGTGTCATGGAGTCAATTCTTTGTGTTAGGAAGGTTGTAATTTCCTTTTAAAGCTCAGTGACTCATTGAATCATGGCTGTGAACAATCCCACAGGATTTCCTTAGATTTGTGATACCTGAAGGTAAGCTTGGAATGGCGCCCCTGGAAAAATTCTTCGTTCAGGGACCTGATCCATCTCATTTTCAAGTCAGTGACTAAACTTCTGTTTACGCCTACGATGCAGATCAAGACAGTTGCATAATCGTGGGGGCCTGATCCCGCATCAGCCTTCAATAAACCGGTAGAAAGGGCTACCAGAAAAGGATCGGTTGAAATGTGGAATCTGTAGTCATAAAGAACTCATAAAGCTTGACGGCCTCATTTCACAGCAAATGAAGGGGTTAGAGGAGCACTTTGTTTCTCTGTAGACTTTTATAAAAGTGAAAAAAGAAAAGCTTCTCTAAATTAGCCACCCTCTAAAGTTCATTTGCTGCAGTTTTAGATATAATTCTGGACATACTGAGTGAAAGAGTGAAAATTTCATTCACTTGGATAATCCTTTATCTAGGAGTTAAGCTTCCCTATAGCATGAAGAAGAACATATCACTACAGTCAATCACAGACGAGTGAGCTTTTAGATAAGGCCTTTCCTATAATACACCCATAACACTTTGTTTTCCTCTTGCTGTACTGGAACTGACCTCCCCACTTGAGCGAGTGTCGTGGAGGCAGAGATAGGGACTGTGCCGTGCTGCTTGGCTGACACACATTTCAGAGCAACACATTCCAGCAGATGAACCCATTTGCACAGTTGAGTGATCTAAACTTAGAAAGCTAATTTCTCTAATTACAAAGTGAGACTGAACTCCTGTAAAGCTTTTCATCACCTGAGTGAGATGGGAATTGCACTTCCATAATCATTTAATGTTTGGAAACTAATTAGAAAGCGTTTTGTGGGGAGGCCACACCCTGTGTTAGACTATTTCACAAATGGATCAGGAGAGTAATCCACCTCTGATGCGAAAGTTGAGCAAGTGGCAGAGGTTAGGAGAAAGAGTACGGCTTACCAAACACCGAGCAGTGCATGCCTACTTCCAGAAAAGCTTCAGTTCTTCAGTCAGGTGATTTCTTAAAGCTGTGTCTCTAGGCAAGTTTTCCAAATCTGACAAAAGATTTTGGAGAAGAAGATGCTCTAGTGACCAGAGACCCAAATCCAGTTTGCTGCTACAAGCACTCACTTTCCTCTTTCCCTGGAGCACGTTGCTTAAGAGAATTAAAATTTCAAAGCCCCGATGTGTATATTGTGCATGTGCGTTTTGTGACTTTGAAATTCCCACCTGAGTTTTTCTGTACCTTAACTCCCTGGAGTTAAAATGAGGCACTAAATCTAATTCAGAGGGTAGTCTGAGAACAATAAACAGTAAAGACTGTGGAGTACTCAGAAATTACTGTAGTGAGAACCAGTAAAGTCCTTGGAAGAATTAAAAGTTGTAGAGCCAAAAAATATGTCTATTGTAGAGCTTTTAAGTTTTATCCAGCTGTAATTAACTGAATCCATAAACTTATTGCTTTCTGTCACAGCTTAAAATTGAGACCTTACTCCATTTCAGAGAATAGTGTTGTTTCTCCTTCAGTTTTCTTTACTTATACGCATATCAAACCTGCTTTCTGGTTGTTTCTCTGTTAACCCTTCAAGTATCAGATGCCTCCATGTTAACCTGTGAACCAAATTCCTTTGTCCTTCAGTTATCCTCTCCAGTGATGGGATTCCTATACACCAGTGATTTGATCTCAAATCCTTGCTTTCTAAAAACAGGGGAGAGCTGAGACTACAGTTTTAGGTCTCAGTAGGGGTACAGCTTATCAAGCTAGAGTAGCTTCCAGTAGGTGCAAAGACTATGACACTGAGCAGTGCTGGCACAACTGTCACAGGCAAGATGACACTTTCATTTGATAAGCAGTAACCTCAGCTATTCTTGTCAGTCATAGAAAAGCTGAAACCCAGGCTGAGCCCTGTCTCCAATAAACAACTGATGCTTTTAAGTTTTTAGTTGGGTTTTCCTTACAGTTTTTGGCAAGGGTGCTTCTTTTAGCCAATTTTATTAAGTGCTCAGATCAAGTTTCATTTTCTTCTTATGAAAGCATCAAAATGTTTGAAGTGTTCTTTTCATGTAGATTGTTTTCTCTTCATTGTTAAATGCATGTGATATATGTGTTCAATATGGTCTCAATCACAAACAAACCTAAGGATGCAAGGCTGAAGAATACAGGGGTGCCATTTAGCTAAGGAAATGACTAAAAAGAAGAGAGCTGCAATTAGCAAATTTAGATTTGAGTGTACAGTATATGACTTCTTGCCCTTGCCCACCATGGCTGATCTAATATTCTGGGCCTTGAGTTTACTTAGTCCTGCACGGGGGATGTAAGGGGAGTTGTTTCATTTGGCACGAAGAAGCATTTAGAGGAGCTAGGATTACTAAAATCCAGATTCAGGCCAAAATATAAATGTGCCTAAATCAAGGAACAAAAAACTTTAAGTTAGGGATGTGCTTAAGTAACTTGCTGGAATGGCGAGTGAGTTGAGCCTCAAAGTTTGGTGAGTGGGAGTGACCCTGCTGATCTGCAGGGGAAACGTTTCTCCAGGGAGTTAAGGGTATATACAGTGGCACGATGGCCTGTGTTTACCTAGTCCCTTGGCCCTACTTGCTCCCTGGCAGAAGGAACCTTTTTGTATCAGCTAAATATTTTTAGGGGCTGCAAATGCTCCTAAATTAGCTAAATATTAAAGGGGCTACAAATGGCTTTCTCTGTGTCCGTCCTTTACACAAGAATTAAAAACACCCTTGACCATTCTGCATGTTACAACAGTGCCACTGGCAAGCAGACATTACCTGTATGTGCACTGAGGGCATTTCTGTCACTGATCATGCAGTGAGAGATGTGACAGGACTGTATGTTAGAGCCAGCAGCATTCAGAAGAGTTTGAGTCTGCTCTGATTTGGGAATTTTGGTGCTGAAACACTGAATTTTGAACAAGGTCCATATCAACTTCAGCAGTTAATTGCTTGAGCCTCTCCCAGTCCTGCTCTGGAGTGAGCTGTGATCAAAGTGCCTGCAACTACTAGCAGGATAGTGGAAACCAGAGTGAATGAGAAGCAATGGAATAAGAATAGACCAGGGGCATTATGGAGAGATGGCAAATAAAAGGCTTTATTTTTGGGAGTATGGGCAAGACACAGTGCCCTGTCACCCTGCCTCTCTGATTAAAGGTTTTTCTTTGCTCTTTCCACAGTACCTGGAAGGTTTTACATTCCTGCCTCCCTGTCAGCCGTTCTGTCTCACAACGTTTTCAAACACATGGGAGATGATTTTCCCTTCGCTTGCTTCTGCTCTCGGCCCTGAGTCATGGACCACTCCAAGGGTGATGAAGGGCATCCCGGCTTTGTGGCACTGTGTCAGCAAGACATGCTTGGTGAAGACCTGAAAGAAAAAGAGCCTGGCTGTAGAATTGGACCCTTAAAACCAATTAATTTCTTTGAAGGTAATGGCATTACCCAGTGTGCATCTGCTTTATGTCTGAAAAGGGCCACAGACTCGCAGATCCACAATCTGTGTGTTGCCCTGAATTGTTGGGTTTTTTATATCTATATAATGATGATTTTTATTTACTGTGGCAGAGGGGAACAAATGAGGAACTGTCACAACTTGAATAGAAGCCATTCCACACCTGTCCCTTTAAACGCACATTTGTAGTTGGCTGCCTTTTATTGTCCTCCCTCTTCTGGGGCTGCAGGGGAGCGTATGTGTGCGTGTAGAAGGATTTCCCAGCCTAGTGGGTGACCCCTCATCCTGCTGCTCCAAGTAGTGGCTTCCCTCCCCTCCTTTCTTTCCAATATTTATTGGAAGCACGTGCTAAGGAATCTGTGAGCCTGCAATGGTAATGAGTGCGTGGCACAGAGCAGAGCAGGGCACCAGATGCAAAGGGACAGGCGCGTTTCCTAATGAGGGAGTCCCGAGACCCATCTGTTGAGTCTCGTGGGCCCTCAATGAAGTTAGCTGCGCAAGGTTGCCAGAGGAGGTTTTTTTTTCTCTAATGCTTTTAGTTCTCAACAAGTGCAATCCGGTATAGAGCAGCATGTCATGGGGTTAGGCTTTGTTGTTACTAGCAGATAATGTGACTTTGAAAAGAATGCCCCCACCCCAGCTGAAGGGAGGATAACCCTCCTCTACCCCCTTCCTTCCCATCCTTGCTCAGATCAATAACAGGTCCCTAGGCACAAAGCCTGCATTCTTTTATTCTCAAATTAGAGCAGCTGCAGCAGCAACACCACAGCTCATTGGAAACCTATTAGCTTTTGAAAGACTTAATCCAGTTTGAAAATAACTTGTGTTTCTCAATCCTTCACGCACTCACTCCTGTAAGAGGCAGTATTCCTTTTGCATTGAGAGTGGACTGGGTTTATTGTTCTAATAACCTGTATCTCTCTCGGTGTCCCGAAGGGGCAACAAAGAAGGCAAAATGTCAGTTTCCCAGCTTCACACGGCCTAAGAACATCGGATTTACTCTGCCATGTCACACCCTATCACTGAACTATGCCGCCTACCATCCTGCCTTCAACAGTGACAGATATTTTGTGATTCACTCTCCAATTTCATAGTTTTTAAGGCCAGAAGGGACTATTGTGATAATCTATTTGACCTCCTGTACAACACAGACATTAGAATTTCATCCTAGGCTGGAGAAAAGCTGGGAGCAGCTGGATTCTTTGATGCTGCTCTGCTTGGCAACACTGGAAAAGTGGGGATTTGTAGGGGGTACTTTTTGCTATAAGGGGAATTTGTTCTTTTAAGGGCATTAAACACAGAGCTTTGTGAATGGGAGCCTTGTGCACACTCAGCAAATGCCTTGCTTTGGAGTTAGGGGAGCTGATTTTAGGTAGAAAGGGTTTGCCCACCCGTCTTGGTTTCTTATTTAGCTTTTGTGTCTAATCACCCCTTTACTGTGGATCTCTCTGCAGCAATGCTGTGAGCTAGTTACTCCCATTTTAAAGGTGGGGATCTGAACTTCAGCAATTGCTATGTCCTTCAGAGACATTTAGGCCAAAAATACCTTGTGAAGACCACAGAAGTGAGGAAACAAAGTTTTCGTGAACAGGTCCTTAATCTCGTGCCCCAAGTCACACTGGAAACCTGCAGATGATCAGGGAGCATGTTTTCTCACCTTTCTTGAGTCCCAGTCTAGTGTGTTTGCTGGGACATCTTTCTCTGCTCAGTCTTTTCCTGTACTGTGCCAGTCCTAAACCTTTCCTGTGAGTGCTGCCAACTGTTACCAGTAATGATTGTACAGATATTTTGCCAGTAGTAGCTGGGGTAGGACCACCAACTGACTTCCTGAAGGCCACCGAACAGCAACAGCTTTTGATTTCTACTGACCTGGACCAGATTCAGTGTGGTGACCTAGAGCTAAGGGGCTCAGTATCTCATTACTAATCCCTTGAGCTAGCCAATTCCTTCCACCAAGTCAATGTTTTCTAAAGTGTTAAAAGACTTTTCCTGCCTGCCTGCCCATTAAATCCTGCTCTTCTGTCCGTGTCCTTGGATCAGCCTAATCACTGAAGTGGATCACTTTCAAGTCTTAAGGGTGCAAACTGTGGTACTGACAATGCAGAAGACGGCAGGCAGCGCAGCTGAGGCACTGCGTTGCAGGCAGCGGGACAGACACTGCTCTTAGGGGTCTGCTTTGGAGTAACCCTGATGTGCTGCTTTTGTAATGCATTGCCAGCTGGGACATGTGGTGTTTCCTGCTTTTAGCTTATTTATCTGAGATTTACAATTTATATATGTTTCTAAATACTTTAAATCTAGAAAAAAGAAATCAGGTGTTTCCCTGGATCATCCGCTGGCATTACTATTTGGGTGCCTCAAGTACTAATTATCTTCTGTGATATTTTAATCTTTTCACTTTTTGAGATGGGGAACCTGGCTTCACAGAATGAACCACACAGAGAACCATCACTATGCTGTAATGTATCCTTATTAAAGTCTTATAGTTTAAAGATACAGAGAAACGTGTTTCCAGAGTGTGCACAGAAAACCACTGGATTTTACATTAGAACCTGCAATAGCCTCATCCACATACACTTAGCAGGAAGCAGCTTCCATTTTCTTAATTTTAGATTGGACACAGAGCAGTTTAGAAGTTCGGGTCTTGTAGATATATGTCTCCTCTTCCAGTAAAGCTTCTTCATAATTCATATCGGCTTACAAGGGTGGGCATATATATTGCTCCATGTATTTGCTTTTTTTCACCTTCATATATATCTGTATGAAAAAGGGGAGCTATTCTTAGACATTTCAGTTACTCATCCTTGATAACTGTTTTCCTAATATTTACTCTGGTAATGTGGGCATAGCTGTGTTTTTTATGAGGAACATTTTTCTTCTTGCAAAGTAGGAACACTGTCTCCCCCACTACTTATGCAGCTCTGTACGTGGCGGTGTCTGTGTGTGCACATGCACTTGAATACAGATCTTTTCTTAAAACAAAAATTATTCATAGAGAGCCTGTCTGCCTTTGCATATAGTACACCAGGCTGGGTATGAAAAGAGCATAAATCTCCAAGCTTATGCACTTGCTCTTACAGAAGGAGATGTGTGTTTGCTGAGGGATACTAACCACATTTGCCCTTACTTTCAGCTGGTGGATCAGGATACTCTAATTCTTAGCTATCTATCTCATTAAGAATATTCTCGCAATAGTTAATTAGCCTCCAGAATCATAAGGGGTTGCTCCTTTCCAGTACCGGTGATGTCAGTTAATGCTCTGTTACCATTTGAAACCAAGTTCTTAATGTGGACCTTGACATGAAGGCCTGTGTCTAGTAAAGACACAGAAGCAAAATCTAACAGTGTCCTTCCTCCTGCTAGCGTTTTGTTTATCTGAGTTGTTTCCCAAGTTAACTCCTGTGGCCTAACCCCATAGAAGAGAAGATCTAATCTCTAATTGTCCTCTGGGACTATTCCTGCAAGGTCCTTGAAGAATATATCCTGTTTCCCAGTCAAAGAGTCATTCCAAGGATGTGTCCTGTCTTCTCTTCTCATTTGAAGATTGTTTACCTGTTATTTATGAACTGTGTTTTGTCTATGGACTGTTCCTAGTGTGGTGGCATTGTGATGCTTATTAGAGAAGGAGGAAGGATTAAAATGGCTCAGACTTTACATTCAACATCACATATTGTATGCAGAAGGATTTACAGTCATATTACAAATGCACCAAAGCCCAGCCAACCCTTGGAAGCAGCAGGAATTCTGCCATCCGTGGAAGACAGATTGAGTCTGTAATAGAGAAATATTGAGAAAATTCATAATTACCTGTTTTAATGATGTTTTAGAACAGTATGGTATATGTTGTTGGGTGTCAGATGTGGAACAAAATATTGACCATTTCAGGATGGTGCTGAAATAAAAGCAATTCAAAGATCAAATTATGCATGAGTGTAAATATTCAAACTCAGCTGTAGCAAACAGAACGCTTTCATTTATGCCAGCTAGGATTAGAGTTTGGCAATTTTATTAGAGTATGAAGAGGTCACTTATTGTTTCAAAGAGGTTTTTCCTGAAAGGAAGGCAACCAGCGCTGAAGAGCTGAAAGCACTGAGCTGTGCTCATCTGGATTAAAAATAGGTATCTTGGGCCAGCGGAGCTTCAAAATAAGCAAATTCTCAAACCAAACAGTTTTCCTTTTGGTAGCCGAAAAGGAAACCGCACATCCAGGAGGAATGTAGATCAAAGCAAACTCTGCAAATGATGCAGAAACACATAAAATAACAAACAAGGCTGGTGGGAAGAGGGGAGCTTTTGTAAGTAGATAGGTCCGTTCATGTTACACTGAAACCAAATGCAAGATTGCTAAAGAAGATACTAGAGAGGGTCATAGAAGGCTATAGGTTTTTCTCCTCAGAGGATTTTTTCCCAGCCTGTTTTTGCATGTCCATTGTATTTGCAAAGTAACATATAAGGGACATACTCATCACCAGATCCCAGTGATTTCAACTTTTGCCTTTCACCACTCTATCTTACCTCTCGCTTTCCTTCTCTCGCTAGCTTCCCTGAGACTCTCTCTGCCTGTCTGTGGCAAAACATGTTCATTTTACTGCTTGCCCGTAATGCTGTCAAAGCACATCATCAAGTCATCTTCCATAACTAAACTTTCAATATTTAGGCAGTTTAACTTTTATACTTTCAGAACAGAACAATTCTGAATGTATATAGGTATTAGCTGGTTAATTTGGAATGCATTTGTTTAATGTGTTATATATGGGAGTACAAATCTACCTCAGAACTGTTTTTAATCAAAAATATAAAAAGAAAGTTATTGGTAAATATTTTTAAACTCATTTTACTTATGTTTAAGTAAATATGTTGCTGCAATAATCAATGCTTGTAAAAATTGAATTGATAGGGGTTTGGCAGTTGTTGCAGTGAAGTCGCTCTTTAGCTTAGTGACTTATCCCATCCTTTCTTGAATGCATCTTCATGAAGTGATGGGCATATAATTCCTGAACTCCTCAGGGTTTTGATTCATGGAATTCTCAATATAAGAGGAAGGACCTTGCAGAAGGGAGAAAGGTCCTTTGTTGAACAGCCGTGAGAGACTGGGATTTCTGGGATAGCTGTGTTCCCTCCTGTGGGTCCTGCAGACCTCCCCCTGTCTCTTTTGTCCTGCTAGCTCCTTCCATGTCCCTCTCCAGCTGAAGAAGCTGCATGTGTGGCACCTACTTCACCTTTGGTAGGAAACAACTCTTTTCTTGTGGAGAAGGTAATTTATGTCATCTAGGCCAGCAAGCGAGAAGGCAACACTTCTTTATGAGCTGGATTTCTTTACACAGAACTGAATATGTCTATTCCTTCTCACCCCTCATCTCTTACTTCTGCAGCCACATACCTTTTGAAAGCACCCTGGTCCATAATGCCTAAGGCTGAAGCAGAGCGTGTTCCCCAGGGCTCTATAGAGTTGAGGACAGGACACAAGCTGGATTGACACTGTCCTGGTCGTTGGAAAGATTCTATTTCCTTCTTTTTTTTTTTTTTTTTTTTAACATGGAGCAGCCCCTTTTCTCTCTGCTTTCCAGATGAGCCTGCCATCAGGAAGGGCAGGCCCCACTGCACCCATCCTGTATGGGTCATAGGATATACGTCACACTTTCCCATCTTCCCCTTGTCTGTGCACAAGAAGATGCCTGCTCATTGCGTGAAGGGCAGGTTACTGTAGAAATTCTACTCTTCTGAAGACTGTCACTGGGATAGCTATGGGGTAGGTGGAAAACAATGCTTTCCCACTGTACTAATAGAGGCTTGTTTGCACCAGGCTGTCCTGGTTTTGTGTAGATAAAATTATAGAATCAATTTTCTGTTACGTTTTGTTTTGGTTTGTGGCCAGCCATGGTATAGTGATCAAGGCCATCAGCAGTGAAAGCCAGGGCAGCTGAGCCAGGCTGGCCCACAGGTGTGTTCTATAGCATTAACATCACGTTCACTATAAATTGGAAAGCTTGGGGGGGTGGGGGCCTTTTTGCTTTGCTCTCCTCTCGCTCCTTCTTCTCAATGGTTACTATCCCAGGAGGGACTTGCCACCGCTCTATGGGTTAAGTATAACTTTGTGTCTTTTGTATTAGTATCGATATTGCTTTTCTTATTTTATTAAATCTGTCTAAATTTCAACCCATGGGTCTCCCTCCTTTTCCCGATTCCCTTTCTTGGTCCGGGAGGGAACATTCGGTGATAGAACAACTGGTTATTGTTCAGCCCTGGGTGTGGGCTAAATGGAGACACAGGTGAAGATTTCCTCTAGCATTTTTTTTATTTCTCTAGGACTCTGGAATTGTTTGACAGTTCTTTGAACTTTTTTTAACATGGCCACATTTAGCCTGAATGGAGACTAGTGAAAGTTTGAGCTCTGTATCCGGGGGAGCTTGTCTCTGTGTGAGCAGCGGTCCAGTCAATAGGCTCCACGTATCAGACTGTTAGACAAAGGGGCAGCCTGCAGCAAAAGGGATGTTTATACTGTGGCCAAAGTAGGCTCCCTTAAAAATAATAGCCAAGAGTAAACACTGTTAATTCACAAGTTAGATGCTTGTAAGAAAAAGCCCATTTGCTAACCTGTTAAGAAGGGAAATAAGACTTGACAGTTCACTATTCTGTGATTCTAAGCATGATGTCTCCCTTAGAAAGAGTGCTTATGGTGCTCTGTAGGCAGGGTGAATGCACTGCAGTTGTTGATGGCAAGTGATTGGGAAGATTTGTTGCTGTACAGAAGTTTGTGCATGGCTTGGTTTTAGGTTGTTTCATCCTATCCACATCAAGTGCCAAAATGCAAAGCTGTCAGACCTGAACTGGCAAAATAAAGCTGGCATTCTAAAAAGAGTGTATCCATACTGTGACTTCTGTTTTTCTAATCAAATGGGATCTTTATTTTTGTGACTTCAGGTTACAAAAATATGGGGGTTTTGTTGAAAGAGGTTTATCCCCAAGCCCAAGCTGGCTTTGCTAAGGGAAACTTGCTACTAGAGGAGGATTTTTGCAAAATTTTTTCCCAAAGTGATGCCTTCCAAGTACAGAAGAAATTTACATTTTTGACCTCCTTTGTTCTTGGTAGATATATGGCCAGCACATCTGAAATTCAGTCAGCACTCTGTACCCAGTGGCTAAGTGGGTGATCCTGGTCACCAGAGGAGAAGATGCTGGCCTTGCAGAGTTTTGGTAGGAAGTTCATTGATGGGAGAAAGGCTGAAGAGACCTTGATGAAAAGCATGGAGTAGACCAGCCCTAAAGCCGTCTGGACAACTCCTGAGAAATTTTATGCAGAGTATTTCAAAGTCACTTGAAAAATCTCTTATTGAGTCCAGGAGTTTTTATACTGTCCCACTGTGTTTAGCTGCTCTCAGATACATGGAAAGTCATGTTGGAATTGGAATTTTTTAAAGGACAACAAATTGATTGATCTTCATCAATAGATAGAGTGAAAGGTTGACTCCTGTGAGACAGCTTCTGGTATGATTGTGATGGTTGTGCTTAGCACTGGTAACTGGCAGCAGAGATCAATTATATTAATCAGGAGACAATCCCTAGTCTATAAAACTGAGTTTAAGTAGTTGGGACACAAGAATGGCATGGAGACATAAAATGAATTAAAGTGTGTAAGAAAACCTGCTTAGGAATAAGCACTTAGCCCAGACCTTACACAAAAAACAACCCAGGCAGGAAATGATTATATACTTTAACATGAAACCGAAGGCATCAATTGTCTGAGGTTCTTTTGCTGAAATACCTTGCTGTGTGCCCCATGGATTGACTACAAGGCTAGTCTTTTGTTCTGATGACTCAACCAGTGTTGATAAACATAGCTTGAAAACTGATCTAAAAGGACAGCTTTCTAAAACATGATTAAATATTTGATAACTTTGACCACAATTAAAACTGATTAGTCTATAATTCAAGGTTTTTCAAAAATAAATGAACAATTGCCCCCAAGCTTCCAGAAGCTCAAAAGCCTGTAAAGAAGATCCCTAAACATTAGAAACAGCTGCTTTTACATAACCATTAATATAGCTATTGCTTTTATTACAGTGTGGCTCCTTCACAGTAGCTGTTACGCTTGCGTATGTTAGCACAAGAATTGTATTCTCACTCAAAATAGTCATTGGCTTTTTGCAAACAAAAAGCTATAATCAGAATAATTTTTGTATAAGCAGCACTTTCACAGTGGAAGTCCTGCATTCAAGAGATTTCTAACAACTCTGAGCTTGAAAGGGACTGTTTTTAGAAAAGGAAAATGTTATTAATGTCAGTATATTATAGAGAAGTCAGTTACGTAAGGAGGAAAGCAATAGAGAAGCACTGGCGTGCCAGATTAAGATATCCAGTGCGATAACATGTTGGTACTGGTCAGTACAAGGGGCAAAGAAATTAGAGAGCAATTAATTATTTGCCTAAAGGAAAAAAAATATCCCGAGCCTTTAGTTAGCAGTTTGTTTCTGAATCACAGGGATTTATAACCATTTAGTGGTATCTTGTCATAAATAACACTACTTCATTTTGAAATGCAGAATTTTTGTTTCCCAGTAGTTCTTCTGGCAGAGAGTTCTACAGATTAATTATTTATATTGAGACTTTTCTGAAATAATTTTTAAATATTATTTTTCTACTTCATTGGCAGAACCTTTGTCTTTTGTCGTGAGAGAGGCTGAAGAGGACACAGCTCACTTTCTGTATGTTTGATCTGTTTTGTAACTCTCATCTCATTTTCGTTTAACAATGATAATCCTAGTGTTTTCAGCCTATTTTTTCCAAATATTTCTTTAAGCTTCTAGACAATTCACTTGCCAAACTCTGGACCCCTCTCGTTTCTACTCTCTTCTCTCCTTCCTGTGGATTCAGTATTTCAGACAAGGAACTTGTCACTATTGTAATAGGAAATTGATAAAATTTGTACTAAATGCCCATATATTATAAACAACTGTCTAGACAAGATTTTATGACTCTTATCCACTGCTCTTATTTTTTAGGTTTTAGACTATCAAATTAGAAGTATAATGAATTCTGTTGCTGAGAAAACGATGGCTTGGCTGAGCCAGGTAGGCATGCTGTGCTGCTACTACTTAATAATTACAGCTGAGTGAAAATAAAAGTATTTAAATTACAGGAGAGCTGCAGCACTGAGCATGATTTTTCAGCCTGCCCATGATCTTTCTTATTGCTGCTGGAGGTAAATTGATAGTGACTCATAGCGTGGTGGTACTGAAAATCTGTTGGTTCAGGGCCTGTGGTCTTCTACAGAATGATCACATTACAATTTGAATCTTTCCTGTACATTTGGGTATCTTTAATTCTGGAGTGCATGTTTTAGGAAGGCTTGCACTCTCCATATTTCAGAGTGTCTTGCTGCTGACACTGAGCGTTAGGCAGAGTGAATGCTTCATTTCAAGTGATCTTGGTCTGTGGTGAAAAGAACAGGAACAAGTCCAGTACACACAGAACAACTGGCTTTTGTTTACTGAGTCAAAGCTGTAAAACCATAAAGGGAGCAAAAGCTGAAATCAAGGGAAATAGAAATAATGGAGTGGGAAGGAAAAAGGAGAATCAACATTTGAGGGTTCTTCTGTATGAAACAGAGATCTGGGTTCCGGCAGTGGGGGAGAGGCATGAGTCATTCTTCCAAAGCTTTGCTTGATGCAAGAGCCCCTTTACTTAAGTTTGGATTTGAGGTTCCTGGAGGTGAGGAGATTATTTGTCAGCAAGAATTCACCAACACCTTCCCTCCCTCTCAACTTTCAGCCTGATTCATCAAAGCCAAAAAGTAGCCTTACATGATGATAAATACACTCTTAGACTGTTAGCTGAAGCTAGGGTCCTCCCTCGTAAGATGCAGGAAAAGCCTTCTCAAATTTTATTGTTTAAAAAAGAACGCTTTCAGTGGTCCTGGTGGAGACTTCCCGCTCATTGAAAGCTACTGCTTCCTTGAAAAATCTTTGCTCTTTTAGAGCATTTTAAAACAGATAGTCTTAGGAAATGCTATTGCTTTGGGGCATCTGGCTTGTAATCAGTCAATCCTTTCAGAGCCTAACTCTTCTGTCATGACACCGACCCGGAGCATGCCTAGTGTGGTCCTGGGGAGCCATGTGCCTTATATGTCCGTTGCAACTTGCAGGAGGTCAAGTAGGGGGAAGCCAAAGGATTTGTGCAAATGGCGGAGCCAAGCAGAAGGTCAGGGATGGCATTTTGTGGCCATGGGAAAGAGACAGCTCTTTCTCCTGGGTCGGGATGAGTCTCCGTCAGTGCCGAGTCTCAAAGAATCATGGGGCTTCCATGGCTGGCACCCAGTGTTCTTAATTTTGTGGTGAATAAGAGCCCTGAAAGCACATAATTTAATCCGCCTGAAGATAATTGTTGAAATAAATCATTCTCTTGTTTAAAGAATAAATCTTCAGCAAGTTTCAAGAGAGCTTGCAGCACTGCTGATTTTAATCATTACTCTGCATAGGGAAGTGTCTATACTGCTTAGTGTTTTCAAACCAGCAGTGCTGCAATTAAAAAGTCAGGCCTGGATTTAGAAGCTGTCAAAATTCAAACAAAACTTTTTGGGGGGATTCCTGAATTCACAGCTGAAAGAGGAGAGGCGTGGTGAGCAGAGACCCCATGGTCCTCTCCAGGTTTCACTAACCAGTAAGCCACACTGCCATTTGATACCTCGGT
This sequence comes from Nyctibius grandis, assembly GCF_013368605.1. Lineage (NCBI taxonomy): Eukaryota > Metazoa > Chordata > Aves > Nyctibiiformes > Nyctibiidae > Nyctibius > Nyctibius grandis. The sequence continues at coordinate 6,300,941 of NC_090658.1, forward strand.
TTCCATGTCTGACCACTGGGTTCTGTGGCCGGTGCTCTGTAACGCATTGCCATTCTGGAGGGGAGAAATGCTTCAGGAGAGATGGATATTTTGGGGTTTTGGTTTTGATGGACTGTTTCTGGAATATGGGTTGTGTATGACAGGAAATGTGCTGTGGTATGTCAGGCTGTACCACAGAGAGTGATTCCAGTCAATGGTGGGTGATTTTTTATCAGACTGCCCTGTGGTCATCCAGTGGGCTCCCGAGGGCTCTTCTGGGGAGTTTCTTCTTTAATAGCATGTCCTGCTTTGGCTGAAATTTTTCAGGGTTTGGCTGGTCCACAAGGGATTTTTTTGGGGTGTGAAAAGGATTGGTTTGGGTGAGATGCATTCTAGCAAAGTAGAAATTACACTGGTCAGCTGAGGTCTGGAGAACCATGCTTCACTAAACCTCCCTGTCCTTCATATGGGAGCTGCACTGTGACAGAGATGGTTCACTACAGAGGCAGGATGTGGCTGTAATGACTAGCTGAGGTGTTCCTTGACTGACCATGGGTGAGGTAGGGTTTGGATAGACTAGAGCTGCTTTTGAGGACTGATAGTTCAATTAGCACTTGGCAATTCAGTTGCTCCTGTGACAGCACTCTTGATACCCTGGCTGGTATCTTGATACCCTGGCTGGTATAGTTAAAAGGTCTTCTGCTAATTTATGATCCTTATGTTAAGTCAAATAGCAGAGCTATTGGGCCCTTTGTACAGAAACTGTGGATCTGTGATGGATTGCAAGCAGGTTCCTGCTACTTATACATTTTCTTCCTGGCCACTGGTTGAACACCAGAGAAAGCGATGATCTTTATATTCTCCCATGTTTTTGTTCATTTCTCCCTTTTCTCAGAGAGCACTTGGGGATCTTGTTTCTGGAGCTTTCTGGGAGGAATGGACACAGTCTTGGTCTTTTCCACTGCAAACAATCCCATTTCTCCCAGTCCTCCAAACTGGGAAGTACTTACTCCTCTACTGAAGCTGATTGTAGTGTTAAAAAATAAATTCATACAGCTTTTGGCACAGCACCATTTGAGTAATTCTAAGTGTTTGGGAATTAATTCACTGTGCCATTTAAGCTACTTTGAAGAAGAGATCTAGCCACATTTTAGTTTTGTTGTATTTCGTATGAAATGTGTGAAGTTATTGGAACCAGATATATTAACTTTGTGCTAGGCTGATGTACACCAGTTAAAAATTCGTCCCCTGGCACGTGGAATTGAAAGCTGAGGGTTTTCTCAGACACAGATGCCACCCAATTCCCTCGACTATAGGTATCCTAACCCCTGGTACGTTACTATGGCTAATAGATAGGAAAACACTGCGTCCCAGTGCTATTTCCAACAAGTCATCCGTTTTAAAGGTCTTAGAACTTGCTTTTGTCTGAAGCAAAATATTTGTCACATCTTATTAGAAGGGACCTTACTGTGGAGTAAATCAGGAATAACTAGAAGGATTTAAAACATTGCTAAATATCATAGAATAGTTTGGGTTGGGAGAGATCTTTAAAGGTCATCTAGTCCAAACCCCCTTCAATGAGCAGGGACACCTTCAACTAGGTCAGGTTGCTCAGAGCTCTGTACAGCCTGACCTTGAATGTTTCCAGGGATGGGGCATTTATCACCTCTCTGGGCAACCTGTGCCAGTGTTTCACCACCCTCACTGTAAAAAATTTCTTCCTTGTATCTAGTCTAAATCATACCTCTTTTAGTTTATATGCAAGTGTGAGATATGTCTAGCTCCAAAAGTGGTGTGGGTGTAAACAGTATGTCATGAACCATTGAATTGTGTCTGAGTTACAA